>NW_027315834.1:2183408-2293408 GCF_026437365.1 Eucyclogobius newberryi
CACACGCACGCACACGTTAATGCACACGCACGCACACGTTAATGCACAAGCACGCACACGTTAATGCACACGCACGCACACGTTAATGCACACGCACGCACACGTTAATGCACACGCACGCACACGTTAATGCACACACATGCACACGTTAATGCACACGCTCGCACACGTTAATGCACACACATGCACACGTTAATGCACACGCTCGCACACGTTAATGCACAAGCACGCACACGTTAATGCACACACATGCACACGTTAATGCACACGCACGCACACGTTAATGCACACGCTCGCACACGTTAATGCACACGCATGCACACGTTAATGCACAAGCACGCACACGTTAATGCACAAGCACGCACACGTTAATGCACACGCACGCACACGTTAATGCACACGCACGCACACGTTAATGCACACGCACGCACACATACATGCACACGTTAATGCATACGCAAATGCACACACACGCACACGTTGATGCACATGCACACGTTAATGCACACGTGCACGTAAATGCACACGCACACGTTAAAGCACACCTTAATGCACACGTTAAGGCACACGTTAATGCACACGTAAATGCACACGTTAAGGCACACGTTAATGCACATGCACATGTTAATGCACACGCACACGTTAAAGCACACGTTAATGCACACGTAAATGCACACGTAAATGCACACGTTAAGGCACACGTTAATGCACATGCACATGTTAATGCACACGTAAATGCACAGGCACGCACACGTTAATGCACACACGCACACACACGTAAATGCACACGTTAATGCACATGCACATGTTAATGCACACGCACATGTTAATGCACACGTAAATGCACAGGCACGCACACGTTAATGCACACACGCACACACACGTTAATGCACACGCACGCACACGTAAATGCAAACGCACACGTTAATGCACACACACACGTTAATGCACACGCACGCACACGTAAATGCACACGCACACGTTAATGCACACACACACGTTAATGCACACGTAATGCACATGCATACATTAATGCACGCGCACACGTTAATGCTCACGCACATGTTAATGCACACGTTAATGCACACGCACACGTTAATGCACAAGCACGCACACGTAAATGCACACGTAAATACGCACACGTTAATGCACACGCACACGTTAATGCACATGCACACATTAATGCACACGTAAATGCACACGCACACGTTAATGCAAATGCACACGCACACGTTAATGCACATGCACACATTAATGCAAACGTAAATGCACACGCACACGTTAAAGCACACGTTAATGCACACGTAAATGCACACGTTAAGGCACACGTTAATGCACATGCACATGTTAATGCACACGCACATGTTAATGCACACGTAAATGCACAGGCACAAACACGTTAATGCACACACACACACGTTAATGCACACGCACACGTTAATGCACACGAACGCACACATAAATGCACACGCACACGTTAATGCACATGCATACGTTAATGCACGCGCACACGTTAATGCTCACGCACACGTAAATGCACACGTTAATGTACACGCACACGTTAATGCACAAGCACGCACACTCAAATGCACACGTAAATGCACACGCACACATTAATGCACACGCACGCACACGTTAATGCACACGCACACGTTAAAGCACACGTTAATGCACACGTAAATGCACACGTTAAGGCACACGTAAATGCACATGCACGCGTTAATGCACACGCACACGTTAATGCACACACACACGTTAATGCACACGTTAATGCACACGCACGCACACGTTAATGCACACGCACACGTTAAAGCACACGTTAATGCACACGTAAATGCACATGTTAAGGCACATGTTAATGCACATGCACATGTTAATGCACACGCACACACACACGTTAATGCACACACACACGTTAATGCACACGCACGCACACGTAAATGCACACGCACACGTTAAAGCACACATTAATGCACACGTAAATGCACACGTTAAGGCACACGTTAATGCACATGCACATGTTAATGCACACGCACACGTTAATGCACACGTTAATGCACACGCACACGTTAATGCACACGCACACGTTAATGCTCACGCACACGTAAATGCACACGTTAATGCACACGTAAATGCAAACGCACACGTTAATGCACATGCACGAGCGCGTTAATGTGCCAACAAGCACAGCACACGGGCTTGCAACACACACAGTGCATGCGCTAACAACACGCACAGTGCACGCGCTAACAACACGCACAGTGCACGCGCTAACAACACGCACAGCGCACGCGCTAACAACACGCACAGTGCACGCGCTAACAACACGCACAGTGCACGCGCTAACAACACGCACAGTGCACGCGCTAACAACACGCACAGTACACATGCTCGCAACATGCACATCACACGCGCTAACAACACACACAGTGCACACGCTAACAACACACACAGTGCACACGCTAACAACACACACAGTGCACGCGCTCGTAACACACACAGTGCACGCGCTAACAACACGCACAGTGCACGCGCTAACAACACGCACAGTGCACGCGCTAACAACACGCACAGTGCACGCGCTAACAACACGCACAGTGCACATGCTCGCAACATGCACATCACACGCGCTAACAACACACACAGTGCACACGCTAACAACACACACAGTGCACGCGCTCGTAACACACACAGTGCTCTTGAGACTTGGAGGAGTCCACAACATCAAACTTCACACACAAAAAAGACAAACTATTGGAAAAGTGTCTGCATTTTAAAGGTCCTGGATCCTGACTGATGTGAGTTTGTTTTGTCGATATTAGTGCACTGCAATGTTCGCTCGAGTACACTACCTGTGGGCTTAGGGGAAAACACTCCGGGCCCCACCCTTACAGAAAAAAAATATATAAATATATTTTTTTGCCTTTATATAGATAATAATTATACAAATGATTTAACACTAATTCTGACCAACTGTTCCAGTCCGACTCCAGGATGGGGAATCGCTCTTAAAGACTGATTTTGCAGTTGTGCAAGTCTTGAAGTTGAGCCAAGACATCCGTTTCTGTCTTTAGAATAAAATAGAAAAAGCAGGTGGTTACCAGGGAGACCAGCGGTGTGTCCGGGTCCAGTCCGGCTTCAGTCTTGGCCCTCTGAACCATGTCGTGGATCACTTCCATGCATTTGTCTGCACCGACCAACTGAACAGACACAGAGAGAATATGACACGCTCCAGCGCCCTGAATATGAAATTGAAATTGAAGGGAATACCAAATATATTAGCTTTGCTAGATTATTTTAAACTTAGTTAAGTTGAATTGAAACTGTGAAGGGGCCTCACACAGACCACATTCCTAGATAAGGAGAAAGCTGCAGACGAGCTCAAGGACGTCTGTGTGCGATAGAACGACGAGTGGAAGAATACTGAGAGAGGCGTCACCCTTCATATTACGCCCTGTTATAAATGTACGAGCAGGGAAAGCGGTGCGTCCGGAGCGCCCGTGTAAGTTGCCAATCACGTTCGATAGGGACAGATGGTAAGCGCTCTGTTATCTCTGTATTAGAATTGTACTGACAGGGATTAAACATTTAATTCATTTTAACTGTTTTGATTCTTGCCCTTTCTTTTATAAACGAGCACGCCAACAATATGAATGTACCCAGTGGTTGCTGCAGGGTCCTTGGGTCTGAGACAGGATCTGACCTTCTCCAGAGACGAGCAGAGCCACAGAGTGACTTCCTCCTCTGCACACAAAAAACACAGCCACAGTTATCTTTTTATCATCGACAAGTCAAACAATTATGTCTATAGTACATGTAGATTTAGATGTAGAGTGAAATTTATTTTGACTTCCGGTTATGGTGATAAACAGACACACTCACGCTGCAGTTTCAGAAATTATGACCCGCATAACTCCAGAAAAGACCAACAAGACATGAGTAAGCAAGGAAAACACAAGACAGGTAAAGCTGACGGTCCACAGCGCCATTGGAAAAGCTAACGAGGCTAACGTGGCTAACAGGTCCGGCGAGCTCTACCAGGACAGGGCTACGCTGACCCACATGTGGTCGCCAGGTCTTTGCCGGGTCAGATGGAGGACTCTACAACAGTTGGCCCTCATGATGTGTGGAAGAAAATGCGAAATGCAGCGCGACAAGGCGTGAGCGGAAATGAGAGCAGCGAGTGGAGTGGAAAGATAACTCATGTCTCAGTTTTCTCCTCCTGAGCTCCTCACAGATGTGGTGGAACTTTTGTTGCTGTTGATGAACCTCGTATGAAATATCTGGAGCCAAGAAGACCCTCTTGCCTTTGTACTGGAGGTCTCCTTTAACCCTGGAGGTCTCCTTTAACCCTGGAGGTCTCCTTTAACCCTGGTGCTCTCCTTTAACCCTGGAGGTCTCCTTTAACCCTGGTGCTCTCCTTTAACCCTGGAGGTCTCCTTTAACCCTGGAGGTCTCCTTTAACCCTGGAGGTCTCCTTTAACCCTGGAGGTCTCCTTTAACTCGTTTAACTCACGCCAAAGAGACACAAACTTTCAGATACAGATGTTTGGAACTCTTCTCCTTCGTTATAACCTCTGTTTAGTTTATGAGGTGTAAATGTCGGTGACATCGATGTGGTGAGAGTGATTTAAATAAACTACAGTTAAAACAAATGTGTTCTGTTGTTGCGCGTCGCCGCTCGTGTTGTTGCGCGTCGCCGCTCGTGTTGTTGCGCGTCGCCGCTCGTGCTGTTGCGCGTCGCCGCTCGTGCTGTTGCGCGTCGCCGCTCGTGCTGTTGCGCGTCGCCGCTCGTGCTGTTGCGCGTCGCCGCTCGTGCTGTTGCGCGTCGCCGCTCGTGCTGTTGCGCGTCGCCGCTCGTGCTGTTGCGCGTCGCCGCTCGTGCTGTTGCGCGTCGCCGCTCGTGCTGTTGCGCGTCGCCGCTCGTGCTGTTGCGCGTCGCCGCTCGTGCTGTTGCGCGTCGCCGCTCATGCTGTTGCGCGTCGCCGCTCATGCTGTTGCGCGTCGCCGCTCATGCTGTTGCGCGTCGCCGCTCATGTTGTTGCGCGTCGCCGCTCATGCTGTTGCGCGTCGCCGCTCATGCTGTTGCGCGTCGCCGCTCATGCTGTTGCGCGTCGCCGCTCATGCTGTTGCGCGTCGCCGCTCATGCTGTTGCGCGTCGCCGCTCATGTTGTTGCGCGTCGCCGCTCATGTTGTTGCGCGTCGCCGCTCATGTTGTTGCGCGTCGCCGCTCATGCTGTTGCGCGTCGCCGCTCATGTTGTTGCGCGTCGCCGCTGTTGTTGCGCGTCGCCGCTCATGCTGTTGCGCGTCGCCGCTCATGTTGTTGCGCGTTGCCGTTCATGTTGTTCACTGCTTGAGTTCGACATGTGTTTATTGTATGATATTGTGTTGAGCTCGTCTTCAACAGAAAAGAGAAATAAAGCTCATTAAACGCATTTACTTTACTTCATTTGATATTTTAATGATTATGTTCCTGTTTTCAGAGACGCAAAGTGATTGTCAGCAAACAATAAAGATTATACAATAATGTTAATTACGTATTTGGTAACGAGATACTTTTAAAAGTAACGCTACCCAACAGTGAAGGAGAGATTTCTTTTCACTTAGAACTTACTTGGAGAACTTGTAGACATATAATTTGCTTTGTTTTTATAATAAATCCCCAATAAAATGGAATGTTGTAGAATGAGGGAAAATGACCACAGCTTAATAATACCAGATTTATGAAAGAAAACAAACTGTGTCTGGAAAGCAGAACTTAGAGACACACTCTCACTCACTCACGCGGATTTTTTTCCCCCAGGACGGCAGGGGAAGCGCTTCTCCCGCCACCTTGTGGCACTCGACAGTCACGTGTTTGCACTTTAGCTCGACATGTGGCTAACACGGCTAACACAGCTAACACGGCTAACACGGCTAACAGACAAAGGGCTGCTTAAAGTGGCTTTTACGTTGTAAAAGTTGAAAGACTTTACCCTTCTACTCCGCCGAACACTTGCGCCATCTCGTTTCCTGTTGTGATACGTCACTGAACGTCACAGACGCGGTCACGTGATGTCGGAGACTCGCAAATAATGGTGCGGTCACGTGGTGTCGTTTAACCCGTAAAGTTGGAGAAATAGGACTTATGGGTTATTTTTGTTCATTTTATTCAATACAATACACATGTTAATTACATTAAAATTAATTAAAAAAAACATCTTGAGGCAATTATTGTAATCGTTTTAACCATGAGATTAAGCGCTTGAGCAGCTTTATTATTTGATATATTGTTTAGAGATTGAACAAAGGTTTACATTTCTATTGTATATGTTTTTAAATGGTTTTGTTGGAGGATTTGGATTGGTGCAGATAAATCGGTGCGATCCCTCATTCGTGCAGGAGTGATCCATCTGGACAATGTGTTAAAAATCAAGACATTTCAAACTTCCATCTGAAAGTAATTTCAGTCCGGTTATTTTTTTGTATTTTTACTTGATTCATTCATTTTTTAACACAAACAACATTGACCGCAACAAAGAGAGAGTGAGCAACAAAAAGAAAAGAAAGAAAAAAATGAACATGTAACACAAGACATGAAATCAATTCCCGGGTCCTACAAACTGTCCATCTTCAAATACTGTGGTGTTATTCACATTTTAGTTTTTCTTTAGGGGCCGTCAACAAATTGACATGAAACAGAAGTGAATAAAAATATATAATACAAATACATTTATAAATAATAAACATAAAATACTGGGGAATCAGCAAATTACTTTTCATTTCAACAGTCAACAAGGGACATTTGACCCAGTGCCACTGTAGAATATTACCTACACCTCAGGGCTACTGGGCTCAGGCCTCGAATTCTCTTTTAAAAGCTTTTACGATTTGTAACCCATTTTACAGTAAAATTACCAGTTTTTCTTCAATAGCTTTTAGGGCATTTGACCCAGTGACTCAAACCTATTTAGAATATTACATCTACGTCATCATCTCGCTAGTGTGGAAGGAGTCCAAGCTTGTGCAGAAGGTCCATCGTTACCAGCTCTATAGATTCTGAACCCGCTCTCCTCGACAGAGGCCGGACACTTCTCTGGTGTGGCCCACAATGAGAGCAGCGAGCTACTGTGGGCCTTCTTCCAGCGCTCACGCGGGGGGGCCTTCTTCCAGCGCTCACGCGGGGGGGCCTTCTTCCAGCGCTCACGCGGGGGGGCCTTCTTCTAGCGCTCACGCGGGGGGGCCTTCTTCCAGCGCTCACGCGGGGGGGCCTTCTTCCAGCGCTCACGCGGGGGGGCCTTCTTCTAGCGCTCACGCGGGGGGGGCCTTCTTCCAGCGCTCACGCGGGGGGGCCTTCTTCTAGCGCTCACGCGGGGGGGCCTTCTTCTAGCGCTCACGCGGGGGGGGCCTTCTTCCAGCGCTCACGCGGGGGGGCCTTCATCCAGCGCTCACGCAGGGGGGCCTTCTTCTAGCGCTCACGCGGGGGGGCCTTCTTCCAGCGCTCACGCGGGGGGGGCCTTCTTCCAGCGCTCACGCGGGGGGGGCCTTCTTCCAGCGCTCACGCGGGGGGGCCTTCATCCAGCGCTCACGCAGGGGGGCCTTCTTCTAGCGCTCACGCGGGGGGGCCTTCTTCCAGCGCTCACGCGGGGGGGCCTTCTTCCAGCGCTCACGCGGGGGGGCCTTCTTCCAGCGCTCACGCGGGGGGGCCTTCTTCCAGCGCTCACACGAGCAGCTCCAGTGACTCTTGGAGAGGGGTGATCATAAAGGCCTTTCCCGTACGGCGTTCTGTTGTTGGACCTCTGCGATCGTCATGGTTCCATAACAAACAGCACAAGGGTCTCCATCGATGCACACGGCACCGGGACAGCCTAGGTCAGAGAATTGAGTCCGTATGGACAATGTTCTCTACCAATGTCAATGCAGCCGCTCTGGAGCTTGTAGCGGTGGCAATCCCTGAACCAGGAGGTGGAGGTAAGGGATGAGGTCACGCTGAAGGAGTCCAATCAGGCCCGTTGGACTCTTGAGGCAATTGACAGGTTTCAGGCCGAGCAGAGACAAAAGCTACTTAGAGAGGCCAGGCAGAAGCACAATTGGTTACAGGAGAAGGACGCAGCTTCGACAGTTTACAGTCCCGGTAGCCCCGGGTGGGAGCCCCGGGTGGGTGGAGAGCCCCTAGCGGAAAGCTGTTGACCTCGATGTCACATCTTCCACGGAGGACGCAGAAGCTGAGGACTCGTCCATCACCCAGGTGGGTCAAATGTATCTACCTGCGTTGCACCAATGAAATTTCCCCATGTGGGACAATAAAGGAATATCTTAAAATGCTCCAGATTTTACTGGCTGCAGTTCAGCCACAAACCAACAGAGGGCGATGACTGCTGCATAAAAGTCTGAAAATCAGTTTCTCAAATGTTGAATTTACCAACTTCACTATATTAAAAACATTGTATTACATTCATATTCAAAATGCATTTCATTTCACTTCCTCAAATCTTTTGTTTTTCCTGACTAAAAACACGTCGTTACATTCTTACCATTTGGTTGATTTTATACATCCAAAATAAAACTAGCACTAAACAGATCAGAACACGAAGAACCAAGTAGGGTCTTTCACAACTTTATTCATCTTTTTTTCATGGTTTTATTGTAATGAAAGTCATACTCTGTCTTCTGGACCTCTGACTCTTGGGTCACTAACAAAACTAAATCACAAAATGATTCCATGTTGTACATCCACCTGGCGGACATTCCTGTTGGCTTCACCAGGTGTCGTTCAGCAGCTTCAGGAGGCTCTGGTCCGTGCATCCGCTCAAAGCCCGCTCCATTTACCAGAATCAACCACTCAGCACCCACAGGGATGGCTACTATCAACTAAAAATATATACTTTAACTTTCCCCCAACCCCCTCCCTACCCCATCCCCCCGAGTACCTCACAGACGTACTGCGTCTGATTTACAGGTGGCAGATGTGACTGTACAAGTCTGATGAACCATTAGCAGAGAGAGGCCTGGAAACTGCTGAAGGACACGGCGGGTTACTGACCCAGCAAACACACCCCTCATCCTCCAAAACATGAGGAAACTGAGCCAGGAGAGAGAAGCTGTGGAAAACCTGATTCAGATACGGACTCGTAGTCTCTGCAGACCACAGTCGTGGAGTTCCAAACCAAACACGACCCCCGTCATGTCCAAACCCTCCCACCCATGTCCCCACACGCACAGGAGTCCAGCTGTGGAGTCCAGCTGTGGAGTCCAGCTGTGGTTCTGTTGGGTTTGGACCTCCACCTCTGTGACCGTTGTGTGCTGAGGAGTGCAGGGCAGACACAGAACTCTGACACTCTCCTCTAAAGTAGACTCTGAAGCTCAGTGACCACAGCATTGCGTGGGCTCGTGTCTCAGGGCGTGGCTGGCATCCCTCCGCTGGTAGCTGCCTTAGTTTAAAGGGGACATCTGAGTTCTGTGTGAAAGGATGAGCAAGCACCCTCACAAGGGGCGGTGCTGGTAATACTCCCCCCACCCCTAATCCCAACACCCCTCAGTTTACAAGAAAAGAACAGAAAATAAAAAGGAAAAAGAAAAAAAACAAACAGAAAGAGCAGTCCCCCCACACCCCGGAAGGGCCCACACACTCCGTGTGGTCAGTGAGTGCGGCGTAGCCGACAGAGTCTCTGAGAATGTAACACTCTGAGAGTGTGCGTGTGCACGTGTGTGTGTTTGTTTGTGTGTGTTTGTGTGTGTGCACGTGTGCGGCTCCATGGGGGTGAGGGGGACTTCTAGTACTTCTTCCCCGGGACAAACTCCTTGGCTTCAGGATTTAACACGCTCTTCCTCTGCAGAGACACACACAAAGTTAGGCGTGGCTCCACTAGGGGGCACAGTGCTTTTAGACTTTGGGAGGAGGCACTCACCGCCAGCTCCTCCAGGCTGCTGTGCTGCTCGCTCACCGACAGCCCGTTGAGCTGCTGCTGCAGCTGGCCCACTCCTGCGTTGTTGAGGTCACGTGAGGGAATGAACCAGTCCTGGTCCTCCTCCTCCAACATCTCCTGGAAACAACGCTCCAGGAACTCCTGCTCCAACAGCTCCTCCTCCACCTGAGGAGCACACAACCCTCAGTCAATCCAACAGTCAATCCAACAGTCCACCTCACACGGTGACCTCACACGGTGACCTCACACGGTGACCTCACACGGTGACCTCACACGGTGACCTCACACGGTGACCTCACACGGTGACCTCACACGGTGACCTCACACGGTGACCTCACCTGTCTGTTGTACTCCTCCTCATTTTCCATCCACATGTACTCTGCAAAGGGGTTGGCATCGTTGCCCTCTCCTGCATGCCCATTGGCCACTGGCTCTTTGCCCTCCTTCCCTGGGGCCCCGCCTCCTGGTGTCTTTGCCACTTCTGGACCGCTCATCTCAGCTGGCTCTGCAGAAAAAACAAACATTTGTCATTTGATGGAGTTCAGTATTCTCCCTTTCCCTGATGGCCCCCTCCCCCCCCACGATGCTGATCACTGGAACACTTTCGCAGTTTTAGTGGCACTGAGGACTAGAACGCTTCAGGCTTGCACCTGTTTTAAGGCACTTTCTTCCATTCTTCTGCAGAAGCTTCAAACCCTGAGAAGTTCGTGGGCGTCGGGTCACAGCCATTTTCATTTTTGGACTCCAAGTTGTAGAAGCATCTCAAGGACAATCAGTGAAACATGCACCCGAGCTCCGTTCTGAATGTTATGACAAATTCTTGTGCTTTTACTTATTTTTAAATAAATGTCAAAGAATTCAAACGACCTTCTTTCACATTGTCATTATGGGGTATTAAGTCGGTGTAGTCCCTCGTTCGTCCAGGAGTGTTCCAGTCGAGTAGCTGAAAGACTCAGTTGTATCAGGAGGAGGAGGAGGGGGGGTTAGAAATAAGATAAGATAAGATAAGATATTCCTTTATTGTCCCACATGGGGAAATTTCATTGGTGCAACGCAGGTAGATACAGAGGTAAATAACTGCTGATATTATTTAAAATAGTTTACAGCTGATTAAAACATGTGTCAAGCTCGATTCTATTTAAATTCACTCTTATTCTGCCTCTTACCAGTGAATTTAAAGGTTGAACGTTTTGTTTGTACAACATTCTTTTTGATAGACTTCAACTTCTTGAAGTGACCTCACGAGCCTGTGGTCAGACTCCTTCAGCCATGTGCATTCTGACCATTAACACCTCCTCTCACCACTCATGTACCTGTCAATGTGAGTCCAGTAACCACGGATACAGCCATAATCACTTTTCAGCAGCCAATGAGAGAACAGAGGCTGTGTTTACAATGTTAGCATTGCACGAGCTAAGGGCTAACTAAAGAGAACCAAAAAACGAAGCATCAAAATGGACACATTAACGGTCAGCGCTCGGACAGGCCACCTCAGATCACGCTTCACAAACATCAAATATGACTCCAAACGGTTGTCATAGTGATTAGAATCCAGCCTGTGGTTAACAGCTGTAGCAGCGTGTGCTAACGTTAGCTCCTCGTTGTGTCTGTGCTTCACTTTTATACTGGAGTTATTTTCTGAGCTCAGAGTATTTAAAGCCAGAGCTGCCTCAGTCAGAGCGACACAAACAGGAGCATCGCTCTGGAGCCGCTTCAGCGTCACCTCAGCAAAAGAATCTTAAGAAGTTTAAAACTATGTACTAAATGCCTCGGTGAGTTCGCCCAAATGTGCGATACAGCCAGCAGCATTTTAGCCCCAAAATGAAATGACAATTTCTGGGCCTGCCCCGACCACTAACTAACGAATCTTGGCCAAATGAGTCTCTCCTGCAGCGCTCCTCTGTCAGTATGGGTGTCGGCCGATAGTCGTGTCGTTGAGTAGTACCGTGTGTCACTTTAAGAGTTAACGCTGCTGCTACAGAGCTCCGTCGCAGCTCGTGGACAGAGCTCCGTCGCAGCTCGTGGACAGAGCTCCGTCGCAGCTCGTGGACAGAGCTCCGTCGCAGCTCGTGGACAGAGCTCCGTCGCAGCTCGTGGACAGAGCTCCGTCGCAGCTCGTGGACAGAGCTCCGTCGCAGCTCGTGGACAGAGCTCCGTCGCAGCTCGTGGACAGAGCTCCGTCGCAGCTCGTGGACAGAGCTCCGTCGCAGCTCGTGGACAGAGCTCCGTCGCAGCTCGTGGACAGAGCTCCGTCGCAGCTCGTGGACAGAGCTCCGTCACAGCTGGTGGACAGAGGACAGAGCTCCGTCGCAGCTCGTGGACAGAGCTCCGTCGCAGCTGGTGG
Organism: Eucyclogobius newberryi; assembly: GCF_026437365.1. NCBI lineage: Eukaryota > Metazoa > Chordata > Actinopteri > Gobiiformes > Gobiidae > Eucyclogobius > Eucyclogobius newberryi. The sequence goes on from NW_027315834.1 coordinate 2,195,659, forward strand.
ACAGAGGACAGAGCTCCGTCACAGCTGGTGGACAGAGGACAGAGCTCCATCACAGCTGGTGGACAGAGGACAGAGCTCCGTCACAGCTGGTGGACAGAGGACAGAGCTCCGTCGCAGCTGGTGGACAGAGGCTTCAGCTGCTATAGTCTGAGAACAGCCCGTGTATGCGAGTATATTTGAACTTTAATCCAGTCTTTATTCTGAGGCTAAAGACCCAGAAATGACAGACTTTTGAAAGCTCCAGAGAGTTTTAGACTAAACTTATCATTGTTTTTTCAGACACGATTCAACTAGTTTTCCTCATAAACCATCAGTTTAAACATGTTTACTCCAGAGAAGAGACTGAGGAGAGTCCGAGGAGGAGGAGAGTCCGAGGAGGAGGAGAGTCCGAGGAGCTTCACCTTCACGCTCGGATTGGTCTAGACAGTCACCGTTCTGACCAATCAGCGCACGAGCTGGGCTAGAGCGGCGCGCTCGAGCGTAGCCAAAGCTAACGGCTTAAAATGTGTTTTAAAGACGACTGAAGAATGTTAAAATCAGAAAGAGTCAATGACCCAAAAATAGGTAAGAATTGACGCTATATCTGACATTTTTGAAAGCCGCAGGCCCCCACCTGCGAGCCGCAGGCACCTATGTAGGCGCCGTATTTTCCGACGCCTTTACAAAAAAAGGCGGCGCTAAAATGCACCGCTAAAGAGCGCCGTAATCTACGCCAGACGGCGCTCTGCGTTCTCCTAATTTACGCCATAGGCCGCTCCTATTGTGGTGGAGTGTGATCATATGGTCTACAGCCGTTGGCAGCACAAGCAGAAAAGTTACGCGCGCAAGGACGGTGCTCCGGTGAACAGGTGCTCCGGTGAACAGGTGCTCCGGTGAACAGGTGCTCCGGTGAACAGGTCCCAAATGGAAGTAGTCTACGTTATTGTCAATTGACAGATAAAAAGAACCTTGTGCAAATCCAGCGCGCCTCCCTAGTCTCTGTGATCTTTGTCAATTTAATGAGGTTTCGATGAAAGTCAAAGTGCGCGAAAAAACGTGGAGCTTCGGAAATTCTCCGGACCAGGGCTCGGCAGCCAATCAGAGCCAAGCACACAAATTGCGTCGACCAATCAGCGCGCAAATTTTCACTTGTGAACAGTAAGCTGTTCCCCACCCGATTTAATGATAATATTCCCTTTTCTAAAATGTATTAATAAAAATGACCCCGTCCTTGCACTTGAAAATGCCCCATCCAAAATACGGCCCTCTATTTAAAAGCATGGCTGTAGGCCCCCCCGGCAGCTGTAGGCCCCCCCGGCAGCTGTAGGCCCCCCCGGCAGCTGTAGGCCCCCCCGGCACCTGTAGGCCCCCCCGGCACCTGTAGGCCCCCCGGCACCTGTAGGCCCCCCCCGGCAGCCAAACACCAGCAGTTTTTTGTAACATTGGTGTTTTGTTGTTGTTGTTTTATGGCGGTTGGCATCCAATTGTTGCATTACCGCCAGACTGTATTCCTCAGACTTTTCGTAGTCCTCAGACTCTGTCGTAGTTTTGGCAGCTGGTTTGATGGTCTTATGGCGGTTGCATGATACTTTATGACATCACAAAGCACTCCATCATGTTGTTGTTGTTGTTGTTGTTTTATGGCGGTTGGCATCAGAGTGTTGCATCACCGCCAGACGTTATTCCTCAGACTTTGTCGTAGTCCTTAAAACTTCTTCTTCCATCATGTAACCGCCATGATAGAGTGCTTAGACTTTGGACTTTATTCTTCAGACCCCCCTTGCACTTGGGACGTTCAGCTTCAGGGAGGTGGACTTTATGACATTACAGGAAATAAAGCTGTGTGAGCACTCGCCATAATAAAAGCTAATAGTGAATGAGAAATATGAGAAGAGGGGGAAGATGGAGGGGCATAAAACACTGAAGAAGAAGAAATGCAAAACGATTATACAGCGCTTGTGGCGAGCGTGTGCGACCTTCCCCTTCTCTTTTGTGATGAATAACGGGTGAAACAGAAGTAAAGCCGTTTTTAAACTGATATACTGCAACTTGAAGTATTTTAAGTACAGGTAGCGTATTCGGAATACAGTATTGAGCCTAGTGACAGCATTGTATTCAGTATTTTGTATAAATACATTTTAAGTAGGCTATACTTCCCAGCAAAGTCCAGGCAAGTGTCTACAATAAATATGCTTCTTGAAAAAGGTCGTAAAAGCGCAAAATGTAGAACTCCTTTATTATCAAGTTATGTCAATAATATTATTAAAACATTTAAATTTAATGTATGCACTATTGAGACAAAAACATCTGTATCAAAGGTTCCAATTCATGGGAAAAAACGGCTACATTTGTCTTTTCACTCATGAATTGTGAGGAAAGTGCAAAGGGTCACAGTGATCGGCCACCAGTGCATTGTGGGAAATATACTGAGCCGAGTATGGACAAGTCTCTGTGGACTGAGACACCACCAAGGACAGATACACGTGTCCTGCTGTCAGAGCGCCACTCGCCGGGGGACAAACAGGGCCACTCGCCGGGGGACAAACAGGGCCACTCGCCGGGGGACAAACAGGGCCACTCGCCGGGGGACAAACAGGGCCACTCGCCGGGGGACAAACAGGGCCACTCGCCGGGGGACAAACAGGGCCACTCGCCGGGGGACAAACAGGGCCACTCGCCGGGGGACAAACAGGGCCACTCGCCGGGGGACAAACAGGGCCACTCGCCGGGGGACAAACAGGGCCACTCGCCGGGGGACAAACAGGGCCACTCGCCGGGGGACAAACAGGGCCACTCGCCGGGGGACAAACAGGGCCACTCGCCGGGGGAAAAACAGGGCCACTCGCCGGGGGACAAACAGGGCCACTCGCCGGGGGACAAACAGGGCCACTCGCCGGGGGACAAACAGGGCCACTCGCCGGGGGACAAACAGGGCCACTCGCCGGGGGACAAACAGGGCCACTGGTCACTGTCCAAATCGCAAAGAAACAAACGCTCTTGGTTTTAGACAATACTTTAAAGACAAAATAGTGGTTTGTTTACAATGTTATGAAAGTTCTAAAACTGTTCAGGAAACTATTAAGTCCTGTTTGCATTATCCTCACTTAACGAGCTTCTAATTTCAATACAACACTGATCGATACATATCTAAGTATCGGTGCTCGTAAGCATCAGTGCTCGTAAGCATCAGTGCTCGTAAGCATCAGTACTCGTAAGCATCAGTACTCGTAAGCATCAGTACTCGTAAGCATCAGTACTCGTAAGCATCAGTACTCGTAAGCATCAGTACTCGTAAGCATCAGTACTCGTAAGCATCAGTACTCGTAAGCATCAGTACTCGTAAGCATCAGTACTCGTAAGCATCAGTACTCGTAAGCATCAGTACTCGTAAGTCAGAGTGGGTAACAGACGTTCACGTGTGAGTGCAGCACTAGAACAGGCCCCGCGCCAGCCGCGATCTAAACAATATTATTTATGTCAGTGTGTTAAAAGTCCCAATCCTCCACAGGCACGAGCCTCTGCGCGGGGTGTTGTGGGTCGACTCTGCGCGGCCGAAGGACTCTTTGATCCCGTGTTCTTCTGAGAAAGCCCGCATCATTGTTAAGAGCCCACGCCTGGCGCAGCTGAGACTGAGAGCGCACTTAGAAATCGCAGATTTAGCGCCTTCATAACACGTTATGTAACGCGAGAGCAGCGGACGTTACGGGACTCCGCCGTGTCCCCGGGCCAGGTTCAGGGGCCCATCTGCTCCTCCGGGCTACGGCATTAGACTGCTCCGGTGATGCAAACGGTCTGCTTTGGTCAGTGTTTGCGGACAGTCTGATCCTGGACAGGCCTTAAGTACGAGCACAGCTACAACAACAAAGACAGCGACACAAGGACGTGAAGCTGATGACGCCGGTCACAACCATGTGAAGACACAAGTCCCACATTTAAACATGAGACAATAGGACATGAAGTGACGCTCTGGACGCTCTTTGTCCCGCACGTCCAGGACAAACAAAGTGTCCCGGACCAGTTAGCCGCTGCTATAGCTAACGCTACAGCTAGCACTAGAGCTAACGCTGCTACAGCATGGCAGCATCACGGAGCAGCACAGCAAAACAAGCTACATCCTCCCGGGGATTAGTGCCGATTTAACCCGTCCGGAGACCACAAAGCCTCGGTTACACGCACACGTACCTGGCATGGCGTCCCGTGCCGTGCTGTTTCAGACCGTGCGTGTGGAAGTCTCCTCAGGCAGACGGACTCGTCGTTCCCAGTGAAGGCTCGTCTGTGGCCGACGCAACGTAGCTCTCTATAGCTCGGCTCGTTAGCCACCGAGTGCTAACGTTAGAGCGCTCTGTCACGTGGGCTGGGCCGCGTTCAAGCCCACTCTGACTGTGGGAAAATACAGTACAACACGGACACGTTCCGCGTCTTCAGTTGCCGGTGGGAAACCCCAATATTACGCCAGGCACTGGTTTATCAAGGATTCGTGTCGAACAGGCCAACGCTCGTGTGCCTGGTACGACGAGATGAAAAAACAAGGGAAAGCAAGCCCAGTTTCACCTCTTTGTGGACACGGTGGGTTACGCTGACGTTACATCATCACGGAAGTGCAAAAACGAGCACAACTGAGTCGCATGAATGCCTCTCTCGAACAAACATCGGAAGCCCCTGCCCCCTACCTGCACGCGCGCGCGCACACGTACCTGCGCGCGCACATACAGACACACACACATGCACACACGTACACACACACATATACACACGCGCACACACACAAACACATGCACACACACAAACACATGCACACACACAAACACATGCACACACACAAACACATGCACACACACAAACATGCACACACACAAACACATGCACACACACAAACACATGCACACACACAAACACATGCACACACACAAACACATGCACACACACAAACACATGCACACACACACACACACATGCACACACGTACACACACACATATACACACGCGCACACACACAAACACATGCACACACACAAACACATGCACACACACAAACACATGCACACACACAAACACATGCACACACACAAACATGCACACACACAAACACATGCACACACACAAACACATGCACACACACAAACACATGCACACACACAAACACATGCACACACACAAACACATGCACACACATGCAGAAGCAGCCTGCGTGGCCCTGCTCCTCTGACACTAGAGCCGGAGTTTAAACTCTCATTAACAGTTATGAGGACAAAATGACACGCTCCCAGTCTCATGCGCCTTTAAAGAAGGCTTTATTTACCTGTGATCTTCCACTGAGCCTTATCTTTTCGCCATTTACTAACACCTTTGTCTTGCCACATACTCAAAACTACTACTAAACATGAGATGTAAAAGGAGACGGTAGCAACCAGCAGCAGCCAAACATTTGCATTTCATAGAGACCTCTGAATGCGTTTGGGGCAAAGTGAGCTTCTTTCGAGCAGCACGGACTCACCACTCAACTTCGAGGGCAAACGGGGACGAGGGTCTGTCCCGGGAAGTACTTTCCGTTTGCAAATGTCCCCCAACCAAACACGTGAGATCCGCGTGGCTCGCACCGTCACCCGAGTCCGGAAAGCGTGCGCCGTGACAACACCGTGAGGGAAACGGGCCGCTTCGTGATAAAAGCTGCTAAAGGAGAGCGTTTGTGGTGGTCGCGTGAGCCCAGTTGTGAACTGCTGTCATTGGTGGGCTCACACGTCACTCAAAAGCAAATTGGATTTCAATTGGATAAGATTATCCTAAACTCCGCCCTCTCTCTTCCTGTCACACAAGTAAACAAAACAAGCGCTTCTCGTTAAGATTCGGTGTAAGAATGATTGAGACATTAGTAAATACATTTTGATCAAATTCAAAGAGTTGTAGAGCCCAAAGGCTGGACAAAAGTTGACCCCGGCCTGGTGGCAAAGGCAGTTGTCTTTGAAAAGATCCATATAAATCATTGTAAGAATTTTTGAAAGATACTGAACTTCCTTCATTATCAGATAACCATGGAAATTAATTAGAACAACCAATAAAACTAGAGATTTAAAAAGTCATGAATTCCTTTGAAAAAAAAGAATCTCCCGGTCCAGATGGCATCAATACAGAAATGTCTCAAATATTTAGTGATGAATTATCCACTTTACTTTAAAATGTCCCAAGCTTCTTTTTATAATCAAGTATTCCTCCAATGTTCAACCAACTCTCATCACTCGAATGCATGAAAAAGTATCACTGCCAAATATAGACAATAAAATCTTAGCCAAAATCATTGCTATTATATAAAGTTTTGGAAAAATAATGAAAAAATCATTGATCAAACCGTTTTGTTTTTTGTGCAAGGGCGACATTCATCTGATAATTCAAGGAAATTATTTATTGTAATACTGTCATATATGCGCATGTATACTTTGCAACAGACACGGCAGCACACTATGTAATACAGTGGTGAGATAGCCCCGAGGATCTATTATATTATATAATATAATATGATATATCATATATCATATATTATAATATAATATAATCTCATATATTTCAAGCAATATGGAAAAGGGAAGGGATGTCTTCAATGGACAAGGACAAGGAATGAAAACCTCAGATATTTCATGAAAACTTAAGCATGATCATTGTCCATCAGATTAAGAGAGCAGCTGCTTTAATGTCATTACAAAGAAGCAAACAGGTATTTGAAGCTGCTGGTGCCTCTGGAGTCCAGCCAACATCAAGGCTTAGATCCTCCAGAGGCTTAGATCCTCCAGAGGCTTAGATCCTCCAGAGGCTTGGATCCTCCAGAGGCTTAGATCCTCCAGAGGCTTAGATCCTCCAGAGGCTTAGATCCTCCAGAGGCTTGGATCCTCCAGAGGCTTGGATCCTCCAGAGGCTCGGATCCTCCAGAGGCTTAGATCCTCCAGAGGCTTAGATCCTCCAGAGGCTTGGATCCTCCAGAGGCTTGGATCCTCCAGAGGCTCGGATCCTCCAGAGGCTTGGATCCTCTAGAGCAGTAGTTCTTAACCTGTGGGGAATTCTCCACTGGTGGGGAATGGCAGAGTTGCCAAGTAGGGAATGACCGGTCGGACAGAAGAATCACTGCTTCAAAATTTAATTTTTTTTTTCCAAATGTTCAACCAAATTTCAAATCACAACCATTTACAGACTGTTTTAATAACATAAACAACTAATATATGAGCTATTGTAAGTCATGTTTGGGTAAAAGTGACAACACTGTTGGGTTAGAAATGTCAACAGCGGCTCCCCGCAAACTCACTCCTGTCGCGTCTCTTCTTGGTGTAACGGGTGGGTAACAGAGCCATTATTAAGTAATTACTCTTATGGTTATTTTATTTAGTGTGTGTGTGTGTGGTGTGATGATATTGTATGTTAAGGGTTAAGATTTGTGAATGCGTGGGAAAAGCCTTGTGTTGTGCGCTGGCATTTTGCTCGGCGAATCTGCGGTGTCGAAGATGAAGCAAGTTTCTCTGTCCAACGACACTGTCAAGTCCCGCATCTTCGACATGTCGTGCAACATCAAGTCGCAGCTCTTGGCAAAGGTCAAAGCGTCTCCTGTCTTTGCAATTCAGCTGGATGAGTCCGTGGATGGGGCAAATTTGTATCAACTAATTGTCTTCGTTCAATACGTCCACGGCCAAAGCATCGAAGAGGACTTGCTGTTGTGCCGCCCACTGGAAACAACAACCCAAGCCGCCGATGTCATGCAGCTTGTCGACGCCTTTTTCGAGGAGGAAGGATTGGACTGGGGCAGGCTCGTCCATGCCTGCACAGATGGGGCTCCTGCTATGTTGGGTGCGAGGTCTGGATTTGTAAAGCAGAAGAATCCCAAGGTGGTGACCCTGCACTGCATCATACATCGAGAAGCGCTCGCATCAAGGACAATGACACAACCGCTCAAAGAAGCACTTGAGACTGCAATCAGGCTTGTGAATTTTGTCAATGTGAGCACCCTCAACACTCGGCTATTTCGACGGTTGTGCCAGGATATGGAATCCGACTACGAAGGACTGCTGTTCCACACTGCCGTTCGCTGGTTGTCGAAAGGCGACATGTTAAATCGACTTGTGCATTTGCTCCCCGAAGTTACACCATTTTTGGAAGAAAGGAACAAAAGAGATCTGAAAGTTGCTGTTTCCGATGAGGCTTTCCAGTGCAGGCTGGCATTTCTTGCGGACACGTTCAGTCACCTGAATGAGCGGACTCCGATATAATCGGGCATCGAGACAAGTGAACGCCTTCGTCTCAAAACTTGAGTTGAGGCGAGGCAAGTTCGAGACTGGCCGGCTTTTCCAACGTTGGCGCGAATCAGCAAGACTGCTGGTGGCGTCAGCGATGTTCTCAAGAACGAAGTCATCATCCACCTCAACAGGCTGCTGGACGAGGTTCAGCACTATTTTCCGGACTTCAAATGCCTCATTAACCTGAGCGTCTAGTGTTTTTTTGTATGTTTTTTATGGGCCTAATAAATTGAGAAACAACATAACGAATCTTTTCATATGTATTTTATTTCCATGTGATAACTGTTTGTAAAAATATAATACATGCAAACAAAAATTAAGGGCCGTAAAATGGAACAAAAAAGCAAAGCGTATATTTATGTACTAAACACTTCATGGGTTAAAATCGACTTTGTCAAGGACCGATGCTGTGGTGGGAAATGGAGAGTTGGCTCACTAAAAAGTGGGGAATTGGAAAAAAAAGGTTAAGAACCCCTGATCAAGATGTACGAAAACGAACCTGTTGAGCCTGTCCTTGAGCATGTCGTTGACCAGGGCCTGGAAGACAGCAGGAGTGTTGGTGAGGCCGAAAGGCACCGGTGGGGGTGTTGAAAGCAGACTTCCACTCGTTCCCCTCACGGATCCTGACCAGGTGATAGGCGTTGCGCAGGTCAAGCTTAGTGAAAATGGCACCCTCTAGGAGCTCGAAAGCTGAGGAGATGAGCGGCAGGGGGGAGCGGTTCTTGATGGTGATGTAATTTAAGCCACGATAATCAATGCAAGGGCTGAGTGTCTTGTCTTTCTTCTCCACGAAGAAAAAAACGGCTCCAGCCGGAGACGATGAGGGGCGGATGATGCCTGCCGATAGGCCATCCTTGATATATGTCTCCATCGCCCCAATCGCAGGAACGGACAGGGAATACAGGCGTCCTCTGGGAGGTGTTGGGCCGGGCTGTAGGTTGATGGCGCAGTTATGGCCAATGAGAGGCCGGCAGAGACCTCTCATTGGTGTAGGAAGTGGGTCTGATGAGGAGGCGTGGCTGACTGGCAGAGTGGAAAGACACCAGCAGACAGGAGATGAGCAGACTGAGACAGATATTTGACATCTTGCAAAGAAATTCAAGCAGAAACTCTCCACAAACTCCACAAAGTTCAATGGCTGCAAGATGTGAAGCTCAAATGAGGCTCTCTATGTTCACATGTAACTTGACCTGTTTAAAAATTTAGATTCAACTAAAATATTAAAATTAAATTGGAAAAGGAAGGTAATTTTGTTTTGCCGGATGAGGAGTGCGAAGAAATATGTACATCTCAGTGGAGGACCACAAAGTCCCATGAAAGGAGAAAGAAAGTTTAATTTCAATGTGGCAGGTATATCACATGTCCACGTTCCGTGTGTCTTTGCGTTTTGCCGTGTATAGATTCACTTCCTATATGAGTCTTGTGTTTTGAAGCTTAAAATACAGTAACCACTGTCCACTGACTTCTTCTTCTACATTGTGTCAAATGCTTGCGCTTCCTACTAGATTGCCCCCGGTGGCCGTTAGCCAGTAAAAATGGATATATTAACCACACCGTTGTATGGGCCGCAGGGTTAAAAGCATGGGGGAAAAGTAGTGGCTTAAAGTCCGAAAAGTACAGTAGTCATGCGCTAGTCACACCCATGCTTGGTGGCCGGGCCTTTCCCCATGGGGCCTGAACGGGCACAGCCCAAACAAGCGACGTGGGGCTGTCCACCTGTGGGAGGATCTGTAAGGGGCCAGTGCAGAGAGATGACAGGGGTCCTCGACAACCAGATTTCCAGACACAGAAACTGATTGTGGGGACATGGAAAGTCACCTCGCTGGAGGGGAAAGGGCCTGAGCTTGTGCAGGAGTTTGAGCGGTACCGACTAGATATAGTCGCCCTCACCTCCACGCACAGTTCGGGCTCTGGACGCTCCACTTCTCTGGTGTTGCCCGCAGGGAGAGGCGGCGGGCTGGTGTGGGCTTGCTTACCGCCCCAAAGCTTAGCCACCACGTGTTGCCGTTTACCCCAGTGAACAAGAGCGTTGCGGGTTGGGGACAAGTCTCTCACTGTTGTGGCGGCCTACGTGCCGAACAGCAGTGCAGAGTACCCGACCTTCTTGGAGTTCCTGGGAGGGGTAGTGGACAGTGCACCGACCGGGGAGTCCATTGTTCTACTGGGGGCCTTCAACGCCCATGCGTGGTCATATTGACAATCTGAACATGGGGTCCCCGATCTGAACACGAGCGTGTTCAGTTATTGGACTTCTATGCTAGCTACAGATTGTCCATAACAAACACCATGTTCAAGCACAAGCGTGTCCATTAGTACATGTTTTTTATGGGCCTAATAAATTGAGAAACAACATAACGAATCTTTTCATATGTATTTTATTTCCATGTGATAACTGTTTGTAAAAATATAATACATGCAAACAAAAATTAAGGGCCGTAAAATGGAACAAAAAAGCAAAGCGTATATTTATGTACTAAACACTTCATGGGTTAAAATCGACTTTGTCAAGGACCGATGCTGTGGTGGGAAATGGAGAGTTGGCTCACTAAAAAGTGGGGAATTGGAAAAAAAAGGTTAAGAACCCCTGATCAAGATGTACGAAAACGAACCTGTTGAGCCTGTCCTTGAGCATGTCGTTGACCAGGGCCTGGAAGACAGCAGGAGTGTTGGTGAGGCCGAAAGGCACCGGTGGGGGTGTTGAAAGCAGACTTCCACTCGTTCCCCTCACGGATCCTGACCAGGTGATAGGCGTTGCGCAGGTCAAGCTTAGTGAAAATGGCACCCTCTAGGAGCTCGAAAGCTGAGGAGATGAGCGGCAGGGGGGAGCGGTTCTTGATGGTGATGTAATTTAAGCCACGATAATCAATGCAAGGGCTGAGTGTCTTGTCTTTCTTCTCCACGAAGAAAAAAACGGCTCCAGCCGGAGACGATGAGGGGCGGATGATGCCTGCCGATAGGCCATCCTTGATATATGTCTCCATCGCCCCAATCGCAGGAACGGACAGGGAATACAGGCGTCCTCTGGGAGGTGTTGGGCCGGGCTGTAGGTTGATGGCGCAGTTATGGCCAATGAGAGGCCGGCAGAGACCTCTCATTGGTGTAGGAAGTGGGTCTGATGAGGAGGCGTGGCTGACTGGCAGAGTGGAAAGACACCAGCAGACAGGAGATGAGCAGACTGAGACAGATATTTGACATCTTGCAAAGAAATTCAAGCAGAAACTCTCCACAAACTCCACAAAGTTCAATGGCTGCAAGATGTGAAGCTCAAATGAGGCTCTCTATGTTCACATGTAACTTGACCTGTTTAAAAATTTAGATTCAACTAAAATATTAAAATTAAATTGGAAAAGGAAGGTAATTTTGTTTTGCCGGATGAGGAGTGCGAAGAAATATGTACATCTCAGTGGAGGACCACAAAGTCCCATGAAAGGAGAAAGAAAGTTTAATTTCAATGTGGCAGGTATATCACATGTCCACGTTCCGTGTGTCTTTGCGTTTTGCCGTGTATAGATTCACTTCCTATATGAGTCTTGTGTTTTGAAGCTTAAAATACAGTAACCACTGTCCACTGACTTCTTCTTCTACATTGTGTCAAATGCTTGCGCTTCCTACTAGATTGCCCCCGGTGGCCGTTAGCCAGTAAAAATGGATATATTAACCACACCGTTGTATGGGCCGCAGGGTTAAAAGCATGGGGGAAAAGTAGTGGCTTAAAGTCCGAAAAGTACAGTAGTCATGCGCTAGTCACACCCATGCTTGGTGGCCGGGCCTTTCCCCATGGGGCCTGAACGGGCACAGCCCAAACAAGCGACGTGGGGCTGTCCACCTGTGGGAGGATCTGTAAGGGGCCAGTGCAGAGAGATGACAGGGGTCCTCGACAACCAGATTTCCAGACACAGAAACTGATTGTGGGGACATGGAAAGTCACCTCGCTGGAGGGGAAAGGGCCTGAGCTTGTGCAGGAGTTTGAGCGGTACCGACTAGATATAGTCGCCCTCACCTCCACGCACAGTTCGGGCTCTGGACGCTCCACTTCTCTGGTGTTGCCCGCAGGGAGAGGCGGCGGGCTGGTGTGGGCTTGCTTACCGCCCCAAAGCTTAGCCACCACGTGTTGCCGTTTACCCCAGTGAACAAGAGCGTTGCGGGTTGGGGACAAGTCTCTCACTGTTGTGGCGGCCTACGTGCCGAACAGCAGTGCAGAGTACCCGACCTTCTTGGAGTTCCTGGGAGGGGTAGTGGACAGTGCACCGACCGGGGAGTCCATTGTTCTACTGGGGGCCTTCAACGCCCATGCGTGGTCATATTGACAATCTGAACATGGGGTCCCCGATCTGAACACGAGCGTGTTCAGTTATTGGACTTCTATGCTAGCTACAGATTGTCCATAACAAACACCATGTTCAAGCACAAGCGTGTCCATTAGTACACGTGGCACTAGGACACCCTATGTCAACTTTGTTGTTGTGTAATCTGACCTCCGGCCACGTGTCTTGGGCACTCGGGCAAAGAGAGGGGCAGCGGCAGAGCTGTCAACTGATCACCACCTGGTGGTGAGTTGGATCCGCTGGCGCATCGTGAAGGTCTGTTTGGAACCAGCGGGGTTTTCAACTCACACTTCCGGGAGAGATTCTCCCAGATCCTGGGAGGAGCCAGGGAACATTTAGTTCGAGTGGACCATGTTCTCGACCTCCATTGTAAATATGGCTGCTCGGAGCTGTGGTTGCAAGGACACTGGAAGTTAGGGATGTCGTCAGGCTGAAGAAGGAGGCCAATCAGGATTCTCTGAATTGTAGGACTCCTGAGAGAGTAGACAAGTACTGAGGGCCAGGCGTACCGCAGCTTATGCCGTCGCAGAGGCAAAAACCCAGGGCTGGGAGGAGTTCAGGGAGGCCATGGAGGAAGACTATAAGTCGGCCCCTAAGAAATTTTGTGAAACCGTCCGGCGCCTACAGGGGGGAAGCAGTGCTTCACTAACACGCTTTATGGTGCGGGTGGGGACCTGCTGACCTCGACTGGGGATGTCGTTGGACGTGGGGGGAACACTGTGAGGACCTCTTTAATCCCACTGTCACATCTTCCGAAGAGGAAGTAGAGATCGGGGACTGCAAATTCCTCCTTAGTTGCAGGGCTCCGGGGGTGGATGAGATCCGCCCTGAGTACATAAAGTCTCTGGATGTTGTAGGACTGTCTTGGCTGACACATCCCTGGAACACTGCGTGGTGGTTGGGGACAGTGCCTCTGGACTGGCAGACCGGGGTGGTGGTCCCTCTGTTAAAGAAGGGAGACCGGAGAGTGCTTTCCAACTACAGAGGGATCACACTCCCCAGTAAGGTCTATTCCTCGTTGATTGTTACAACTCCATCACTTTCTAACAGCGGAACAGATCTCAAGCGTTTAATCCCTGGCATTGGTTTTACAGCTGACCATATTTCATGAACAGAGGTTTCTGCTCCAGCTCACCACAGTATTTCCTCCAACATGCTTTCTTTGCTCTCTTAATGACTCTCCTTGCAACAGCTCTTAGCCTCTTATATTCTACTGCATTATGCTCAATTGGCTGTCTCCTTAGTCTCTTTTATGCTTTATTCCTCTTCCTAATTGCCTCGCTACACTCCTTGTTCCACCATGGCACACACACCTTTTCTTTTGGGCCTTTCCTTTCTGGAATATATAACTGAACATTACACGCAATCATTTCACACAAACTGTTGTTCCTCTCATCTACTGCACCTTCATTCACCTTATCTAGGTCTTTGCAACAAGCTTCTGCAAATTCATCCCATTTAGCTCGACTAAACTCCGTCACATCCGGTGAGAAAAGAAAAGAAACAATCTCTGCAAAGAGGAAAAACACATTTGAAATTAGACCTAGATTTTCTTTGTTAAATACAAATCAGAGTAAAGCTGGTGCTGGAGGATGGTCTGAGTGACACTAGTTTGAGCATTTATTTTTTGACAAGATTTTTTAAAAGTCACCAAAATATATCTGTGTACCGTTAATATGTAGATTAGTTTTAGGATATTTGTTTATTTGTGGGTTTGGAGAACAAACTGACTTCTTTCCAGAATGATTGATTGAACTGGAAATAAGTGGGTGACACTTTCTTTTGAAGTACAACATATCTAGCAGCTTGAGAGCTCCTTTTATCACACGTGGACAACATCCATCCAACCATCCATTTTCTACCGCTTTATCCGGGCCCAGGTCGCGGGGACAGCAGTCTAACCAGGGACTCCCAGACTCCCTGACACTTCTTCCAACTCCTCCGGGGGAATCCCGAGGCGTAGTCTCTCCAGCATGTCCTGCCTCTTCCCGGTGGGACATGCCCGGAATACCTCCCCAGGGAGGCGCCCAGGAGGCTCCGGAACAGATGCCCGAGCCACCTCAGCTGGCTCCTCTCGATGTGGAGGAGGAGCGACTCTACTCCGAGCTCCCCCCCTATGGCCGAGCTCCACACCTTATCTCTAAGGGGGCGCCCAGCCACCCGGCGGAGGAAACTAATTTCGAGCGCTTGTATCCGCTTGTATCATCTTGTCCTTTCGGTCATTACCCAAAGCTCATGACCATAGGTGAGGTCAGAACGTAGAGTGACCGGTAAATCGAGAGCTTTGCCTTTGGACTCAGCTCCTTCTTCACCACAACAGTCGATGCAGCGACTGCATCACTGCAGCCGCTGCACCGATCCTCCTGTCGATCTCACGCTCCATCCTTCCCTCACTCGTGAACAAGACCCCGAGATACTTGAATTCCTCCACTTGGGGCAAGGACTCCCCACCCACCTGGAGAGGGCAAGCCACCTTTTTCTGGTCGAGAACCATGGCCTCGGATTTGGAGGTGCTGATTCTCATCCCAGCCGCTTCACACTCGGCTGCAAACCGTCCCAGTGCAGCGGCAGGTCCGGGTTTGATGGAGCCATCAGGACAACATTGTCTGCAAACAGCAGAGATGAGTTCCTGTGGTCCCCAAACCGGACACCCTCTGACCCCTGACTGCGCCTAGAAATTCTGTCCATAAAAACTATGAACAGAACCGGTGACAAAGGGCAGCCCTGGCGGAGTCCAACATGCACTGGGAACAGGTCTGACTTACTGCCGGCAATGCGAACACAGCTCCTGCTCCGGTCATACAGGGACCGGACAGCCCTGAGCAAAGGGCCCCGGACCCCGTACTCCCGGAGCAGGACACCCCGAGGGACACGGTCGAAAGCCTTCTCCAGATCCACAAAGCACATGTGGACTGGTTGGGCAAACTCCCATGAACCCTGGAGCACCCGATGGAGGGTATAGAGCTGGTCCAGTGTTCCACGACCGGGACGAAAACCACCCTGCTCCTCCTGAATCCGAGGTTCGACTATCGGTCGGATTCTCCTCTCCAGTACCTTGAAATAGACCTTACCTGGGAGGCTGAGGAGTGTGATCTCTGTAGTTGGAACACACCCTCCGGTCCCCCTTCTTGAACAGAGGGACCACCACCCCGGTCTGCCAGTCCAGAGGCACGGTCCCCGACCGCCACGCGATTTTGCAGAGACGTGTCAACCAAGACAGTCCTACAACATCCAGAGACTTTAGGTACTCTGGGCGGATCTCATCCACCCCCGGAGCCCTGCCACCGAGGAGTTTGCGAACAACCTTAGTGACTTCAGCTTGGGTGATGGGCGAGCCAGCCCCTGAGTCCCCGGTCTCTGCTTCCTCTTCGAAAGATGTGACTGAGGGATTAAGGAGGTCCTCAAAGTATTCCTTCCACCGTCCGACGACATCCCCAGTCGAGGTCAGCAGGTCTCCACCCGCAGCGTAAACGGTGTTGATGAGGCACTGCTTCCCCCTCCTGAGATGCCAGAATTTCTTTGGGGCCAACCGATAGTCCTCCTCCATGGCCTCCCCGAACTCCTCCCAGGCCCGGGTAAAACGACAGCAGAGAAGTTCTCCTGGAGGTGCAAGTTGAATACCCTACTGACAGAGGGCTCCGCAAGACGGTCCCAACTGACCCTCACAATGAAGTCCCCCAGTAGATCAACGGAGTCCCAGGTCGGTGCACTGTCCAGTTCCCCTCCCAAGGACTCTAAGAAGGCTGGGTACTCTGCACTGCTGTTTGGCCCATAGGCCGCCACAACAGTGAGAGACCTGTCCCCCACCCGAAGGCGAAGGGACGCGACCCTCTCGTCCACCGGGGTGAACTCCAACACGTGGCGGCTGAGCTGAGGGTCTATAAGCCCACACCAGCCCCACCCACACCAGCCTCACCCACACCAGCCCGCTGCCTCTCCCCGCGGGCAACAGCAGAGAAGTGGAGCGTCCAGCCCCTCTCGAGGGGATGGGTTCCAGAGCCCAGACTGTGCGTGGAGGTGAGGCCGACTATATCTAGTCAATATCGCTCAACCTCCCGCACAAGCTCAGGCTCTTTCCCCCCCAGCGAGGTGACATATCCCCAGAGTAAGTCTCTGTGTTTGGAGAGGCGAGACCCCTGCCGTCGACTGCCGCCCGGATCTTTCTGCACCGACCCCTTATGGATCCTCCTGCGGGTGGTAGGCCCACGGGAGGGCAGCCCCATGTCACTCTTTCGGGCTGTGCCTGGCCGGGCACCAGGCTCTCGCCATCGAGCACCCATCCCAGGCCTGGCTCCAGGATGGGGCCCCGGTGATGCCGATCCGGGCGACGTAAACAGCCTTGTTCTTGTTGTCATCACAAGAGGCCTCTGAACCGATCTTTGTCTGACCCGTCACGTAGTACCCGTTTGCCTTGGGAGACCCTACCAGGGGCATGAAGCCCCCAACAACATAGCTCCCAGGATCATTCAAACCCCTCCACCACGTTAAGGTGTCGGTTCAAGGGGAGGACAACATTGAATAAATAAAGTAGACTGAATAAATCAGCAGCTGTCCACAGCGGTGATGTTTTGTCAGGGGCCCAAGTATATATATGCCTCCCACTAAAGTCATACAGAAATGAACATGTGGAAGTGAATACATTGAAGCTCTTAGTTTATAAAGTATTCAAGGAATGTGCATCTCTTATTGCAGTTGTCACATCTTGTTGGGAATTTGGAGGAGCTTGTACGTGAACTTAATTTTAATATCAAAGAAGATGTGACTAACTTAACTCCTGATGACGTGGACGCTCAGTCAAACCTGAAAATCCATTTACATGTGTGAAAACAGAATCACAAAACCTTTTATTGCCTTTGTCAGTGAACAAAAATCACAGACTAGGAACTTGCATCGGTGAGTGAACGATTGACAAAGCCTCAAAGTTATTGAAGAAAGAAAATGTATTTTTGTCAAAATATTTGTATTAAAAATGTATTTTATATATATATATATATATATATATATATATATATATATATATATATATATATGCATATTACAACAAATTCAATTGCCAAACCCGATCCAAGCATTAATTGGAATAATTTTGGATTAGTTTGGGGTGAATGGGGTGTGACCTATAGGTAACATTATCAGCAAAATGTCATGTAACCATAGCAACAAACTGCAACAATGAGAATGAACACACATCATGAGCAGGTCATGAGGAAGTACATTAAATATGACAAACACATTTCAAACACAGTTCTTAAGACAAACTAAACTAAAGCATGATTTAGTGACAAGTTTAGATCACACAGTAAACGTTAAGTCACTTTAAATGTGAAATACAGTCATTAAGGACTTCATCCTGAGAAAGTTTCCATCCAGCAGAACAAGAGCATTTGTTACAGTGGACGATTCCACTTCTCCACAGGGGTCAGGTCCTTGGACCCATTTGGTGTCCTCTGTGTTCTTTATCAGAGGTGTTGACCCAAAGGGGGGGAGGGGGGTGTGGTGAAGACAGTGTTGTTGCTCCATGGGGAACATATCTGCATTCTCAAACTAGATCCTCAGATTGAGAATGACTCTTGGATGAGTCGAAACGTCCTGTTTGTCTAAAAAACAGTGTCCAGATGACGAGCTCATTTATCATAAAACATGAACATTAGCAGGAGTTTGATATGAAAACACATGAATCTGATAAAACTAAGGCTTTTCAACAGTGTGAACTCTCATGTGTTTTATTAAGCCGCTTGAGACTGAAAATGCCTTCTCACAAACCTCACAGCTGTAAGGTTTCTCTCCAGTGTGAATTCTGGTGTGTCTTTTGAGAGCACTTGCTTGAGAAAAACTGTTTCCACACTGGTCACACTCGAATGGTTTTTCTCGGGTGTGGGTTCTGTAGTGAAGCAAGAGCTTATTTGATGTTCTAAAAGCCTTTTCACACTGGTCACACTTAAAAGGTTTCTCTCCAGTGTGGATTCCCATGTGTGATATTAAGTGGCTTAAGTTACAAAATGCCTTCTCACAAACATCACAGCTGTAAGGTTTCTCTCCAGTGTGGATTCTGGTGTTTCTCTCCAGTGTGGATTCTGGTGTGGGTCTTGAGATTACTTGCTTGAGAAAACCAGTTTCCACACTGGTCACACTCATATGGCTTTTCTCCTGTATGGGTTCGGTAATGTTTTGAGAGCGCATCTGATGTTCTAAAAGCCTTTTCACACTGGTCACACTTAAAAGGTTTTTCTCCAGTGTGGATTCCCATGTGTGATATTAAGTGGCTTAAGTTACAAAATGCCTTCTCACAAACATCACAGCTGTAAGGTTTCTCTCCAGTGTGGATTCTGGAGTGGGTCTCGAGAGCACCTGCTGTAGAAAAACAGTTTCCACACTGGTCACACTCGTATGGTTTTTCTCCTGTGTGAGTTCTGTAGTGTGTCTTGAGTGCAGAAGAAGACCTCCATGTCTTTCCACACTGGTCACAGGTGAACCCCATTCTTCTGATGGACTTTTAGATCTGCCATGAACACAGAAAAAGAAGACATAAAGTAATAATAGAGTTAAATAAAGAACAGTTCCTTATCACTGTTGAGAGTGGTGTTGTTAAGGAAAAAATAAGAGTCATTTTCACAAGCTTCAGTGAGTTATGAAATGAACAGGACTTTACTGTTTCTATAAGAATGTGGACAGTGTAACAGGCTCTGGCTTTGGGTGAAGACCGACAGTATCAAACCAGTCTGACCCAGAGCTCTGTCATTTAAACATGTTTACATTCAACATTTTGGCAAAAAGATGTTGAACATCAATGACCAAACAGTGAAACAATTAAATATTGTTTGTGTGAATGTGTGAGAGTCATGTTTCAGTTTATTCTTAAAGATTATTCTGTGGGGCTGGATAAAGATATAACGAAAAGGACAATATCCCAAAAATCAATCTCAAAGTTCAAAGAAATGAAAGAGCCAATATTCAGGGACATGCCACGTGATCCTGCTGAGAACAGCTTTAGTCCAGGGGAAGTGACCGATCTGTCCACTTGACCATGAATTCTCTGAAGTCTGCTCTTGATGTTGCAGCTCCCTTAAAACAGAAGGTCATTAGGCCAAAGTGCGCCTCCTCGTGGTACAACCAAGAACTGCGTTCACATAAACAAAGAGTTAGAACATTAGAAGGATCATTTGGCCCCTCCCACACAGAAGAATCCCTAAAAGCAGGAAAAGCTGCTTCTGTCCTATCAGCAGGTTCTGTGTGAGGCCCAAACCAGAGACTATTCCTACTATTTTTTAACAATAAATCAAAAACAATCAGAGACAAATGAGATAAATGACTCCCACTATTCGCCCTGAACAAGCCCAAGCTGTAAAACTAGTGTCACATATAAATCCAGCTGTAAACTTAGAAATGTTCAGCTGTTGATCAAGAGAGAGAACTTCAGCCATTATGTCCTCTAAAAGCTCCACTTGTGTCCTAGACCCCATTCCAAGCTCCTCAAAGACATTCTCCCCCTAATTATAGACCCTATTCTTAATGTAATAAATATTTCACTAGAAAGTGCTTATGTTCCACGTCCTTCAAACATGACGTCATTAAACCTCTTCTGAAAAAGACTAACCTAGATCCAAAACTATTGGTAAACTACAGACCCATTTCAAATCTTCCTAAAATCCTTGAAAAAGTTGTAGTAAAACAGCTTTGTCGCCACCTACAGGACAATCACTTATGTGAAGTTTTCCCGTCAGGGTTCAGAGCCCACCACAGCACTGAAACTGCACTAGTTAAAGACACAAATGATTTGTTATTCGCTGCAGACGATGGACTGGTCTCAATCCTGGTTCTGACCTCAGCGTTTGACCATCGACCACAACATTCTACTGCAGAGGTTAGAATGTGATGTAGTTGTCAGAAGCTCCGCCCTCAGCTGCTTTACATCCTATTCATCTGAGAGGTACCAGTTTGTTCATGAAAACCAGAGCTCCTCACCTTGCTCTAAAGTGACTTACAGTGTGCCACAGGGATCAGTACTCGATCCAGTTCTGTTTACTCTTTATGTGTTACCGTTAGGTCACATGATCAGGTCACATGATCAGGTCACATGGCATTAACTTCCACTGCTATGCAGACGACACTCAGCTGTATTTATCAATGAAACCTGATCAGAGCGATCAAGTAGACAGACTTAGTGCTTGTGTGAAGGAGATAAAAAACCTGGATGACACTAAACTACCTGCTTCTTAACCCTGAAAAAACCGAGGTCATTGTGCTTGGCCCTAAGCATCTACGAGACTCTCTATCTGAGCAGATAGTCACACTGGACAATGTCAGTGTAGCCTCCAGTTCTACTGTAAGAAACCTCAGAGTCTTATTGACCAGGAGCTCTCATTTAAAGCTCATATAAATCAAGACTGTAAAACAGACTAATTCCATCTGCGTAATATAGATAAAATCTGAAGAATCCTAAAAGTGATGCGGAAAAACGTCTCCATACATCTGTAACGTCTAGATTCTCCTGTAACTCCTGCTCACAGCAGGTCCTAAAAGCTCCATAAAAAGCTTTCAACTGGTTCAAAATGCAGCAGCAAGATTACTAACAGGAACTAAAAGAAGAGAGCACATTACGCCGGTGCTGGAGTCTCTTCACTGGCTCCTGTCGAGTTTAGAATCACATTTAAACTCCTCCTCCTGACTTACAAAGCCATAAATGACATGGCCCCTCCCACCTCAAAGATGCTATAGAACCATCTCATCCAAACAGAGCTCTTCACTCTCAACATGCTGGCCTTCTGGTGGTCCCAAGAGTCTCTAAAAGTACTGGGGGTAGAGCCTTCTGGTGTTGCCAAGAGTCTCTAAAAGCACAGTAGGAGGTAGAGCCTTCTGGTGGTCCCAAGAGTCTCTAAAAGCACAGTAGGAGGTAGAGCCTTCTGGTGGTCCCAAGAGTCTCTAAAAGCACAGTAGGAGGTAGAGCTCCTGTGTGATGGAATCAGCTCCTGTCCATGTTAAAGAGGCCGACACAGTCTCTTCATTTAAGACCAGGCTTAAAACGTTCCTCTTTGAAATGGTTTATGGTCAGGCCAGTTAGGAACAGAAATATAAAGCTACAGTTTCAGCTACGCCGCCCTAGGAGCAACTATGGGGGAAGTATGACAGCTTGAGCACTATCCTCTGATGAACACTACTTATTCTATCAAACAATAATTCACATTTAATTTCACTTGCATCTGTTCATTGCCTTTTCTTCTTCTTCTCCTCTCACTCCCTTCTATCCCCGAGGACCTGTGGACCCAGATGATCTTCTCCTGGTGAAGCGGTCTCTACCCCATATGGACGATCCTTCATCCGTCTGGAAGAACCGGTTCTCCTCCTGTCTGGAAGAACCGGTTCTCCTCCTGTCTGGAAGAACCGGTTCTCCTCCTGTCTGGAAGAACCGGTTCTCCTCTTGTCTGGAAGAACCGGTTCTCCTCCTCCTGAAGAACCGGTTCTCCTCCTGTCTGGAAGA
Organism: Eucyclogobius newberryi; assembly: GCF_026437365.1. Taxonomy (NCBI): domain Eukaryota; kingdom Metazoa; phylum Chordata; class Actinopteri; order Gobiiformes; family Gobiidae; genus Eucyclogobius; species Eucyclogobius newberryi. The sequence continues at coordinate 2,217,709 of NW_027315834.1, forward strand.
ACCGGTTCTCCTCCCGAAGAACCGGTTTTCCTCCTGTCTGGAAGAACCGGTTCTCCTCCTGTCTGGAAGAACCGGTTCTCCTCCCGAAGAACCGGTTTTCCTCCTGTCTGGAAGAACCGGTTCTCCTCCTGTCTGGAAGAACCGGTTCTCCTCCTGAAGAACCGGTTCTCCTCCTGAAGAACCGGTTCTCCTCCTGAAGAACCGGTTCTCCTCCTGAAGAACCGGTTCTCCTCCTGAGTGGCTCCAGCTCCACTGTCTCTCTCGCGTCCGTCTGAGAGAGTCAGATCTCTCCTTCACTGTGGAACACCTCAGGCAATTTCTCTCTTGAGTCCAAATCCGAAGAGTACCCTGACCCTGACCTTGACCCTGACCCAGAAGTGTATCGAGGGCCGCCATATTGGATTCTGTAACCTCCGTCCCGATTCCCTATATGAACTAGCACCGACCGAATACAAAGCTTCACGCTGACGTCCTCATCCGGGTCACTTGACCTAGTAACGGGGGCCGTCATTTTGAGAGGGAGCCAGCTGAGGTGGCTCGGCATCTGTTCCGGAGCCTCCTGGCCGTCTCCCTGGGGAGGTGTTTCGGGCATGTCCCACCGGGAAGAGGCCCTGGGGAAGACCCAGGACATGCTGGAGGGACTGTCCCTCGGCTGGCCTGGGAACGTCTTGGGATCCCCCCAGTGGAGCTGGAGGAAGTGTCTGGAGAGAGGAAGTCTGGGAGTCCCTGCTTAGACTGCTGCCCCCGCGACCCGGCCCGGATAAAGTGGAAGAAGATGGATGGAAATCAGAAAGTGAATGAGAATCTGACTCTGATTCAGATGATGAATGAAGACATGGTCAAGAGCAGATATTATTGTGATTTATGGTACATTTGAAGCATTTTGAGCATATGTATATACATTATACTTTATATTTCTAATGTATTTACTGTGTCTGTGGAATTATCTACCAAACTGTGGAATCAATGTTTCACTATTAGTTTGGAAGTTCAATGTGTCATTAATGATATCACCACTAGGGGCCAGTCTGATACTACATCATAATTTACATATTAAGTTGAGCAAAATAATAAGTCTGTTTGCCGTAACACGCTCTCTCTTCTTTCTCACACTTATTGTGCTTTATCTCCTATATTTTGTAAATATAGTTAGTATATTTTTTCTATTTTTCTGTACGACAGGGACACGCGCTGGAATAGTTTTTTTAATTCAACTGTTTTTGACTTCTTTCGGCTGGATTTGAGCGTTTTTCGTTGCGTTCGTTGTGTTGTTGTGACGTGAGCTAGCTCCGAGCGAGCCCACCAGCCCCCCCCCCGCGCCCTCCGGCCGCGCTAAAGTACGGCGTGTCGTCGGTACACGTTTATATACACGTTTATATGAAAGAGGAACTTCACGAACGATCAGGACACGCACTGGAATCGCTTTAAATTAACTTGTTTTGACTTTATTCGGCTGGATTGAGTGTTTTCGTCGTGCCGTTGCGATGTGTCTTGGCTCTGAGTCCCCCGGCTCCGGCCCCGCCCCCCGGCTCCGGCCCCGCCCCCCGGCCGGCGCCGTACCGCGTTTCCACAAAGGAGGAACTCATGAAACTGCGGAGAACAGTCGTCTTACCCGGAGATCGTCACGTTATCCCGTCGCAATACTGACCTAACCTAATACTGATGTGCAATTCTGTCATATGTGCAATTGCTGTTGGAATTCATGTGCAATTCATGTGCAATTACTGTGAAATTCATGTGCAGTTCATGTGCTGTCGTGACACATATTCATGTGCAATTACTGTCGGGATCACATGCAATGGTATTTATGTATTTATTTGTCTATGGGAGTTTTTATTTATTTATAGGAGATCTTCTACTGAAAGTGTTTTTCAGACTTCCTATAAGTGATCTGTTCTTCTGTATCTACCTCTGTATCTACCTGCGTTGCACCAATGAAATTTCCCCATGTGGGACAATAAAGGAATATCTTATCTTATCTTATCTTAAACACGCCCAGCAGCATCATCACAACAAACATGGCGGCGCCCATGTCCCCCGCATGTTCCCCCCGCTCGCCTTCACTATCAAAATAAAGGATGACGGCGTAAAAAAGGTCGATTGAAATATCTTAAAATTGGGAGATTAAGTCTCCCGATCGTTGATCGAGACGTTTTCCGTCATTGACTCTTGAAGCCTGACCCCTGGACTGTTGAAGCCTGACCCCTGGACTGTTGAAGCCTGACCCCTGGACTGTTGAAGCCTGACCCCTGGACTGTTGAAGCCTGACCCCTGGACTGTTGAAGCCTGACCCCTGGACTGTTGAAGCCTGACCCCTGGACTGTTGAAGCCTGACCCCTGGACTGTTGAAGCCTGACCCCTGGACTGTTGAAGCCTGACCCCTGGACTGTTGAAGCCTGACCCCTGGCGGTCACTGCGAGTCAGAAAATGGCAACATTTTGATCTTTTTTTTTGCCTTCAAAGTAAAAAAAATAAGAATTTACCGACCGACCCACTTGAAAAATGTTGGGTTGGGTTACCGCAAACATGAAATTGATTTGGGACAGCCTTATTATGATCATTATATTATGAAGCATCTCTCTATCCCTTCACTGCTATTTTAAGATGTAAATAAAGTGGTTCCGCTGCATTATAAATCACTCTTTGTGTGTTTCGTATCCCATCGGTATGTTGCTAATTAACAGCTTATTACTAATTAAGGAGCAACTGTTTTTATGGGAACTTTGCATTTGCTGATAGTCCGGACCACTACAGATCGAGCGAATTGATCTTGCCCCCTGAAAGTCACCAGGAACTCAAAAACTAAGACATGTGCAGATTGTGCCCCATGGCCTGGTAGTCAAGGTACCCGGATGTTGTGACGTCAGGGTGAAGCTATGTATTGTTGGTGGGACAACGGCTGAAACACGTATATCTTTCATAAGCTGCAATAAATGTGTCAAATAATAATAGTAGAAACACACTCTCAGTAATTCACTTCACATCCAGCCGAGCCGATAAAAAGAGTCTGACTTTAATTTGCCTTGTTGTTTTAGCTTTGTAGCGTTAGCCGACTAGCTAACGTCACAAACAAGTTAAAACGTTGTCCTAAACGCTGGATATAAGTGAATGAAACACATTCCTGTACAAATATAATGTCATTCTCCACTGACCTTCGGCTGTGTTGAGCTGGAGCTGTTGTAGGTCTTGGGTTTAATCAGACGAAGCGATGAGGCCGAGAGAGTCCAGCAGCAGACGCCATGTGGAGGAGGTTTTCCTTCTTCTTCTTCTTCTTCGTGTGTATTTCCGGCAGACGGCGCCTCACACAGCGCACTGCTGCCTCTCACTGGTGATAGTCCGTTATGACACTCTGTACACCTGCTGAGGTAGAGAGGGGCCGAGCAAAGTCTTCACTGACACGGATTTAAACCCCAAATCAAAAAGGTGTGAAAAAAGTGATCTCCTCTGGACCTGATACACTCCATTAAAACATGGGGGACAGTTTCTTCTTTTCCACAGGTTTCACATTGGCCATTATGATGTTTTCCAGTCAAGAAAAGGTCCCATGCTAAGCCACAATGCCCCAGTCACAGTCTTGTTATCAGGACTTGCTCTCTCCTGTTGTTTCCCCGGTGATGTCTCACCCACTAATGCTCCTCTGAATATTGTGAAAGTGTCTTCCTCTCAGCGTCCCACTTCATTTGCCGCTGTCAATGTCTGTATCTACTGCTTCCCGCTTTAATGCAGCCTTCACAACCTGGTCTGCAGTTTCATTGCACATAATTCCCACATGGGCTGGGACCGACAGAAAGCCCACATCACTCTCTCCCCTTTCCACCCTGTGTAACACATGTAGGGCCTCAAACACTACATCTGGCCTCGCCCGGGATACTCCTGACTCCAGAGACAGCAACACAGCAGCTGAGTCAGAGCAGACGACAGCTCGTTCTGGCTTCACTTCTTCCATCCACTTTAGGGCCCACACAATTGCTCAAATCTCAGCCGTAAACACAACAATTCCATCTGAGAGTCGCCTGCTTTTATTCTGTCACAGTCTAGAGAGAATACTGACTCCATGGGGCTCCTCCCCTTCCTAAAGCCATTCTGATCGGGGACAAAGCAGTTCTCCTTCTACAACTTATAGACGAGTCTTTCTGTCCCCGTCCTCTCCATGACTGTGGACGAGCTGAAAAGCTCTAAAAGATCTGCCTTCTGCCTATCGTTGACTGCTACAACTCCATCATTTTCTAACACAGGAACAGATCTTGTCCAAGTTTAGTCTATAACAGACTGCGAGAGGCGAGGATCGTTCTCACGGTCTTTATTTGATGCAAACAGGGAAAACAGTAGCATTTTGTTTGTCTTGCAGCTGAGCTCCTCAGTTTAATTGTGTTTTATAAAGCTGTTGCTTGGGTCTGATAAAATGGCATGACGTCAGCTTTAAGATAGTTTGTACCAGTTCACAGACAATCAGAAATTACACAGAAAGTGCATCGTGACCCACATGATAAATAGGACACAGAAATATAATATAAATGCATGACAATAATTTGGTCAATATTCACAATTCCCCCTTTTAATCACATCCATTTGGCGTTGACCTCTTTGTGTTTGCCCTATGGGGCCATAAGAACCCAATGTCCAGTTCCAAAGCAGTTTAAGCACTGATCAGGAGTCACGCTGAACCTGTTTTGTCCTCTTCCTGCTCCTGCCCCACGTCCTCTTCCACGAGAGAATGTGTTACGTTCACGTCCTTGATTGTAGATGATACTGAAGCAGGTGTGTTGTTCTTTGGTCCTGTGGCGGATGGGACTGTCTGTGATTGTGTCATAGTGAGTTGTACCTGTCCCATGACCATTTTAATCACCATAGCGACCTGTTGGGTAAAATCTGACACTGGATTCTCTTGTGTTGCCACAGTCATTACCTTGGCAGACTTATTTTCATTTCTATCATTCACATCTTCTTGGAGATTTAAAGTTGTAGTTTGAGCCCTTCCACTTCCTCAGTCCGTCCTTTCTTTTCCTTCAGGTGCACAGCAACATTATGTTGGCAGTAGACATCAAACTCTTCTTCTGTTTTGTGCATCGTGACCCATATGATACATATGACACAGTAATATATTTATAAATGCATGACAATAATTTGGTCAATATTCACACTCCCACTAAAGTCATACAGAAATGAACATGTGGAAGTGAATACATTAAAGCTCTTAGTTTATAAAGTATTCAAGGAATGTGCATCTCTTATTGCAGTTGTCACATCTTGTTGGGAATTTGGAGGAGCTTGTACATGAACTTCATTTTAATATCAAAGAAGATGTGACTAACTTAACTCCTGATGACGTGGACGCTCAGTCAAACCTGAAAATCCATTTACATGTGTGAAAACAGAATCACAAAACCTTTTATTGCCTTTGTCAGTGAACAAAAATCACAGACTAGGAACTTGCATCGGTGAGTGAACGATTGACAAAGCCTCAAAGTTATTGAAGAAAATGTATTTTTGTCCAAATATTTATTAAAAATGTGCAATGCATATTCAGAAAAATTCAATTACAAAACTCGATCCTAATCATTAATTGGAACTATTTTGGATTAGTTTGGGGTGAATGGGGTGTGGCCTAGAGTGGACGTACTCTCAGTCAAACATATTCCTAATTTGGACAAATATAAGTTAAAGCATCAAAATGACATGTAACCATAACAACAAACTGCAACAATGAGAATGAACACACATCATGAGCAGGTCATGAGGAAGTACATTAAATATGACAAACACATTTCAAACACAGTTCTTAAGACAAACTAAACTAAAGCATGATTTAGTGACAAGTTTAGATCACACAGTAAACGTTAAGTCACTTTAAATGTGAAATACAGTCATTAAGGACTTCATCCTGAGAAAGTTTCCATCCAGCAGAACAAGAGCATTTGTTACAGTGGACGATTCCACTTCTCCACAGGGGTCAGGTCCTTGGATTGGTGTCCTCTGTGTTCTTTATCAGAGGTGTTGACCCAAAGGGGGGGAGGGGGGTGTGGTGAAGACAGTGTTGTTGCTCCATGGGGGATGGGGAACATTCTTCCACCCATCCAACATTTTGCTTTGCTTTCTGCAACAGTGTCTTGAATGATGAAAAGGTCATGTCTTTTAAAAGTCTCTTTGGACACATGTCCTACAGAGGACATTTTGTTCAGAAAGAGAATCACTCTTTGAACAGAAATGGAAGTTTAAGGTTCAACATACCTGTCGTATACAATAGTGTCTTTAAGCCACGGGGCGGGAGAAGCTAATCAGGTACTCAGTGATGAGGGAGCTAAAGTCAGCTAACAAAAGGGTTTGATAGCCCTTTACAGTTAGGATACAAAGGAGAGTAATCTCAAGTGAAACTGTAAACACCCTTCATCAGTAGGTTCCGCCTGGTGGGCGGGGCCTACTCAGAGTAGAATAAATATCAGCATTCTCAAACTAGATCCTCAGATTGAGAATGACTCTTGGATGAGTCGAAACGTCCTGTTTTTCTAAAAAAAACAGTGTCCAGATGACGAGCTCATTTATCATAAAACATGAACATTAGCAGAAGTTTGATATGAAAACACATGAATCTGATAAAACTAAGGCTTTTCAACAGTGTGAACTCTCATGTGTTTTATTAAGCTGCTTGAGACTGAAAACACCTTCTCACAAACATTACAGCTGTAAGGTTTCTCTCCAGTGTGAATTCTGGTGTGGATCTTGAGAGTACTTGCTTGAGAAAAACTGTTTCCACACTGGTCACATTCATATGGTTTTTCTCCTGTGTGGGTTCTGTAATATTTGGAGAGTTCAGGGGATGTTCTATAAGCCTTTTCACACTGGTCACACTTAAAAGGTTTCTCTCCAGTGTAGATTCTCATGTGTGATATTAAGCTGCCTGAGTCTGAAAATGGCTTCACACAAAAGTCACAGCTGTAAGGTTTCTCTCCAGTGTGGACTCTGTTGTGTTTCTTGAGAGCCTCTGCTGTAGAAAAACTGTTTCCACACTGGTCACAATTGTATGGCTTTTCTCCTGTGTGAGTTCTGTAGTGCGTCTTGAGTGCAGAAACAGACCTCCATGTCTTTCCACACTGGTCACAGGTGAACCCCATTCTTCTGATGGACTTTTAGATCTGCCATGAACACAGAAAGAAGATGTAAAGTAATAATAGTGTTAAATAAAGAACTTGTCAGTTCCTTATCACTGTTGAGAGTGGTGTTGTTACGGAAAAAATAAGAGTCATTTTCACAAGCTTCAGTGAGTTATGAAATGAACAGGACTTTACTGTTTCTATAAGAATGTGGACAGTGTAACAGGCTCTGGCTTTGGGTGAAGACCAACAGTATCAAACCAGTCTGACCCAGAGCTCTGTCATTTAAACATCAATGAACAAACAGTGAAACAATTAAATGTGTTTGTGTGAATGTGTGTAAAGTGGGAGAGTCATGTTTGATCCTTTGTATTTTACAATCCGAGTACTTTTTTAGCCTGTAGGATTTGACAGGACATCGCATGTTTTAGTCATGGCAGTAATTGGTCAGCAGGGGTCGCAATGCTCCTACACAACATTCCTGGGAAAGTAATTGGCTCTAAAAATGGTAGTTTGGGTCAGTTGACTAAAAGGGCAACAGTTCACACCTGAGATAACTTCATAACCGTCTTGTGACAGGCAAGTGACTAATATCTGAACAAGCAAACAGAAACAGGAACATTCAGCAAAAACATTTAGGATCTTTAAGGATCCCATATCATGCCATTTTTCCCGTTTCGTAGTTTACCCTAAGGGTCACCCATATCATGGACCCGCTCACAAAACTGGAAATACAAACGGCTTAGTTTGAGATTCGCCCCACCCTCGCCAAGAGCGATCTTTCTGCCCCGCCCACCCCGTGACGTAGTCTCAGCGGGAGCGTGTGTGCCCCGCCCACACCATGAGAAAGTGTGGGTGTAAACAGAGGCCGGTACACAGCCCATGACACAGCGGCACACGGGAATGACAAGTTATGAAGAATAAAAGCACTAATCACATTTCAAGCACTTGCACAGTCATAATAAATGAAAAACATCAACACACGTCAGGAAATGTGCGCGAGTCGCACATGTACATGTAGCTTTAGAACTGCACTTACAGCTCTCGTGCTCCATCGTCTTCTTTTATCGTGGGAATAACACCAGCATCAAATTTAACTTAGTTGTAAGTTCCACCACCACAAGTTCCAAGGTTCACAAGGTTCTGGAATCTGGATCTCTCCTCCAGCGCAGCGGACCAAGCTCTTCTCCCCTCCTCTCCTCGCCTCCTCTCCTCGCCTCCTCTCCCTGCCTCCTCTCCTCGCCTCCTCTCCTCGCCTCCTCTCCTCGGGGTCAAAATTGGGGTGGTTTGTGGGAGAAAAAAAGAATAAAAACAATTAAAGCCGCAAGCGGCATCCAACGGCCCTCGCGGGCCGCCGGCCTTCCGACTCTGCACTTTCGACTTGATAAAGATGGCGCCCTTATTGTGTGTTGAATTAAAAAAGAACTTGACAGACGGCGACACATTGGACATGGCCAATCCAGTGCAAATCAACACAAGTGTCAGTCAAATTTGCTGCTCCGCCGCACAGAGACCGTAGCACTTGGAATAAAAATATGGATAACTTTTATGCCCCGCTTGTGTAGATGATTTTCCCCAAATATGAGTTTGATCAGACAATCGCCCTAGGAGGAGTTTGTTAAAGTGTGAAGCGTAAAAATGTGGTGATTTGAGCAATTTCGCGATTTTCCCATAAGGATAACATGGGATGTTTCTGTCATCGCTACGGTTACGCCGTACAAAATATGACTTTGGCTCTCATACTTGTATGATCAGGATGGCAAATTAGAATTTTGTGCAAAATATAATGTCATTTGGAAAAACTCTATTGTTTATAGGCCACTCTGAAGGCCAAATAGTCAGAATTCAGGGAAAAGTTTGGGGCTCCGTCGCACAGAGACCGTAAAAGCTATCCTTAAAATTTGGATCGCCGATTTTGAATTTTGGGTAAAGTTTGGTGAGTTTTTGAGCATGTTCAGGGGGTCAAATTAGAGCTCAAAAAGCAGAAGAACAAGAAAAATGATAAAAATAATAATATTTTTAGCAAAAACAATATAGCCGTTTCCACTATAACAACAAATTATACATCGTTTGAAAGCTCTAAGCCTTCCCCATGCCGCCATGGGGTGGAATCATCATTACGAGCGCTTACGCGCTCGTCACTCCCCATTCCGTCGGGATGCCCCGCCCACTCCCCATAGACTTCCATTGATTTGAGCAGAAACAAGCATGGCCCATGCCTGCGGCATGGATTCTCGCGTACAGGACGATGCCAGGAGGGTTTTTGGAGCGCTGTTGTTGTTGTTGACTATTTCTGTCATAGCAGGAGTAAGTATGCATGATCCATGCCTTCGGCATGGGCTAGTTCACTGTACTTGCCAGGGGCGACGGGGCACCAAACATGTGGGCTGCGCCCGCATGTTTGGTCAGACAGTTGAAACTCTTTTCTTCTCCTATAAAACCTCAAGCTAGAGTCACGTAATATCACATTCAATCCGTATAAATATTTTCAGCTGTCTATGACAAATAAATGGTCTTTTATGAATTGTTAAAAATCACATTTGGAGAGGACGCTAGAGAGCCATTTTATTAGCTAGCCACTACATTTGCACATTACTGGGTTCAACTTTAAAATCTCGACAAACGCTACGTCAAAACGTTCACAAAAAAAATTGTAAGAAATATAGAATTTTTTTTACATTTCCATAAATTGCAATTTTGTTTAAAATTCACGATGACCACACCATAAAATGTATCAGCTTCAGAACTCAAACACTACTGGGTTTTGTGTCTGGAAGAGAAAATGCCAAATGTACGACGAGGTTTATCCAATATGGCCGACTTCTTGTATGACTTAGGGCGGGGTCATAATATTATTCTTTACATGTCGTCACATGAACTATTTTTTGGAACGAGCGCCATATTTTTACTGCCACTTTTTTTGGCGTCGGGCTCCCATTGGCCCCATGTTATTTGATTTTTGAGGTGGCGCTACTGAGCCGTCTTTTAATATTTTTTCACGAAACTTTCACTCAAAATTAGAACTTAGATACCGCTCACGAGCATATCCGTCTTTGTTAAGTACTTGATTTTTCGGCTCTGCCTCCTGAGGAGACTCAGGTCTTCAGGAGTGACAGGGCCGCTCCTGACAGGACCGCTCCTGACAGGGCCACTCCTGACAGGGCCGCTCCTGAAGACCTTCTCCTCCTCTGTGGTGCATCAGCTCCTGTAGGTGTGGTCATCACAGAGGGAGAAGAAGAGACTGGACACAGCTCCGTCCTGGACTGTCCTCTGGACTCGGTGCAGGAGGTGGGGGACAGAAGGGTCCTGGCTAAACTCACATCTTTGCTGGACCATAAGTGTCGCCCCCTGCAGGACACTCTGTCCCCTGCAGGACACTCTGCCCCCTGCAGGACACTCTGTCCCCTGCAGGACACTCTGTCCCCTGCAGGACACTCTGTCCCCTGCAGGACACTCTGTCCACTCTGGAGAGCAGCTTCAGTGACTGATCCACCCTCGCTGTTGAAGGAGACGTTTCACACTCTTTCCTTCTGCTGCTGTCAGACTTTAGAACAAACATGTGCAATTACTGTCGTGACACATGCAATGGTATTTATTTATTCATTTTTATTATTTTCCCCTCCATCCCTTGTTGAGAAATGAGAGGTTTTTGTTTATAAGAGTTCTTCTATTAAGATTGTTTTTCAAACTTCCTATAAGTGATCTGTTCTTTTCCTCTGTATCTACCTGCGTTGCAACAATGAAATTTCCCCATGTGTGGACAATAAAGGAATATCTTATCTTATGTGTGGAGGAGGTTTGATCCATGAGGCACAGGAGTGGGTGGAGCTAAACTCCGTCACATCCGGTGAGAAAAGAAAACACATAGAAACAATCTCTGACACTAGTTTGAGCATTTGTTGCTTTGACAAGATTTTTTAAAAGTCACTGAAATATTTAGATGTAGTATTAATATGTAGATTAGGTTGAGGATATTTGTTTATTTGTGGGTTTGGAGAACAAACTGACTTCTTTCCAGAATGATTGATTGAACTGGAAATAAGTGGGTGACACTTTCTTTTGAAGTACAACATATCTAGCAGCTTGAGAGCTCCTTTTATCACACGTGGACAACATTGAATAAATAAAGTAGACTGAATAAATCAGCAGATGTCCACAGGGGTGATGTTTTGTTTTAAGTATATATATCCCTCCCACTAAAGTATAGTGTATATTGTTTTACTGTAGCGTAAACAGTATCAGTAAAATTAAAGAAAATTAAAGATGTCACTGTTGTTTAGTCTCAATAATCATGAATGATTCTTAAATTGTTATGTATTTTCTCACAATAATCGTAACACTAAAATGTTATGTTGTGACATTCTTGGATGAATGAGGGATTACACCTTTCTTTATGGACTAATGTGCTTTCATCAATTAGAACCATCACTCTTCTTCTGCCAACAATCTGTTTGCTTCTTCTTCTCATCCTCTTCATTGCAGATTTACAAACTTCTTGCATGTGCAAGTTTGCTCAGGCTTGTGGAGCTCCCAGTGATTCCCTCCTGCAGAACGTCCACAATCTGGAATCAGTCAAAACAAACAAGAGAGAAAAACAATCATTAACTAATCATTAGTTAATCATTAATCAAGTTTAGCTTAGTCTTAGTTTAGTCTAGGCAGAACGAGAAAAAGCCTCAATATTCGGGTGTGGGGTCGCGCACTCACACTAAAAAGGCTCCGGGCGTGCGCACGTGCACTACGGCTCCGCCCGAAACAGCACTACTATCAAGGCAACGCAGCAATGACCCAAAAACAAAGACTGGGCAAATTGCCAAGTGTAGAATGCAAATAGTTTGTCCTCGTTCTCCAGGTCCCAGTCTGCGGTGGAGACAGGGGCCCTCGCCCACGGTTATAAACCAGTCCAGGGAGTGCAAGCCGTCGTCTCACGGAAATAACTTTGGTTTTGTATAAACTAAAAACATATTATTTTAGTGTTTATACAGTTAAAACACAAATCAGACAATATAATATTACAAGTTAGAAACAAAAGAAAGATCCACGAGGGTTCAACTTCATAGCATGAGCGCACTCAGGACAATTTGCAGATTTTCTAATCATTCCAAGTTTCATTAACCACTCGTTAAAAAGATGGACTTCTTTTGGGCAATTTCTAAAAGAAATTTGTCTTAAAAATGATAGAACATGATCCAAAATGACGTCTCATAAACCTGTAAATAATGAGGTAAACAATAACCGCGGTTTCCTGCAGGTATCGGAAAAGACAACCACTTACTGATCAACCAACGTATCAATCAATCACTCACTAAGCTCAATGTTCCGCCTCGTTAAGATTCCCAGCCAATCAATAAAGGACAGCTGTCCTTCCAATGCCTGGTTTAAACTTATTTCTTGCTATGCAACGCGAAGATTAAGAAACCTGAGAAAGTTTTTAAAATGGTAAGTTACAATTGATTAACCCACTTGTGTTTAGTGCAGCGTAGTATCTGCGCAGTATGTCGGGTGTTTTAGGGCGTGACTGTGTAAATGTGTCTACATTTACACACATGGAAGAGCAAACTCAATTAGCTCTATGCTAGCTTTAGCACTGAATTAATCCCAACCGATTACTACGAACTACAAAGGAGAGGAAATCTGTGACAGGTACTTTGTGCTCTGCATGTCTTGTACATGTGCTAACCATTTTATTTGATCATTTATTATCTTTTCCTCTCTGATTGAGCATTTGAAAGGTGGTGGCTTACATTTGTATCTAGCTTAGCACGCTGTGGTTAATGCTAGCCTCAAGTGGATTGAATTCTGACTGGTATTTTAGCGAGCATGTTATTGATTTTAAAAAGTGAGTTGTACTGAATGAAGGCAAAAGAAATAATGCAAAATTAAACTCAGAATAAGTTTTTTTTATCGTAAATATGTATTTCTCTTTGTATGACAGTTGCTTTTTATTATGTTTATTATGTCCGTTTAGCACATTTCAGACGAGAACAATGAGGGTCGGCTACAGCGTGTTCCCGGTGTTCTGTCGCTGATTTTACGACAGCGGTTAAAGCATTTGGTTTCCAAGGCGGTTGTTACGGCGCGTTCTCAGGTTTTAAAGCCCATCTTTAAGTTGTATGAAAAGGTTTAAACCGTCCCTAATGTCTACAGCTGAGCCAAAGATGACTTTTGAAGAAGATGACAGCATCAGTACTGGAGTTTCCTCTCCAGATATAAGTGACAGTAAAGATTTATAAACCCAGACAAAAAAAACATTGCACATCTTCTCCAGATTCTGAAAACATGGCTGCACTGGGGCGGAGCCACATGGCTGCACTGGGGCGGAGCCACATGGCTGCACTGGGGCGGAGCCACATGGCTGCACTGGGGCGGAGCCACATAGCTGCACTGGGGCGGAGCCACATGGCTGCACTGGGGCGGAGCCACTTGAGAGGTAAGAACAATAAAGCAATTTCTGTCACAACTTGAGCCAGGCTTTAGTTGTTTCTCCATTGGTCACGCCCCTTCTGGGCCACTACAGCCAATCAGAGAGCAGACTCTGCCACTCTCTCCACTAATCACTGATCTGATCACATTCACCTGCCCCGCCTCAGCATATGGACAGGTCCATTTCCCTCTGTTCCCTGCCAGATTGTCTTGTGTGGTTCCGTAGCTCCCAACACCTGTTATTCTGAGCCTGCCTGTTCCTGTTTTCACCTGCCCTTTTGGACTTTGGACCTTCTCTTTTTGCCTGCCTCATTCTAGATTTGTCTTCTATGCGTTACGTCCTTGCTTTGATCTCTGCTGGTTATAAATACTCTAAACCTGAACTGTTTCCTGTGTCGTGTATTTGGGTTCTTGCCGTCCGTTTTGTGACTCCGGACACGTTCTAATCAGGATAGTTCCAGTAAAAACACATTTGAACAGTATTCAAGGTTATCACAACATTTATAAATGCGGTGGCGAGTAAGTTATTACTTCCCTTTGAATATAATCTCTTAATTTTGATTTAGTTTTACAATCCTACTATTTCACAGCGAAGGAGTGTTCACACACACACATGTGACGATACGATACGTATCCCGATCCATTTTTGAAAAAGGGTCTTAATGGATTATGTTTTTACTCTGGATAAGAAAATGTCATGTTTATTTATAAATCCATTCTGCTCTAATAACTTCTTACATCCAACCAACTGATCCAAATAGAAATATAAGGAACACATTCTAGTAAAGTATTGTATGTTTCATGGTCTGAACCTGCTGCAGCAGCAGCTTCTGATCAGGTCCACAGCTCCTTCTCACCTCGACCAGAGGAGCTTCTGATCAGGTCCACAGCTCCTTCTCACCTCGACCAGTGGAGCTTCTGATCAGGTCCACAGCTCCTTCTCACCTCGACCAGTGGAGCTTCTGATCAGGTCCACAGCTCCTTCTCACCTCGACCAGAGGAGCTTCTGATCAGGTCCACAGCTCCTTCTCACCTCGACCAGTGGAGCTTCTGATCAGGTCCACAGCTCCTTCTCACCTCGACCAGTGGAGCTTCTGATCAGGTCCACAGCTCCTTCTCACCTCGACCAGAGGAGCTTCTGATCAGGTCCACAGCTCCTTCTCACCTCGACCAGAGGAGCTTCTGATCAGGTCCACAGCTCCTTCTCACCTCGACCAGAGGAGCTTCTGATCAGGTCCACAGCTCCTTCTCACCTCGACCAGAGGAGCTTCTGATCAGGTCCACAGCTCCTTCTCACCTCGACCCAGAGGAGCTTCTGATCAGGTCCACAGCTCCTTCTCACCTCGACCCAGAGGAGCTTCTGATCAGGTCCACAGCTCCTTCTCACCTCGACCAGTGGAGCTTCTGATCAGGTCCACAGCTCCTTCTCACCTCGACCCAGTGGAGCTTCTGATCAGGTCCACAGCTCCTTCTCACCTCGACCCAGAGGAGCTTCTGATCAGGTCCACAGCTCCTTCTCACCTCGACCCAGAGGAGCTTCTGATCAGGTCCACAGCTCCTTCTCACCTCGACCAGTGGAGCTTCTGATCAGGTCCACAGCTCCTTCTCACCTCGACCCAGAGGAGCTTCTGATCAGGTCCACAGCTCCTTCTCACCTCGACCCAGAGGAGCTTCTGATCAGGTCCACAGCTCCTTCTCACCTCGACCAGTGGAGCTTCTGATCAGGTCCACAGCTCCTTCTCACCTCGACCCAGTGGAGCTTCTGATCAGGTCCACAGCTCCTTCTCACCTCGACCAGAGGAGCTTCTGATCAGGTCCACAGCTCCTTCTCACCTCGACCCAGAGGAGCTTCTGATCAGGTCCACAGCTCCTTCTCACCTCGACCAGTGGAGCTTCTGATCAGGTCCACAGCTCCTTCTCACCTCGACCCAGAGGAGCTTCTGATCAGGTCCACAGCTCCTTCTCACCTCGACCAGTGGAGCTTCTGATCAGGTCCACAGCTCCTTCTCACCTCGACCAGTGGAGCTTCTGATCAGGTCCACAGCTCCTTCTCACCTCGACCCAGAGGAGCTTCTGATCCAAAGATACCAGAGGGTCCTGAAGATTTTCAATCACCATGACTGAGGCTTTTAGACTCTGCAACGTTGATCTGGCACCATCAAAATGAATGAAGAGCTTAACATGGTCGACCCGATACTTTTAAGAGTCTTACATTTGATTATGTAAATTAGACATTGCTCTAGTTTGCCAAAAGATGAATGTCCAACATAAGACCAGAGAAAAAGGTCATTATTGAAGATCTTATGTCAAAAGGAACGATTGTTACTAAAGAAGGTGGGTCAATATGTTTTTTGACAGTTTACTTGTTTATCTTGAATAGTTTGCAGATAATCACTGATTTAAGATCCTTAAAGCAGAATAGGCTTGATATTTTAGCTAAAGGATATCATTTGGAACAATAAATACTGGATCATTCAGGATCTAACTGTTCAAGAAAGGTTAGATTTTGTCCTGTTTTTTCCACCTCAGTTACTTGCGCTAACGAGGTTCTAGTTTCGATACTATGTTTAGTATTGATTTGCATTTTGATATATTACTACACTAATAACTTTTAAAATGTCATTTTGATTTCACTGTAAATTGTACATTGCTTAAAGCTGTTCAAATACAGTTTAAAGGTTATATGTGACATGTTGATGCTTTTTTGAGCTTTTATGAGAGGCCGTGGCTGCAGAGCCGCGGCGCGGTCGAATAACCTCATGCCTGACCCTAACCCTAACCCTGACCTTAACCCTCACCCTCACCCTAACCTTAACCCTAACCTTAACCTTAACCTTAACCCTAACCTTAACCTTAACCCTAACCCTAACCCTGACCTTAACCCTAACCCTCACCCTCACCTTAACCTTAACCCTAACCTTAACCCTAACCTTAACCTTAACCGTAACCCTAACTCTGACCTTAACCCTAACCTTAACCCTGACCCTAACCCTAACCCTAACCCTGACCTTAACTCTAACCCTAACCCTAACCCTGACCCTGACCCTAACCTTAACCTTAACCATGACCTTAACCCTAACCCTCACCTTAACCTTAACCCTAACCCTGACCTTAACCCTGACCCTAACCTTAACCTTAACCCTGACCTTAACCCTAACCTTAACCCTAACCCTAACCCTAACCCTGACCTTAACCTTAACCCTGACCTTAACCTTAACCCTGACCCTAACCTTAACCCTGACCCTAACCCTGACCCTAACCTTAACCTTAACCCTGACCTTAACCCTGACCCTAACCTTAACCCTGACCCTAACCCTGACCCTAACCTTAACCCTGACCCTGACCTTAACCCTAACCCTGACCTTAACCCTGACCCTAACCTTAACCCTGACCCTAACCTTAACCTTAACCCTAACCCTGACCTTAACCCTGACCCTAACCTTAACCTTAACCTTAACCTTAACCTTAACCCTGACCCTGACCTTAACCCTAACCCTGACCTTAACCCTGACCCTAACCTTAACCTTAACCCTGACCCTAACCCTGACCTTAACCCTAACCCTGACCTTAACCCTGACCCTAACCCTAACCCTTACCCTGACCTTAACCTTAACCCTGACCTTAACCTTAACCCTGACCTTAACCTTAACCCTGACCCTAACCTTAACCTTAACCTTAACCCTAACCCTGACCTTAACCCTGACCTTAACCCTAACCCTAACCCTGACCTTAACCCTAACCCTAACCCTGACCTTAACCCTAACCCTAACCCTAACCCTGACCTTAACCCTAACCCTGACCCTAACCTTAACCTTAACCCTGACCCTAACCCTGACCTTAACCCTGACCTTAACCCTGACCCTAACCTTAACCTTAACCCTGACCTTAACCCTAACCCTAACCCTAACCCTGACCTTAACCTTAACCTTAACCTTAACCCTGACCCTGACCTTAACCCTAACCCTGACCTTAACCCTGACCCTAACCTTAACCTTAACCCTGACCCTAACCCTGACCTTAACCCTAACCCTGACCTTAACCCTGACCCTAACCCTAACCCTAACCCTGACCTTAACCTTAACCTTAACCTTAACCCTGACCCTGACCTTAACCTTAACCCTAACCCTAACCCTGACCTTAACCCTAACCCTGACCCTAACCTTAACCTTAACCTTAACCCTAACCTTAACCCTAACCCTGACCTTAACCCTAACCCTGACCCTAACACTCCCTTTATTAAAATCTCAACTAATTCAATCAGTAGTTTTCTATTTTTCTATTTGATTATTGCAAATACATATTTTATATTTAACTATATTTAACTTAAAATGTAAATGTGATTTAAATGTAATAATTTATATATTTTTGTTGTACAAATGTCTATTTAAATACCAGTATTAATTGTATTAATATTCATGCCACAATAAGTGTGACGAAGTGGCCACTTTAGAACAAGGACCACGTTTATATTAGTTTGTGTCAAACTAGTTCTTTATTAGTTATGATCTTAGAACTTCATTAACGGTCAGTTGGACGCAGTTAACACCTTCTAGACTGTGTTTGTTACATACAAATAAGCCTTAAAAACACATTTATTATGCTACTTGCGCTTAACCCATATTACCTAATGCAAATTAGATCATAATTATCTCTTATCAATTAACATCATATTTATCACAAGTTATAAGGAGTTTATAAATAGAAAAGTGTTAATAAATGTTTAATTAGCAGCAGAATAAGGTTATGCAGAATAAGACATTAATACTAATTCAATAAATTCAGAACTCAAATGTGGCAGAAATGAAGTAAACACTTATTTTATTGCGTGGGCTTAATAAAAACAAAAACCCATTATATTCTATGAGAACAAATTAGAAAATGACCTAAGTATAAACCGCTTCTCAATATGAAGAGGAGTTTGTTATCTTAAGCAGGACCACGCCCCTTCCTGCGGACCACGCCCCTTCCTGCTGGACCACGCCCCTTCCTGCTGGACCACGCCCCTTCCTGCCGGACCACGCCCCTTCCTGCCGCTACACTATTTAATCCTCCAGATCACACACACCTGTGTTCATGATTTCCGTGCCCCTCCCTCGTTGTTCTAATTGTTCTGTAATTCATCTCCTTGATGGGGGGCATCGAGGCCCGGGAGCCTTCAGCCCTCATCGCAAGAAGCCCCAAAACGGCATTAACTTCTGTACATTTGTGTTGTTCATGTTTCTCGCCTGCCAATCAACACTTTGCATCGCAGCTGGGGGCGTGGTCAGTGAAGTGGAAGTCACTTACAAAGCAGGGAGAGCATTGATGCCATCGAGTTGAACAAATCCAAGCATTATGATTACAGCGATGGACCGGCCTCTGCTCATGCACCAGCCAAAGGAACGCGAAAGGCCATGAGGAAAGCAAGTCATCACTGGGGAGATACTTCTGGTGCCAGAGCTTTCCTTTATGACTGGGATTCCTGAGAAATGAAGGAAGAAACTGACAAAGTACCTCAACGTGAGCACAGAACCGCACACCCACTCGATCAAACACTCGAAAATCAAGCACCACTCCGACAGTCACTAAGAGCTTACTAAGTGGGGCCTTGATGTCAGCTCAGACTGTGATAATTAAAGGGATGTCTTTGCCCTTTGAAACCATCTGTTCGCGAAGTCCATCTTTCACCACAGGAAGCGGCGTGTCCCCGGTCTGGAGAGATTGTCCGGGATCCTTCCATCGGTGCAATCCCACATAACACTTGGGCCGTCTTCTATCCTCGCCACCGTGCCGAGCAGGCAGAGGAACTGGTGAATACGTTCAAGAAGGTGGCAGGAAACGTGGGTGTCAGAGCTCCGGGACGACCGCACTGAAAGTTACATAAAACGCATCCACTCACAACTCACCAGCGAGCCCAATATCCAGCTGGTGTGTGCATTATGGTTGGCGCTGTCAAGAAATGTTGCTGTGGTAAAAGCCCAATCCCGTCTCAGGCAGTCAATGTTAAGATAAGATAAGATAAGATAAGATATTCCTTTATTGTCCCACATGGGGAAATTTCATTGGTGCAACGCAGGTAGATCCAGAGGTAGATACAGAAGAACAGATCACTTATAGGAAGTCTGAAAAACACTTTCAGTAGAAGATCTCCTATAAATAAATAAAAACTCCCATTGACAAATAAATAAATAAATACCATTGCATGTGATCACAACAGTAATTGCACATGAATATGTGTCACGACAGCACATAGATTGCACATATGACAGAATTGCACATCAGTATTAGGTTAGGTCAGTATTGCGACGGGATAACGTGACGATCTCCGGGTAAGACGACTGTTCTCAGCAGTTTCATGAGTTCCTCCTTTGTGGAAACGCGGTGCGACGCCGGCCGGGGGGCGGGGCCGGAGCCGGGGGGCGGGGCCGGAGCCGGGGGCGGGGCCGGAGCCGGGGGACTCAGAGCCAAGACACATCGCAACGACACGACGAAAACACTCAATCCAGCCGAATAAAGTCAAAACAAGTTAATTTAAAGCGATTCCAGTGCGTGTCCCGATCGCTCGTGAAGTTCCTCTTTCATATAAACGTGTATATAAACGTGTACCGACGACACGCCGTACTTTAGCGCGGCCGGAGGGCGCGGGGGGGGGGGCTGGTGGGCTCGCTCGGAGCTAGCTCACGTCACAACAACACAACGAACGCAACGAAAAACGCTCAAATCCAGCCGAAAAAAGTCAAAAACAGTTGAATTAAAAAAAACTATTCCAGCGCGTGTCCCTATCGTACAGTAAAATAGAAAAAATATACTAATTATATTTACAAAATATAGGAGATAAAGCACAATAAGTGTGAGAAAGAAGAGAGAGCGTTTACACCGGGCTGCCAGCTGTACCAGCGCCTTATGACGTAGAAAAGACGTAGTTAATGACGTAGCGTTATGACGTAGTTAAGACCATTTCCAAACCACAGAAACTGAAGAGCTGATTCTGCAGATCAACAGTAAACTCTTTGTCCCTCTGAAAAACTTGATGGTGGTTGGAGTTGATGTCCACCATGACACAAGCCGGCCCAATGGTACTCAAGAGTAACTTTCCAGACCCCCACAGAGGAGCTCATTACTGGCTTCAGGTACTACGAGGTGAACCACAACTTGCCAGAGAAGAGAGTGGTTTATCGTGATGGCGTGTCCGAAGGCTCATGATGGTGGAGCAATACTAGGTCCCACAGATCCTTAAATGCTTCGAAACAAACTGGTCTTCATCGTGGTCCAGAAGCGCATCGACACTGTGCTCTACACCTGGTCTGCAAACAGCTTCAGCCCCTGGGACCATCCTGGACCACACCCTCACCAACAGAAAGTCTGTGGACGTCTTTTTGATGGCGCACACCATACGCCAAGGCTGTAGACTCCCAATTCACTACATCTCTGTCGACAACACTGCAAATCTGCCACTGACCACCGGCAATGACTGCACTCTGAACCTCCCATCCAACTATCAGACAAGCTCTTCTTCCTCTGAGCTGCACAAGACATGACCCAAAGATCTTAGATAAAGCTAGATCAACATTAGCAGCCGTAAGTTGTTCTTTTATTATTTCAATCTTGCGATCCAAGGATTGAAATAATAAATTGTGTCGTGTAGAGCCATCGTCATGCAGATGTTGGATTACAGTATCATTTTTAAGATCAGATATATAATGTTGTTTTATTATTCATAGATTAACATGCTCTTTTCTTGTGGAAATGTTCAAAGCTTTGATTTCACAAGTTTGCACATGTTTAATTCAATGACATACTTTGATGTTTAAAGATGAAAACAAATTGAAATGGAAGAGGCTAAAGACGACATGAAACCTCACAACCACAACCATCAGAAACTCGTATGACACCTTCAAATTTCAGTTAAAACATTGGTTCGTTGCAACCCAGAGGCCTCATTTATAAAAGAGTGCTTCAAATTGTGCTGGAAAGGCGATTTATAAAACCCTGCGCAGCACACCTGCGCGCACTTCTATCTTCCAAATTGACGCAGCAATTCCTCATGAGTTTCCGCCCTGAGCCCGCCCTGATATACCATATATGGCTATGCAAATCACCAAATTAACCTACTTTGCATATTCATAAGGGCGAGATGGAGGTGGAGACACTCATCGAGTCTTCAAACAGAAACCTTCAGAAGGCGCTGCTCCTCTGAGGGCGTGGCCTGTAGCGGCGTATCAGAAACAATCAACCAAAACTCGGGACCCATATTTGACCATCCGTTGACCATCATTTTCACGTCAAGTATTTTTTTTATAGATCACACTCGTGAAAAGATGCGTTCACTGAACCATTCTAAGTGTCTGTATCATAGTCAGTTATGTAGTACAGGACTCTGTGCTGCACGACAGAGCCTCATGCACCAAAATCAATGTAATGATGGATTTTTGACACATGGAAGAGTCTAATTAAACCAACTCAAATAATCCACTTCAGACTTTATTTTTATTTTTTCATATTGCATATTTTGGGACTTTTGAACCCCAAATGACCCATATCTTAAAGGTGGAATGGACGATTTTTTTCAGCAAATTTTGTATCATATTTCCTCGTGTCGTGGATAAATCATTTGTCCTGCCACGTATCAATCATAAAACGCACCTACCGCTCACCTGCAGCCGCGTCAGGCTCGTCCCCACGTTTCCGCGTGCCTAAGCGCATGGATCTATCATAATATAGTTCCCTCAGTGTACGGGGCAAAATGAAGACGGAGAAAGACAGTTCGAGCTGACGGAGAAGTGGACAGAAATCTACGGGAGACGAGAGATGCGATGTGATCCGTCGCTCTAATAAACAAACACACGTGTGTGTTGTATCAGTCCACACGGGGGAGTGGCATGAGCACGGGGGAGTGGCATGAGCACGGGGGAGTGGCATGAGCACGGGGGAGTGGCATGTGCACGGGGGAGTGGCATGTGCACGGGGGAGTGGCATGAGCACGGGGAGTGGCATGAGCACGGGGGAGTGGCATGTGCACGGGGGAGTGGCATGTGCACGGGGGAGTGGCATGAGCACGGGGGAGTGGCATGTGCACGGGGGAGTGGCATGAGCACGGGGGAGTGGCATGTGCACGGGGGAGTGGCATGAGCACGGGGGAGTGGCATGAGCACGGGGGAGTGGCATGTGCACGGGGGAGTGGCATGTGCACGGGGGAGTGGCATGTGCACGGGGGAGTGGCATGTGCACGGGGGAGTGGCATGTGCACGGGGGAGTGGCATGTGCACGGGGGAGTGGCATGTGCACTTCCGCCTGCGTTCTCAAATCGCCGAAAAATCGTCCATACCGCCTTTAAACAATGTCAGAATTTCTTTACATATTTAGACACGTTGAATGGGAGAAATTAAATATACTCCATAAAACAATCCAACAATGCCACTGGAATTTGGTTCATAAAAATAAAAATAAATAAACCGAACATAAAGTGCACAGGTAAATTCATTGAAGTCCCATTTTCACATGTTATTTACTATTAAGATTGGCTTTAGGTTATGTCTTTCTTAACATTTCCTTTACGTTTACGATGATGTTGTCCTCTTCATTGGACAGGTGTCCTTCTGTGACTCAGTTTCTTTAGTTAACGTCATATTTAAAAAGGTCAAACAAAAGAGACAAACAAGCCATGACTGCTACAAGAGACACGAGACGCTCTGGAGAAACGAGACGCTCTGGAGACACGAGACGCTCTGGAGACACGAGACGCTCTGGAGACACGAGACGCTCTGGAGACACGAGACGCTCTGGAGACATGAGACGCCCTGGAGACACGAGATGCCCTGGAGACATGAGACGCTCTGGAGACACGAGACGCTCTGGAGACACGAGACGCCCTGGAGACACGAGACGCCCTGGAGACAGGAGACGCTCTGGAGACACGAGACGCCCTGGAGACACGAGACGCTCTGGAGACACGAGACGCTCTGGAGACACGAGACGCCCTGGAGACACGAGACGCTCTGGAGACACGAGACGCCCTGGAGACACGAGACGCTCTGGAGACACGAGACGCCCTGGAGACACGAGACGCTCTGGAGACACGAGACGCCCTGGAGACACGAGACGCTCTGGAGACACGAGACGCTCTGGAGACACGAGACGCTCTGGAGACACGAGACGCCCTGGAGACACGAGACGCTCTGGAGACACGAGACGCCCTGGAGACACGAGACGCTCTGGAGACACGAGACGCTCTGGAGACACGAGACGCCCTGGAGACACGAGACGCCCTGGAGACACGAGACGCCCTGGAGACACGAGACGCTCTGGAGACATGAGGCGCTCTGGAGACACGAGACGCTCTGGAGACACGAGACGCCCTGGAGACACGAGACGCTCTGGAGACACGAGACGCCCTGGAGACACGAGACGCTCTGGAGACACGAGACGCTCTGGAGACACGAGACGCCCTGGAGACACGAGACGCTCTGGAGACACGAGACGCTCTGGAGACACGAGACGCCCTGGAGACACGAGACGCCCTGGAGACATGAGACGCTCTGGAGACACGAGACGCTCTGGAGACACGAGACGCCCTGGAGACACGAGACGCCCTGGAGACATGAGACGCTCTGGAGACACGAGACGCTCTGGAGACACGAGACGCCCTGGAGACACGAGACGCCCTGGAGACACGAGACGCCCTGGAGACACGAGACGCTCTGGAGACACGAGATGCCCTGGAGACACGAGACGCTCTGGAGACACGAGACGCTCTGGAGACACGAGACGCTCTGGAGACACGAGACGCCCTGGAGACACGAGACGCCCTGGAGACACGAGACGCCCTGGAGACACGAGACGCTCTGGAGACACGAGACGCTCTGGAGACATGAGGCGCCCTGGAGACATGAGACGCTCTGGAGACACGAGACGCCCTGGAGACACGAGACGCTCTGGAGACACGAGACGCTCTGGAGACACGAGACGCCCTGGAGACACGAGACGCTCTGGAGACACGAGACGCTCTGGAGACACGAGACGCTCTGGAGACACGAGACGCCCTGGAGACACGAGACGCCCTGGAGACACGAGACGCCCTGGAGACACGAGACGCTCTGGAGACATGAGGCGCTCTGGAGACATGAGACGCTCTGGAGACACGAGACGCCCTGGAGACACGAGACGCTCTGGAGACACGAGACGCCCTGGAGACACGAGACGCTCTGGAGACACGAGACGCTCTGGAGACACGAGACGCCCTGGAGACACGAGACGCCCTGGAGACACGAGACGCTCTGGAGACACGAGACGCCCTGGAGACACGAGACGCCCTGGAGACACGAGACGCCCTGGAGACACGAGACGCTCTGGAGACATGAGGCGCTCTGGAGACATGAGACGCTCTGGAGACACGAGACGCCCTGGAGACACGAGACGCTCTGGAGACACGAGACGCCCTGGAGACACGAGACGCTCTGGAGACACGAGACGCTCTGGAGACACGAGACGCCCTGGAGACACGAGACGCCCTGGAGACACGAGACGCTCTGGAGACACGAGACGCCCTGGAGACACGAGACGCCCTGGAGACACGAGACGCCCTGGAGACACGAGACGCTCTGGAGACATGAGGCGCTCTGGAGACATGAGACGCTCTGGAGACACGAGACGCCCTGGAGACACGAGACGCTCTGGAGACACGAGACGCCCTGGAGACACGAGACGCCCTGGAGACACGAGACGCCCTGGAGACACGAGACGCTCTGGAGACACGAGACGCCCTGGAGACACGAGACGCCCTGGAGACACGAGACGCCCTGGAGACACGAGACGCCCTGGAGACACGAGACGCCCTGGAGACACGAGACGCTCTGGAGACACGAGACGCCCTGGAGACACGAGACGCTCTGGAGACACGAGACGCTCTGGAGACACGAGACGCTCTGGAGACACGAGACACCCTGGAGACACGAGACGCTCTGGAGACACGAGACGCCCTGGAGACACGAGACGCTCTGGAGACACGAGACGCCCTGGAGACACGAGACGCCCTGGAGACACGAGACGCCCTGGAGACACGAGACGCTCTGGAGACATGAGGCGCTCTGGAGACATGAGACGCTCTGGAGACACGAGACGCCCTGGAGACACGAGACGCTCTGGAGACACGAGACGCTCTGGAGACACGAGACGCCCTGGAGACACGAGACGCTCTGGAGACACGAGACGCTCTGGAGACACGAGACGCCCTGGAGACACGAGACGCTCTGGAGACACGAGACGCCCTGGAGACACGAGACGCCCTGGAGACACGAGACGCCCTGGAGACACGAGACGCTCTGGAGACACGAGACGCCCTGGAGACACGAGACGCCCTGGAGACACGAGACGCCCTGGAGACACGAGACGCTCTGGAGACACGAGACGCTCTGGAGACACGAGACGCCCTGGAGACACGAGACGCCCTGGAGACACGAGACGCCCTGGAGACACGAGACGCCCTGGAGACACGAGACGCTCTGGAGACACGAGACGCTCTGGAGACACGAGACGCCCTGGAGACACGAGACGCCCTGGAGACACGAGACGCCCTGGAGACACGAGACGCTCTGGAGACACGAGACGCCCTGGAGACACGAGACGCCCTGGAGACACGAGACGCCCTGGAGACACGAGACGCTCTGGAGACACGAGACGCTCTGGAGACACGAGACGCCCTGGAGACACGAGACGCCCTGGAGACACGAGACGCCCTGGAGACACGAGACGCTCTGGAGACATGAGGCGCTCTGGAGACATGAGACGCTCTGGAGACACGAGACGCCCTGGAGACACGAGACGCTCTGGAGACACGAGACGCCCTGGAGACACGAGACGCTCTGGAGACACGAGACGCTCTGGAGACACGAGACGCCCTGGAGACACGAGACGCTCTGGAGACACGAGACGCTCTGGAGACACGAGACGCCCTGGAGACACGAGACGCTCTGGAGACACGAGACGCCCTGGAGACACGAGACGCCCTGGAGACACGAGACGCCCTGGAGACACGAGACGCTCTGGAGACACGAGACGCCCTGGAGACACGAGACGCCCTGGAGACACGAGACGCCCTGGAGACACGAGACGCCCTGGAGACACGAGACGCTCTGGAGACACGAGACGCTCTGGAGACACGAGACGCCCTGGAGACACGAGACGCCCTGGAGACACGAGACGCCCTGGAGACACGAGACGCCCTGGAGACACGAGACGCTCTGGAGACACGAGACGCCCTGGAGACACGAGACGCCCTGGAGACACGAGACGCCCTGGAGACACGAGACGCTCTGGAGACACGAGACGCCCTGGAGACACGAGACGCCCTGGAGACACGAGACGCCCTGGAGACACGAGACGCCCTGGAGACACGAGACGCCCTGGAGACACGAGACGCCCTGGAGACATGAGACGCTCTGGAGACACGAGACGCTCTGGAGACACGAGACGCTCTGGAGACACGAGACGCCCTGGAGACACGAGACGCTCTGGAGACACGAGACGCCCTGGAGACACGAGACGCCCTGGAGACACGAGACGCCCTGGAGACACGAGACGCTCTGGAGACACGAGACGCCCTGGAGACACGAGACGCCCTGGAGACACGAGACGCCCTGGAGACACGAGACGCCCTGGAGACATGAGACGCTCTGGAGACACGAGACGCTCTGGAGACACGAGACGCTCTGGAGACACGAGACGCCCTGGAGACACGAGACGCCCTGGAGACACGAGACGCCCTGGAGACACGAGACGCCCTGGAGACATGAGACGCTCTGGAGACACGAGACGCCCTGGAGACACGAGACGCCCTGGAGACACGAGACGCCCTGGAGACACGAGACGCCCTGGAGACATGAGACGCCCTGGAGACACGAGACGCTCTGGAGACACGAGACGCTCTGGAGACACGAGACGCCCTGGAGACACGAGACGCCCTGGAGACACGAGACGCCCTGGAGACACGAGACGCCCTGGAGACACGAGACGCTCTGGAGACACGAGACGCTCTGGAGACACGAGACGCTCTGGAGACACGAGACGCCCTGGAGACACGAGACGCTCTGGAGACACGAGACGCCCTGGAGACACGAGACGCCCTGGAGACACGAGACGCCCTGGAGACACGAGACGCTCTGGAGACACGAGACGCCCTGGAGACACGAGACGCCCTGGAGACACGAGACGCCCTGGAGACACGAGACGCCCTGGAGACACGAGACGCCCTGGAGACACGAGACGCTCTGGAGACACGAGACGCCCTGGAGACACGAGACGCTCTGGAGACACGAGACGCTCTGGAGACACGAGACGCCCTGGAGACACGAGACGCCCTGGAGACACGAGACGCCCTGGAGACACGAGACGCCCTGGAGACATGAGACGCCCTGGAGACACGAGACGCTCTGGAGACACGAGACGCCCTGGAGACACGAGACGCCCTGGAGACACGAGACGCCCTGGAGACACGAGACGCCCTGGAGACATGAGACGCTCTGGAGACACGAGACGCCCTGGAGACACGAGACGCCCTGGAGACACGAGACGCCCTGGAGACACGAGACGCCCTGGAGACATGAGACGCCCTGGAGACACGAGACGCTCTGGAGACACGAGACGCTCTGGAGACACGAGACGCCCTGGAGACACGAGACGCCCTGGAGACACGAGACGCCCTGGAGACACGAGACGCCCTGGAGACACGAGACGCTCTGGAGACACGAGACGCTCTGGAGACACGAGACGCTCTGGAGACACGAGACGCCCTGGAGACACGAGACGCTCTGGAGACACGAGACGCCCTGGAGACACGAGACGCCCTGGAGACACGAGACGCCCTGGAGACACGAGACGCTCTGGAGACACGAGACGCCCTGGAGACACGAGACGCCCTGGAGACACGAGACGCCCTGGAGACACGAGACGCCCTGGAGACACGAGACGCCCTGGAGACACGAGACGCCCTGGAGACACGAGACGCTCTGGAGACACGAGACGCCCTGGAGACACGAGACGCTCTGGAGACACGAGACGCTCTGGAGACACGAGACGCTCTGGAGACACGAGACGCCCTGGAGACACGAGACGCTCTGGAGACACGAGACGCCCTGGAGACACGAGACGCCCTGGAGACACGAGACGCCCTGGAGACACGAGACGCTCTGGAGACATGAGGCGCTCTGGAGACATGAGACGCTCTGGAGACACGAGACGCCCTGGAGACACGAGACGCTCTGGAGACACGAGACGCCCTGGAGACACGAGACGCTCTGGAGACACGAGACGCTCTGGAGACACGAGACGCCCTGGAGACACGAGACGCTCTGGAGACACGAGACGCTCTGGAGACACGAGACGCCCTGGAGACACGAGACGCCCTGGAGACACGAGACGCCCTGGAGACACGAGACGCTCTGGAGACACGAGACGCCCTGGAGACACGAGACGCCCTGGAGACACGAGACGCCCTGGAGACACGAGACGCCCTGGAGACACGAGACGCTCTGGAGACACGAGACGCTCTGGAGACATGAGACGCTCTGGAGACATGAGACGCCCTGGAGACACGAGACAGAAATCAGATCAAGAGGATCCTCCATGTCCTCCTCTCTTTGTGCATCAATGGGCTCCTCCCAGTCAACGCTTAAGTCGAATGGTCCGTCTGAATTTCCCTTTGTTTTTCAGCTCGTTTTTAAATTGTGACTTCATTCTCTGTGGTACAAAAAAACCTGTGAAATACAAAGTACTATTGAGTGGAAAGTGTCACGATGTTCAACACACGACCTTCTTTTATGAACACTGAACACAAAGAGCGGCTCAAAGAGAAATGTAGAAATGAAAAATCTTGACATTGAATAATTGGCTGTAAAAATGGAGCACAGATGTGGGGGACAATGAGAGGGGGAAGAGGGGCCCCTGGATGTGGGGCCGCTGTGGGGCCGCTCTGGGAGACGTGCCAGGTAATGGCTTCCAGACCCAATGCTGTGACGGGGCTGGTCCTGTATCATTCCAAACAGACTTTAAACTGGGTTTTATAACATACATTTCTTCTCAAAAACCTTTCTTCCTAATATCCTGCATGTGTAAAGCGGCACAGTGGCACAGTGGCACAGTGGCTGAGTGGCACAGTGGCACAGTGGCACAATGGCTGAGTGGCACAGTGGCACAGTGGCTGAGTGGCACAGTGGCTGAGTGGCACAGTGGCACAGTGGCTGAGTGGCACAGTGGCTGAGTGGCACAGTGGCTGAGTGGCACAGTGGCACAGTGGCACAGTGGCTGAGTGGCACAGTGGCTGAGTGGCACAGTGGCTGAGTGGCACAGTGGCACAGTGGCACAGTGGCTGAGTGGCTGAGTGGCACAGTGGCTGAGTGGCACAGTGGCACAGTGGCTGAGTGGCTGAGTGGCACAGTGGCTGAGTGGCTGAGTGGCACAGTGGCACAGTGGCACAGTGGCTGAGTGGCACAGTGGCACAGTGGCTGAGTGGCACAGTGGCACAGTGGCTGAGTGGCACAGTGGCTGAGTGGCACAGTGGCTGAGTGGCACAGTGGCACAGTGGCACAGTGGCACAGTGGCACAGTGGCACAGTGGCACAGTGGCACAGTGGCTAGCACCCTAGGCTCACAGCAGAAATGTTTCTCCCCGTGTCTGGGTGGGTTTCCTCGGGTGCATCAAAACATGTAGAATGGGTCAAATCCCAGAGTGAATCAGAGCTGAGTCTGTGGAGACGTTTCAAACTCAGAATCAGAAAAAGATTTATTGCCATTGTCATTGAAGACAGTTCACAAATATATATATATATATGTATATATATACATTAAGGTACGTTAAGGTACAACATCAAACAATGAATAATAAAATAATAATAATAAAAGCAACATCTATAAGATCAAATAAGGCATGCATAAATTGAGAATTTTATTATAGTTTATTCATCATTATTATTGTTTTTTTAATTATTTTATAATGATTTACGAAAATATGAGGAATATTTGTATGCCGCTAAAACAATAAAATAAGGAGGAATAAGTAAATAGTTCGAGGTAGTGCCCCTTGACGCCTGAACAAGTTTCTGAATATAAAAAAAATATTTCAATGGTAGTTTTTACTTTACAGTGCACGTGGGACTCCTCAGGGCTGCCCTTTGTCACCGGTTCTGTTCATTGTTTTCATGGACAGAATTTCTAGGCGCAGTCAGGGGTTAGAGGGTGCTGTCAGGGGTCAGAGGGTGTAGTCAGGGGTCAGAGGGTGCAGTCAGGGGTTAGAGGGTGCTGTCAGGGGTCAGAGGGTGTAGTCAGGGGTCGGAGGGTGCTGTCAGGGGTCGGAGGGTGCTGTCAGGGGTCAGAGGGTGCAGTCAGGGGTTAGAGGGTGCTGTCAGGGGTCAGAGGGTGTAGTCAGGGGTCGGAGGGTGCTGTCAGGGGTCGGAGGGTGCTGTCAGGGGTCAGAGGGTGTGGTCAGGGGTCAGAGGGTGTAGTCAGGGGTCGGAGGGTGCTGTCAGGGGTCGGAGGGTGCTGTCAGGGGTCAGAGGGTGCGGTTAGGGGTCAGAGGGTGTAGTCAGGGGTTAGAGGGTGTGGTCAGGGGTCAGAGGGTGTGGTCAGAGGGGACCACAGGATCTCATCTCTGCTGTTTGCAGACGATGTTGTCCTGATGGCTCCATCAAACCCGGACCTGCAGCTGCACTGGGACGGTTTGCAGCCGAGTGTGAAGCGTCTGGGATGAGAATCAGCACCTCCAAATCCGAGGTCATGGTTCTCGACCGGAAAAAAATGGCGTGACCCTTTACACGTTGAGAGGAGCCAGCTGAGATGGCTCGGGCATCGTTCCAGATGCCTTCTGGTCGCCTCCCTGGGAAGAGTCATTGTGATAGACCCAGCACACACAAGGGACTATGTCTCTCGGCTGGTCTGGGAACACCTCAGGACCCCACGGAGTGTCTGGGGTGAGGGAAGTCTGGGAGTCCCTACTTAGACTGTTTCCCCCCGCGACCCTGCCCTAGATAAGCAGAAGATGGATGGATGGTTTTTACTTCAATTAGACCCCAAAACAAGCATCCAATAACATTTTCAACAGGACTTTGAGTAACCAAAAAAGCGTATGCATTATAAAATATGACGCCTGCTTCAAGTCGTCCATCATCGTCCCTGTCCCCAAGAAGACCCCGATCACTGGACTTAATGACTACGGACCTGTGGCGCTGACGTCTGCTGTCATGAAGTCATTTGAGCGCCTAGTCCTCCCCCACCTCAAGTCCTTCACCTTCCCCCTGCTGGACCCCGTGCTGGACCCCCTGCTGGACCCCCTGCTGGACCCCGTGCTGGACCCCCTGCTGGACGCCCTGCTGGACCCCCTGCTGGACCCCCTGCTGGACCCCCTGCTGGACCCCCAGCTGGACCTCCTGCTGAACCCCCTGCTGGACCCCCTGCTGGACCCCCTGTTGGACCTCCTGCTGAACCCCCTGCTGGACCCCGGCTGGACCCCCTGCTGGACCTCCTGCTGAACCCCCTGCTGGACCCCCTGCTGGACCCCCTGTTGGACCTCCTGCTGAACCCCCTGCTGGACCCCCTGCTGGACCCCCTGTTGGACCTCCTGCTGAACCCCCTGCTGGACCCCGGCTGGACCCCCTGCAGTTCACCTACAGAGCCAACAGGGGTGTGGACGACACCATCAACCTGGCTCTCCACTTCACCTGCAGCACCTGGACTCCCCGGGAACCTACGGCAGGATCCTGTTTGTGGACTTCAGCTCTGCATCAAGACCACCTCCTGCTCTGCTCCAGGACAAGCTCTCCCAGCTCAGCGTGCCTGACTCCTCCTGCAGGTGGAGCACTGACTCCTCCTGCAGGGGGAGCACTGACTTCCGGACGGATCAGAGGCAATGTGTGCGGCTGGGGAAGAATGTCTCAGACTATCCATCCACAGGGCTGTGTACTTTCTCCCCTGCTCTTCTCCCTGTACACAAACTACTGCACCTCATCCTGGCGTAGGTTCCCGGGGAGTCCAGATGCTGCAGGGGAAGTGGAGAGCCAGGTTGATGGCGTCGTCCACAGACCTGTTGGCTCTGTAGGGGAACTGCAGGGGGTCCAGCAGAAGGTCCAGCAGGGCGTCCAGCAGGGGGTCCAGCAGGAAGGAGGTGAAGGACTTGAGGTGGGGGAGAACCTGGCACTCAAATGACTTCATGACTACAGACGTCAGTGCCACGGGTCTGTAGTCATTAAGTCCAGTGATCGGGGTCTTCTCTGGGACAAGGACGATGATGGACGACTTGAAGCTGGGACTGATGTATAACGGGTACAGCGATGTCTGTGTGTGATGTGTTTTGGACCCACATCTCAAGGGGCTTTCTGCTAAATGAAGTTAGAAAATCAATAAATAAAGTAATGTACTACATTACTGAACCCCAGTGAGAGTGTTTGGGACGAGCTGGACAAGGCTTTGTGGAGTGGTCACTCTCTTTGTGCAGTGGTCACTCTCTTCGTGCAGTGGTCACTCTCTTCGTGCAGTGGTCGCTCTCTTCGTGCAGTGGTCACTCTCTTCGTGCTGTGGTCACTCTCTTCGTGCAGTGGTCGCTCTCTTTGTGCAGTGGTCGCTCTCTTCGTGCAGTGGTCACTCTCTTCGTGCAGTGGTCACTCTCTTTGTGCAGTGGTCGCTCTCTTCGTGCAGTGGTCACTCTCTTCGTGCAGTGGTCACTCTCTTCGTGCACAGTGGTCACTCTCTTCGTGCTGTGGTCACTCTCTTCGTGCAGTGGTCGCTCTCTTCGTGCAGTGGTCAATCTCTTCGTGCAGTGGTCACTCTCTTCGTGCAGTGGTCACTCTCTTTATGCAGTGGTCACTCTCTTTGTGCAGTGGTCACTCTCTTTGTGCAGTGGTCACTCTCTTCGTGCAGTGGTCACTCTCTTCGTGCAGTGGTCACTCTCTTCGTGCACAGTGGTCACTCTCTTCGTGCAGTGGTCACTCTCTTTGTGCAGTGGTCACTCTCTTCGTGCAGTGGTCGCTCTCTTCGTGCAGTGGTCACTCTCTTCGTGCTGTGGTCACTCTCTTTGTGCAGTGGTCACTCTCTTTGTGCAGTGGTCACTCTCTTCGTGCAGTGGTCACTCTCTTCGTGCTGTGGTCACTCTCTTCGTGCAGTGGTCACTCTCTTCGTGCAGTGGTCACTCTCTTCGTGCACAGTGGTCACTCTCTTCGTGCAGTGGTCACTCTCTTCGTGCAGTGGTCACTCTCTTTGTGCAGTGGTCGCTCTCTTCGTGCAGTGGTCACTCTCTTCGTGCTGTGGTCACTCTCTTCGTGCACAGTGGTCACTCTCTTTGTGCAGTGGTCACTCTCTTCGTGCAGTGGTCGCTCTCTTCGTGCAGTGGTCACTCTCTTCGTGCTGTGGTCACTCTCTTCGTGCTGTGGTCACTCTCTTCGTGCACAGTGGTCACTCTCTTTGTGCAGTGGTCACTCTCTTTGTGCAGTGGTCACTCTCTTCGTGCAGTGGTCACTCTCTTCGTGCAGTGGTCACTCTCTTCGTGCACAGTGGTCACTCTCTTCGTGCTGTGGTCACTCTCTTCGTGCAGTGGTCACTCTCTTTGTGCAGTGGTCACTCTCTTCGTGCAGTGGTCGCTCTCTTCGTGCAGTGGTCACTCTCTTCGTGCTGTGGTCACTCTCTTCGTGCTGTGGTCACTCTCTTCGTGCACAGTGGTCACTCTCTTTGTGCAGTGGTCACTCTCTTTGTGCAGTGGTCACTCTCTTCGTGCAGTGGTCACTCTCTTCGTGCAGTGGTCACTCTCTTCGTGCACAGTGGTCACTCTCTTCGTGCTGTGGTCACTCTCTTCGTGCAGTGGTCGCTCTCTTCGTGCAGTGGTCAATCTCTTCGTGCAGTGGTCACTCTCTTCGTGCAGTGGTCACTCTCTTTATGCAGTGGTCACTCTCTTTGTGCAGTGGTCACTCTCTTCGTGCAGTGGTCACTCTCTTCGTGCAGTGGTCACTCTCTTCGTGCACAGTGGTCACTCTCTTCGTGCAGTGGTCACTCTCTTTGTGCAGTGGTCACTCTCTTCGTGCACAGTGGTCACTCTCTTCGTGCTGTGGTCACTCTCTTCGTGCAGTGGTCACTCTCTTTGTGCAGTGGTCACTCTCTTTGTGCAGTGGTCACTCTCTTCGTGCTGTGGTCACTCTCTTCGTGCAGTGGTCGCTCTCTTCGTGCAGTGGTCAATCTCTTCGTGCAGTGGTCACTCTCTTCGTGCAGTGGTCACTCTCTTTATGCAGTGGTCACTCTCTTTGTGCAGTGGTCACTCTCTTTGTGCAGTGGTCACTCTCTTCGTGCAGTGGTCACTCTCTTCGTGCAGTGGTCACTCTCTTCGTGCACAGTGGTCACTCTCTTCGTGCAGTGGTCACTCTCTTTGTGCAGTGGTCACTCTCTTCGTGCACAGTGGTCACTCTCTTCGTGCTGTGGTCACTCTCTTCGTGCAGTGGTCACTCTCTTTGTGCAGTGGTCACTCTCTTTGTGCAGTGGTCACTCTCTTTGTGCAGTGGTCACTCTCTTCGTGCACAGTGGTCACTCTCTTTGTGCAGTGGTCACTCTCTTCACGCAGTGGTCACTCTCTTCGTGCAGTGGTCGCTCTCTTCGTGCAGTGGTCACTCTCTTCGTGCAGTGGTCGCTCTCTTTGTGCAGTGGTCGCTCTCTTCGTGCAGTGGTCACTCTCTTCGTGCAGTGGTCACTCTCTTTGTGCAGTGGTCACTCTCTTTGTGCACAGTGGTTACTCTCTTTGTGCAGTGGTCACTCTCTTCACGCAGTGGTCACTCTCTTTGTGCAGTGGTCACTCTCTTCGTGCACAGTGGTTACTCTCTTTGTGCAGTGGTCACTCTCTTCACGCAGTGGTCACTCTCTTTGTGCAGTGGTCACTCTCTTTGTGCAGTGGTCACTCTCTTCGTGCACAGTGGTTACTCTCTTTGTGCAGTGGTCACTCTCTTCACGCAGTGGTCACTCTCTTTGTGCAGTGGTCACTCTCTTCGTGCAGTGGTCACTCTCTTTGTGCAGTGGTCACTCTCTTCGTGCACAGTGGTTACTCTCTTTGTGCAGTGGTCACTCTCTTCACGCAGTGGTCACTCTCTTTGTGCAGTGTTCGCTCTCTTAGTGCAGTGTTCGCTCTCTTCATGCAGTGGTCACTCTCTTCACGCAGTGGTCACTCTCTTTGTGCAGTGGTCACTCTCTTCGTGCAGTGGTCACTCTCTTTGTGCAGTGGTCACTCTCTTCGTGCACAGTGGTTACTCTCTTTGTGCAGTGGTCACTCTCTTCACGCAGTGGTCACTCTCTTTGTGCAGTGGTCACTCTCTTCGTGCAGTGGTCACTCTCTTTGTGCAGTGGTCACTCTCTTCGTGCAGTGGTCACTCTCTTTGTGCAGTGGTCACTCTCTTCGTGCACAGTGGTCACTCTCTTTGTGCAGTGGTCGCTCTCTTCGTGCAGTGGTCACTCTCTTCGTGCTGTGGTCACTCTCTTCGTGCTGTGGTCACTCTCTTCGTGCACAGTGGTCACTCTCTTTGTGCAGTGGTCACTCTCTTTGTGCAGTGGTCACTCTCTTCGTGCAGTGGTCACTCTCTTCGTGCAGTGGTCACTCTCTTCGTGCACAGTGGTCACTCTCTTCGTGCTGTGGTCACTCTCTTCGTGCAGTGGTCACTCTCTTCGTGCAGTGGTCACTCTCTTCGTGCACAGTGGTCACTCTCTTCGTGCTGTGGTCACTCTCTTCGTGCAGTGGTCGCTCTCTTCGTGCAGTGGTCAATCTCTTCGTGCAGTGGTCACTCTCTTCGTGCAGTGGTCACTCTCTTTGTGCAGTGGTCACTCTCTTTGTGCAGTGGTCACTCTCTTCGTGCAGTGGTCACTCTCTTCGTGCAGTGGTCACTCTCTTCGTGCAGTGGTCACTCTCTTCGTGCACAGTGGTCACTCTCTTCGTGCTGTGGTCACTCTCTTCGTGCAGTGGTCACTCTCTTTGTGCAGTGGTCACTCTCTTTGTGCAGTGGTCACTCTCTTCGTGCTGTGGTCACTCTCTTCGTGCACAGTGGTCACTCTATTTGTGCAGTGGTCACTCTCTTCACGCAGTGGTCACTCTCTTCGTGCAGTGGTCGCTCTCTTTGTGCAGTGGTCACTCTCTTCGTGCAGTGGTCACTCTCTTCGTGCAGTGGTCACTCTCTTCGTGCACAGTGGTCACTCTCTTCGTGCTGTGGTCACTCTCTTCGTGCAGTGGTCACTCTCTTTGTGCAGTGGTCACTCTCTTTGTGCAGTGGTCACTCTCTTCGTGCTGTGGTCACTCTCTTCGTGCACAGTGGTCACTCTCTTTGTGCAGTGGTCACTCTCTTCACGCAGTGGTCACTCTCTTCGTGCAGTGGTCGCTCTCTTCGTGCAGTGGTCACTCTCTTCGTGCAGTGGTCGCTCTCTTTGTGCAGTGGTCGCTCTCTTCGTGCAGTGGTCACTCTCTTCGTGCAGTGGTCACTCTCTTTGTGCAGTGGTCACTCTCTTTGTGCACAGTGGTTACTCTCTTTGTGCAGTGGTCACTCTCTTCACGCAGTGGTCACTCTCTTTGTGCAGTGGTCACTCTCTTCGTGCACAGTGGTTACTCTCTTTGTGCAGTGGTCACTCTCTTCACGCAGTGGTCACTCTCTTTGTGCAGTGGTCACTCTCTTTGTGCAGTGGTCACTCTCTTCGTGCACAGTGGTTACTCTCTTTGTGCAGTGGTCACTCTCTTCACGCAGTGGTCACTCTCTTTGTGCAGTGGTCACTCTCTTCGTGCAGTGGTCACTCTCTTTGTGCAGTGGTCACTCTCTTCGTGCACAGTGGTTACTCTCTTTGTGCAGTGGTCACTCTCTTCACGCAGTGGTCACTCTCTTTGTGCAGTGTTCGCTCTCTTAGTGCAGTGTTCGCTCTCTTCATGCAGTGGTCACTCTCTTCACGCAGTGGTCACTCTCTTTGTGCAGTGGTCACTCTCTTCGTGCAGTGGTCACTCTCTTTGTGCAGTGGTCACTCTCTTCGTGCACAGTGGTTACTCTCTTTGTGCAGTGGTCACTCTCTTCACGCAGTGGTCACTCTCTTTGTGCAGTGGTCACTCTCTTCGTGCAGTGGTCACTCTCTTTGTGCAGTGGTCACTCTCTTCGTGCAGTGGTCACTCTCTTTGTGCAGTGGTCACTCTCTTCGTGCACAGTGGTCACTCTCTTTGTGCAGTGGTCACTCTCTTCGTGCAGTGGTCACTCTCTTTGTGCAGTGTTCGCTCTCTTTGTGCAGTGTTCGCTCTCTTTGTGCAGTGGTCACTCTCTTCGTGCAGTGGTCGCTCTCTTTGTGCAGTGGTCACTCTCTTCGTGCAGTGGTCACTCCCTCCATCGTCAGTACAGGATCTGTGTGAGGAATAATGCAACACTGGATGGAAGTAAATCCTTCATTATTATTATTGAAACTATGCCACAGCGAATGTGTTACTCGTGGCTGAAGACGGTCCAGTGAGGTTTTCTGACAGGCAGTGTACGAGGTGCTACTTTAAGAGGCGAGTGTTGTCTTTGAACTTACAATGCCTCATATCTGTGGTCCCCGAGCTTTTTTCTCATCAGGATCAATAGTAAGTTTGTTGAAGAGTTGGTATAAACTGGACAACATGCATAAAACCTCTGACCTTTGTCACAGGTTGTATATGGATGTATCTGCGGTTGTAAGTTTAATGTTGCAGTGAAATGCAGAGACAGATATCTCAGAAACACACTCAGATTGCACTGAAGTGTTTACATGAGCGCTCCAGAAATACTCAAGTCTTATCTAAAATTGCAGAATACATATTCATTCAACTCTGTTTGGGTTGAAACTAGATATGCCTCACATTGTACAGAGGGTCTTTTTGCTTCTTCCTTTTGACGTCAAACTGGGATGTCGGTTTCTTGCTGACTTTGGGGCTCTGTTTTGGGTTCTTTTTGTTTCCAAAGTGAGGCTCAGATTTCACCCACAGAGGGCGAGATGACTGACGGCCATAGTAAACCCGCCCCCTCCTGGGACACATTAAAGGTCCTGTATTATACATTAACCACAATGCAATTCTAAAATAAGACTAAGGTACTTGCTCTAAACGTGTTGAAAGTAAAAATACAGAAAAATGTGTTATTTACTTTTTAGATGCATCTTCACTTTAGAACAAATGGATGTCTATTTTTGTGCATCCAAGAAGAATCATGCGTCTGGAAGGCTCTAACTGGCCTTGCACTGGTGCGTTTCCACTGCTCAGCTGCTGGAGCTGTGGGCCCATCGCGGGCCCCCAAACACCACCACATTTCAGACACATCACCCAAGAAAGGATTCCGGATTTGTTTTTAGATTCTGCCTCTCCCAGTGGAAATGCACCTACGATGACCCATCCATCATTTATAAGTGGGAGAACTTGTCAAATGGCAGGGTGTTCATAAAGGCCTTTTCCTGTGAAACTGTGATTTCCAGGTGTCATGTGACTGTTCAGAGTGACAGTTTGAAATGAAGAGAATGTGACTGTCACACACAGTCTGAACTCAGTGCACACGTATCTATGAAACAGATAAAGCTTTCAAACACCTGCCAGACAAAGCCCCAAAGTCTTTTACACTGAAATGCTTTTGTCTGTAAAAGATATAAGATGACTTCAGACCAGCGGTACCACACGGCTCACGAGCTACTTTTATATCTACTCTCGATCAAAATTATTATTAGGTTTTTATTTTTGTTTATCCATAATTAGGCAATAGAAACAGCATTTAATACAGCTGAGTATTTAGAAAGAAAATATACTGACCACAACTACACTAATGATACAAGGTCGAGCTCAACCAGAACTTCCTGTCTCCTCCTCCTGCTTCTTGATTTGACTCTCTCTGCATTACACGGCTCTTCAGCTCATGCTACGGCTCATGCTCTTTGTTGTTCGGCTCATGCTTCGGCTCATGCTACGGCTCGCGCTCTTCGTCTTTGGCTCGCTGCTCGCGCTGTGTCGAGCCCACAGTGGTGTTCTTGCTGAAACTCATGGAAAAGCGGCCAAAATAATAACGTGCTGATTGTAGCTCTCGGTTCACTCGTGCTGAGTAGAGCTCTCACTTATAATGTCAGGCATCGACCCTCACTGCCTCTGAGATCGACACATTGGGCCCTCCTGCTACAGACTAAACAGTGCTTCCTCATAACTCATAACTCATAACTCATGGCAGCACGACTCCTGGTCTCTCTTCTCACTCTCCAGGGCTGTTCACACATGTAAACTACTGATTTAAGTCACATTGTTCGGCAAGGGGAAAAAATCTGAATATATATATATATATATATATATATATATATATGGTTATAGTTATAGTTATGGCCCCTCCCTCTCTGACCGCTGTGGGCTGTCACTGCTCTCTCTCTCACATTCCAGCGTAGAATGAGCTCAGAGCCCACGAAGTCCAGAGAGACAGTCCAGAAAAGCAAATAAGAGGCCGAAGAGAGCCAGAGGGGAGCCAAAGGAGAGCCAGAGGTGAGCCAGAGGAGAGTAAAAGGAGAGCCAGAGGAGAGTGAAGTAAAGTAAAGAGAGCTGGTCAAAGTGATTCACAACTTCAGGCTTCAGACACGTTTCCTTCTTTCTAACAAGGAATTTGAGTGAAGATTTCCTCTGTGTCCACTTTTTCTCCGTCTCACGTTCACTCATAGTTGGAGCATAATCTCTGGGTCGGAGTCGGACAATAGTGGACGTGTTACAGTAGGAGTCAAACAGGTAAGCTTTATGGCTTTTAGATGAAAACAGTCTTTTATATTGTAGTGTTTCACAGATGGGGCAGTTTTTGTCCAAAATCAGTAAAAAAAGAAGCTTCCACAGCCGTTGTGAAGTATTTATTGCAGTGGATGATGTTTGGTTTTAAAAATACACAGTTTGAGTTTGGGTATTTTGAAGTTGTGCGATGACATAATGAATCGCCAATCAGGAGAGAGAGTTTGGAGCGAGTGAGGGGGATGTGTGTGTGAGGGGGGATGTGTGTGTGAGGGGGGTGCGTGAGGGGGATGTGAGTGTGAGGGGGGTGTGTGTGTGAGGGGGATGTGTGTGTGAGGGGGGATGTGTGTGTGAGGGGGATGTGTGTGTGAGGGGGGATGTGTGTGTGAGGGGGATGTGTGTGTGAGGGGGATGTGTGTGTGAGGGGGATGTGTGTGTGAGGGGGTGTGTGTGTGAGGGGGGTGTGTGAGGGGGGGTGTGTGTGAGGGGGGTGTGTGAGGGGGGTGTGTGAGGGGGGGTGTGTGTGAGGGGGGTGTGTGAGGGGGGTGTGTGAGGGGGTGTGTGTGTGAGGGGGATGTGTGTGTGAGGGGGGTGCGTGAGGGGGGTGTGTGAGGGGGGGTGTGTGTGAGGGGGGTGTGTGAGGGGGGTGTGTGAGGGGGTGTGTGTGTGAGGGGGGATGTGTGTGTGAGGGGGATGTGTGTGTGAGGGGGTGTGTGTGTGAGGGGGGTGTGTGAGGGGGGTGTGTGAGGGGGGGTGTGTGTGAGGGGGGTGTGTGAGGGGGGTGTGTGAGGGGGTGTGTGTGTGAGGGGGGATGTGTGTGTGAGGGGGGTGCGTGAGGGGGATGTGTGTGTGAGGGGGATGTGTGTGTGAGGGGGGTGTGTGAGGGGGGTGTGTGAGGGGGATGTGTGTGTGAGGGGGATGTGTGTGTGAGGGGGATGTGTGTGTGAGGGGGTGTGTGTGTGAGGGGGATGTGTGTGTGAGGGGGGATGTGTGTGTGAGGGGGGTGTGTGAGGGGGGTGTGTGAGGGGGATGTGTGTGTGAGGGGGATGTGTGTGTGAGGGGGATGTGTGTGTGAGGGGGTGTGTGTGTGAGGGGGGTGTGTGAGGGGGGGTGTGTGTGAGGGGGGTGTGTGAGGGGGGTGTGTGAGGGGGTGTGTGTGTGAGGGGGATGTGTGTGTGAGGGGGGTGCGTGAGGGGGGTGTGTGAGGGGGGGTGTGTGTGAGGGGGGTGTGTGAGGGGGGTGTGTGAGGGGGTGTGTGTGTGAGGGGGGATGTGTGTGTGAGGGGGATGTGTGTGTGAGGGGGTGTGTGTGTGAGGGGGGTGTGTGAGGGGGGTGTGTGAGGGGGGGTGTGTGTGAGGGGGGTGTGTGAGGGGGGTGTGTGAGGGGGTGTGTGTGTGAGGGGGGATGTGTGTGTGAGGGGGGTGCGTGAGGGGGATGTGTGTGTGAGGGGGATGTGTGTGTGAGGGGGGTGCGTGAGGGGGGTGTGTGAGGGGGGGTGTGTGTGAGGGGGGTGTGTGAGGGGGGTGTGTGAGGGGGTGTGTGTGTGAGGGGGGATGTGTGTGTGAGGGGGGTGCGTGAGGGGGATGTGTGTGTGAGGGGGGTGTGTGTGTGAGGGGGGTGTGTGTGTGAGGTGGGATGTGTGTGTGAGGGGGGTTTGTGTGTGAGGGGGGTTTGTGAGGGGGGTGTGTGTGTGAGGGGGTGTGTGTGTGAGGGGGGTGTGTGAGGGGGGGGTGTGAGGGGGGGGTGTGTGTGAGGGGGGATGTGTGAGGGGGATGTGTGTGTGAGGGGGATGTGTGTGTGAGGGGGGTGTGTGTGTGAGGGGGATGTGTGTGTGAGGGGGATGTGTGTGTGAGGGGGGTGTGTGTGTGAGGGGGGTGTGTGTGTGAGGGGGATGTGTGTGTGAGGGGGGTGTGTGTGTGAGGGGGGTGTGTGTGTGAGGGGGATGTGTGTGTGAGGGGGATGTGTGTGTGAGGGGGGTGTGTGTGTGAGGGGGGTGTGTGTGTGAGGGGGGGGTGTGCGTGAGGGGGGGGTGTGAGGGGGTGTGTGCGTGAGGGGGGGGTGTGAGGGGGTGGGGGGTTGTGTGCACAATCGGTCCAAACA
Source organism: Eucyclogobius newberryi (assembly GCF_026437365.1). Classification (NCBI taxonomy): domain Eukaryota; kingdom Metazoa; phylum Chordata; class Actinopteri; order Gobiiformes; family Gobiidae; genus Eucyclogobius; species Eucyclogobius newberryi. The sequence goes on from NW_027315834.1 coordinate 2,260,017, forward strand.
GCCACCAGGGGGGACAAACGATGAATGTCCATTATTCCGTTAGTACGATTGGTCATTCAGTAGATAACGTGGTATTTTGAGTAATAATCATAAAACGTTCTAAAATAGTGTAATGTGAATGTGTTGAACTATAACGAAACATTTTTATGTGTTAACATTTTCAAATCAATCTCAATTTTGGAATTTCCTCAATAAAATATCTTTCTCAAAAGAATTCTGTAATTTTCAGTGGACCTACGAAATCAAGTGGGATGTGATGTCAAAAGTGTCCAAAAAACCAAGAGCAAGAAGCTCTGAGAGACGACTCTGAAAAAACAAAAGAAAAGAATATATTCAGATATAAACAGTCCAAGATAAAAGATTGTAACATTCGTGATGAAAGTGCCACACAAGCTATTGCTTGAAGACAGCTGCTTCAGAAGGTGGTCTGTAGCTGCAGGTCTCCACGGTCTGTAGCTGCAGGTCTCCACGGTCTGTAGCTGCAGGTCTCCACGGTCTGTAGCTGCAGGTCTCCACGGTCTGTAGCTGCAGGTCTCCACGGTCTGTAGCTGCAGGTCTCCACGGTCTGTAGCTGCAGGTCTCCGCAGTCTGTAGCTGCAGGTCTCCACGGTCTGTAGCTGCAGTCTCCACGGTCTGTAGCTGCAGGTCTCCGCGGTCTGTAGCTGCAGGTCTCCACGGTGTGTAGCTGCAGGTCTCCACGGTCTGTAGCTGCAGGTCTCCACGGTCTGTAGCTGCAGGTCTCCACGGTCTGTAGCTGCAGGTCTCCACGGTCTGTAGCTGCAGGTCTCCACGGTCTGTAGCTGCAGGTCTCCACGGTCTGTAGCTGCAGGTCTCCGCGGTCTGTAGCTGCAGGTCTCCACGGTCTGTAGCTGCAGTCTCCACGGTCTGTAGCTGCAGGTCTCCGCGGTCTGTAGCTGCAGGTCTCCACGGTGTGTAGCTGCAGGTCTGTAGCTGCAGGTCTCCACGGTCTGTAGCTGCAGGTCTCCGCGGTCTGTAGCTGCAGGTCTCTGCGGTCTGTAGCTGCACGTCTCCGCGGTCTGTAGCTGCAGGTCTCCACGGTCTGTAGCTGCAGGTCTCCACGGTCTGTAGCTGCAGGTCTCCACAGTCTGTAGCTGCAGGTCTCCGCGGTCTGTAGCTGCACGTCTCCACGGTCTGTAGCTGCAGGTCTCCACGGTCTGTAGCTGCAAGTCTCCACGGTCTGTAGCTGCAGGTCTCCAAGGTCTGTAGCTGCAGGTCTCCACGGTCTGTAGCTGCAAGTCTCCACGGTTTGTAGCTGCAGGTCTCCACGGTCTGTAGCTGCAGGTCTCCAAGGTCTGTAGCTGCAGGTCTCCACGGTCTGTAGCTGCAAGTCTCCACGGTCTGTAGCTGCAAGTCTCCACGGTCTGTAGCTGCAGGTCTCCAAGGTCTGTAGCTGCAGGTCTCCACGGTCTGTAGCTGCAAGTCTCCACGGTTTGTAGCTGCAGGTCTCCACGATGTGGGCTCGGCAAAGGGCGGGGCATAACGCTTGAACAGGCGGTGGAGATGCTGATGCCAATACAGCGTGAGACGGCATCAAGGAGCATGTTTAATAAGACCGAAGGGGACATTGTGAACCTTAGAGCTGACCTTGGAGGCGTGGCTAGACATGTGCCGGAGGTCGTATAGAGGACGTGCACCTGACGTCACGTGATTCAGTTGCGCAACCGCTGCAGACGGCAAAAACACACAGAGACACGTAATACACGTACACGCTCTGTGATGTCAGACCTTTCTGTAAATGATGGACTTTCTGAATCTGCTGCGAGGTCGTCAGACCCTCACAAAGAGCGTTATTTATCCAAGATTGGTGAGACAGGCCCAGAACCGCGCTCCTGCCGAAAGCGATGTTACAGCCAGTGTTTTCAGCGAGTCGCGGCTCTTGGGCAGTAACAGTGACACTACCTGGACATCTACAATTACCTGATCAACAAACGGTCTTCGTACACTGCTGAAGCACTGACAAGGTACAAGAGCTTGGATGGCTATAAATACTTTGTGTCTGGATGAATTAATGAACTCGTTCTGAAAACACCGTCTTTATCAACTTGCCCAAACTGATCATTAGCAAAGCAATTTCCATTCAACCTCCCGTCAGCACTACGCTACTGAAATCATATTTCTACTGCCACGTTTGCAGAATACATTATGTTTGGCTACTTGCTGCAGAGGCAAAATACATAGCTGCTAGGCTAGGCTACGTGTAGCTTTCTGGCGTGTTTACGTGCTACTTGTAGTAGGCCTTATGCACGTAAACACGCCAGAAAGATCGCAGATTTCGGCTGATATTGGAGTCATCCTAGACCCAAGATGGGTAAATCTTGCGGTGCACTTGGATGCACCAATCGTCAGGAAACAACAGACGGAGTTTTGTTTCTACAGAATCCCGAAAAACACGGCGAGACGGTGGAAATGGCGAGCTGCCATAGAACGCGAGGACACTAGGCTAAGATTTACCCATCTCGGGTCCAGGATGACTCCAACATCAGGCGACATCTGCGATCTTTCTGGCCTGTGTACGTGCGTGCTCGTCTTTCTTGACGTCCACAACAGTGGAGCCACGTGACGCCGTGACGTCATTGCATTTCCTCTATGTAAACTTGTGTGTTCGAATCCTGGCTCCGACAATTTACTGCATGTCCTCCCTTCTCTCTCATCCCCATTTCACGCGGAGCAGTCCTCTCTAATTAAGCCAAAAAAACAAGTGAACTGAGAGCAGAGGAGGGAATACGCTTCTGGATTTCTGGACAATCTCAGACTTGTGAATGCAAAGGACAACACTGAAGGCTTCCTTGAGACTGTGATCCTGGGCCTGTTCAGGACTTTAGTTGTGATCCTCCCTTCACTTTGGAGAGGTCACACCGGCTTGGAAAAAGAAACGGAGACACCAACCAACCATGTGCTGATACTGCAATACCTGGATCTCTGAGATAAGGACCAGGTGCTGCAAGGCTCAAAGGAGGCATCCAAGGGAAGAGGGTGTTCTTTATCCCAGACTTGGCGGATGGGAGCAAAGTTGGCCCCGTTTGAGAGGAATCCAAGCGGAGAAAAGTACGGCATGGTTTTGCATTCAGCCACTCTGTTGGTGACATATGAAGGTAAAGAAACACCAGCAGAGGCAGAAATGCTCCTTAGATCCATTAACTTAGGTGTGTCATGTGGCCTCTCTCACAAGTACTGTACTTATGTATCCATGTGGCCTTCTTTTATACAAACATTATACGTGTTTGTAATACTAGAACATCATTGGTTGCCATGATGATGATTATGACTCTAATTTGAAGATTTTTGAAAGTATTCACATAGACGCTACATGGACATAGTTGGGGACCCAATGCTTGGGTTCGGGGTGTTTGGAATTGGGGTGTGTGGGAAATTAAAAAGAAAAAAGCTATGGCAGAGGAGCGTAGTGGTTTGGGAGAAGTGATGTATCCAGTTCTTTTTGAGGATCGGCCCCAGAAAAAGATTTTGGCTCAGGGGCCCCTTCACTAGGAACAGACTTTCCTCCAGTATTTGACCTGGATTTGGGCTCATTGCATGTGTTTGGCATGAATCCTTGTGTCTTTCAGTTTATCCTTTCATCTGTTTCATGCTTTGGCAGTTCCTGTATTTATGAATTGTGTTCGACCAGAGTTCCATAACAATGGTAAATGAATTATGGGTAAATTCAATACAATTAACACAATGGCATCTGAAAGGTCGCGTCCTATAATGTTAACAGCATATTAACACTAACATATTCTAAAGAAACAAACACTTGAGTCATTCAAACGCTCCTCAAACTCACACTCTCCTCTTCTGCACCTTCTGCACCTTCCACACCTTCTGCACCATCCGCACCTTCCTCACCTTCCACTCCTTCCTCACCATCCGCACCATCCGCACCTTCTGCACCCTCCACACCTTCTGCACTATCCGCACCTTCCACACCTTCCTCACCTTCCACACCTTCCTCACCTTACACACCTTCCTCACCTTACACAACTTCCACACCATCCTCACCTTCCACTCCTTCCTCGCCTTCCACTCCTTCCTCACCTTTCACTCCTTCCTCACCATCCGCACCTTCCACACCTTCCTCACCTTCCTCACCTTCCACTCCTTCTGCACCTTCCACACCTTCCGCACCTTCCACTCCTTCCTCAGCTTCCGCACCTTCTGCACCCTCCACACCTTCTGCACTATCCGCACCTTCCTCACCTTCCGCACCTTCCACTCCTTCTTCAGCTTCCACACCTTCCACACCTTCCACTCTTTCCTCACCTTCAACACCTTCAACACTAGCCGCACCTTCGACACCTTCCTCACCTTCCACTCCTTCCGCACCTTCCACTCCTTCCTCACCATCCGCACCTTCCGCACCTTCCACACCTTCCACACCTTCCTCACCTTCCACTCCTTCCTCACCTTCCACACCATCCTCACCCTCCACTCCTTCCTCGCCTTCCACTCCTTCCTCACCTTTCACTCCTTCCTCACCATCCGCACCTTCCGCACCTTCCACACCTTCCACACCTTCCTCACCTTCCACTCCTTCCTCACCTTCCACTCCTTCTGCACCTTCCACACCTTCCGCACCTTCCTCACCTTCCGCACCTTCCACTCCTTCCTCAGCTTCCGCACCTTCCACTCCTTCCTCACCTTCCACACCTTCTGCAGCCTCCACACCTTCTGCACTATCCGCACCTTCCACACCTTCCTCACCTTCCACTCCTTCTGCACCTTCCACACCTTCCGCACCTTCCTCACCTTCCACTCCTTCCTCACCTTCCACTCCTTCTGCACCTTCCACACCTTCCGCTCCTTCCTCACCTTCCGCACCTTCCACTCCTTCTTCAGCTTCCACACCTTCCACACCTTCCACTCCTTCCTCACCTTCAACACCTTCAACACTAGCCGCACCTTCGACACCTTCCTCACCTTCCACTCCTTCCGCACCTTCCACTCCTTCCTCACCATCCGCACCTTCCGCACCTTCCACACCTTCCTCACCTTCCACTCCTTCCTCACCTTCCACACCTTCCTCACCTTCCAATCCTTCCTCGCCTTCCACTCCTTCCTCACCATCCGCACCTTCCGCACCTTCCACACCTTCCACACCTTCCTCACCTTCCACTCCTTCCTCACCTTCCGCACCTTCCACACCTTCCACAACTTCCTCACCTTCCACTCCTTCCTCACCTTCCACACCTTCCTCACCTTCCACTCCTTCCTCACCTTCCACACCTTCCTCACCTTCCACTCCTTCCTCACCTTCCACACCTTCCTCACCTTACACAACTTCCACACCTTCCTCACCTTCTTCACCTTCCACTCCTTCCTCGCCTTCCACTCCTTCCTCACCTTCCACACCTTCCTCACCTTCCATAACTTCCACACCTTCCTCACCTTCCACTCCTTCCTCACCTTCCACTCCTTCTGCACCTTCCACACCTTCCGCACCTTCCTCACCTTCCACTCCTTCCTCACCTTCCACTCCTTCTGCACCTTCCACACCTTCCGCTCCTTCCTCACCTTCCGCACCTTCCACTCCTTCTTCAGCTTCCATACCTTCCACACCTTCCACTCCTTCCTCACCTTCAACACCTTCAACACTAGCCGCACCTTCGACACCTTCCTCACCTTCCACTCCTTCCGCACCTTCCACTCCTTCCTCACCATCCGCACCTTCCGCACCTTCCACACCTTCCACACCTTCCTCACCTTCCACTCCTTCCTCACCTTCCACACCTTCCTCACCTTACACAACTTCCACACCATCCTCACCTTCCACTCCTTCCTCGCCTTCCACTCCTTCCTCATCTTCCGCACCTTCCACACCTTCCACAACTTCCTCACCTTCCACTCCTTCCTCACCTTCCACACCTTCCTCACCTTCCACTCCTTCCTCACCTTCCACACCTTCCTCACCTTCCACTCCTTCCTCACCTTCCACACCTTCCTCACCTTACACAACTTCCACACCTTCCTCACCTTCTTCACCTTCCACTCCTTCCTCGCCTTCCACTCCTTCCTCACCTTCCACACCTTCCTCACCTTCCATAACTTCCACACCTTCCTCACCTTCCACTCCTTCCTCACCTTCCACTCCTTCCTCACCTTCCACACCTTCCTCACCTTCCATAACTTCCACACCTTCCTCACCTTCCACTCCTTCCTCACCTTCCACTCCTTCCTCACCTTACACACCTTCCTCACTTTCCACTCCTTCCTCACCTTCCTCACCTTCCACACCTTCCACTCCTTCCTCACCTTCCACACCTTCCTCACCTTACCACACCTTACACAACTTCCACACCTTCCGCACCTTCCACTCCTTCTTCAGCTTCCACACCTTCCACACCTTCCACTCCTTCCTCACCTTCCACACCTTCCTCACCTTACCACACCTTCCACTCCTTCCTCACCTTCCACACCTTCCTCACCTTACACAACTTCCACACCATCCTCACCTTCCACTCCTTCCTCGCCTTCCACTCCTTCCTCACCTTTCACTCCTTACTCACCATCCGCACCTTCCGCACCTTCCACACCTTCCTAACCTTCCACTCCTTCCTCACCTTCCGCACCTTCCACACCTTCCACAACTTCCTCACCTTCCACTCCTTCCTCACCTTCCACACCTTCCTCACCTTCCACTCCTTCCTCACCTTCCACACCTTCCTCACCTTCCACTCCTTCCTCACCTTCCACACCTTCCTCACCTTACACAACTTCCACACCTTCCTCACCTTCTTCACCTTCCACTCCTTCCTCGCCTTCCACTCCTTCCTCACCTTCCACACCTTCCTCACCTTCCATAACTTCCACACCTTCCTCACCTTCCACTCCTTCCTCACCTTCCACTCCTTCCTCACCTTCCACACCTTCCTCACCTTCCATAACTTCCACACCTTCCTCACCTTCCACTCCTTCCTCACCCTCCACTCCTTCCTCACCTTACACACCTTCCTCACCTTACCACACCTTACACAACTTCCACACCTTCCGCACCTTCCACTCCTTCTTCAGCTTCCACACCTTCCACACCTTCCACTCCTTCCTCACCTTCCACACCTTCCTCACCTTACCACACCTTACACAACTTCCACACCTTCCACACCTTCCTCTCCTTCCAAACTTTCCACACCTTCTGCACCTTATGGTGAAAGGTAATACACATAATCCACTAATGTTTTTTTCTGGTAACTTTCCCTCTAACGTTAAACACTCTGACATACTTTCTACAAACTATTAAACCTATCTTTCATCCCAAGGGACAAATAACGCATTGCGCAACGCATGTGCGACTTTACTTTTGGTCCTGCATAATGTTTCTGTATTAAACAGACCAGGCAGGAGGGAACCTATATCGCCTTTTGCCTGTTGATTTGGTTCTGTCAGCGCCACTGCCCTCGCCACCGCTCATGTCGTTCTGCGTCATGGTGTGGCTTCATTTAAATTTGACTTGCGCATTGCATTCTGGGAGGGAAACACGCCCAGCAACGTCATCACAACAAACATGGCGGCGCCCGTGTCCCCAGCAGGTTCGGCATGTTCCCCCTGCTCGCCTTCACTACCAAAATAAAGGATAACGGCGTAAAAAAGGTCGATTGAAATATCATAAAATCGGGAGATTTAGTCTCTCGATCGCTGTGATCGAGACGTTTTCAATCATTGACTGTTGAAGCTTGACCCCTGGACTGTTGAAGCCTGACCCCTGGACTGTTGAAGCCTGACCCCTGGACTGTTGAAGCCCGACCCCTGGACTGTGGAAGCATGACCCCTGGACTGTGGAAGCCTGACCCCTGGACTGTTGAAGCCTGAGCCCTGGACTGTTGAAGCCTGACCCCTGGACTGTTGAAGCCCGACCCCTGGACTGTGGAAGCCTGACCCCTGGACTGTGGAAGCCTGACCCCTGGACTGTTGAAGCCTGAGCCCTGGACTGTGGAAGCATGACCCCTGGACTGTGGAAGCCTGACCCCTGGACTGTTGAAGCCTGAGCCCTGGACTGTTGAAGCCTGACCCCTGGACTGTTGAAGCCCGACCCCTGGACTGTGGAAGCCTGACCCCTGGACTGTGGAAGCCTGACCCCTGGACTGTTGAAGCCTGAGCCCTGGACTGTTGAAGCCTGACCCCTGGACTGTTGAAGCCCGACCCCTGGACTGTTGAAGCCCGACCCCTGGACTGTGGAAGCCTGACCCCTGGACTGTGGAAGCCTGACCCCTGGACTGTTGAAGCCTGACCCCTGGACTGTTGAAGCCCGACCCCTGGACTGTGGAAGCCTGACCCCTGGACTGTGGAAGCCTGACCCCTGGACTGTGGAAGCCTGACCCCTGGACTGTTGAAGCCTGAGCCCTGGACTGTTGAAGCCTGACCCCTGGACTGTTGAAGCCCGACCCCTGGACTGTGGAAGCATGACCCCTGGACTTTGGAAGCCTGACCCCTGGACTGTTGAAGCCTGAGCCCTGGACTGTTGAAGCCTGACCCCTGGACTGTTGAAGCCCGACCCCTGGACTGTGGAAGCCTGACCCCTGGACTGTGGAAGCATGACCCCTGGACTGTGGAAGCCTGACCCCTGGACTGTGGAAGCATGACCCCTGGACTGTTGAAGCCTGACCCCTGGACTGTTGAAGCCCGACCCCTGGACTGTGGAAGCATGACCCCTGGACTGTTGAAGCCTGACCCCTGGACTGTTGAAGCCCGACCCCTGGACTGTGGAAGCATGACCCCTGGACTGTGGAAGCATGACCCCTGGACTGTTGAAGCCTGACCCCTGGACTGTTGAAGCCCGACCCCTGGACTGTGGAAGCCTGACCACTGGACTGTGGAAGCATGACCCCTGGACTGTTGAAGCCTGACCCCTGGACTGTTGAAGCCCGACCCCTGGACTGTGGAAGCATGACCCCTGGACTGTGGAAGCCTGACCCCTGGACTGTTGAAGTCTGACCCCTGGACGGTTGAAGCCTGACCCCTGGACTGTGGAAGCATGACCCCTGGACTGTGGAAGCATGACCCCTGGACTGTTGAAGCCTGACCCCTGGACGGTTGAAGCCTGACCCCTGGACTGTGGAAGCCTGACCCCTGGCGGTCACTGCGAGTCCAAAAATGACAAAATTTGCCATTTTTTTGTTAAAAAAAATATTTCTGGCTGGTAGGCTTAATTAGACAGTACAGCTGAGCAGAGACGAGATGAGACGAGGTGAAAAAGGAGGACATGCAATGAATTGTCGGAGCCGGGATTCAAACTCAGGACACCGGCTGCACTTGGAGCATGGCATATGTGCTGCCGCCTTAACCACTGGGTAATAAGCACAGATATTACCCAGAGATTTTCAACGTCCTCCCTTGTTGTCTGCTAGTCAGGCCTGTGCTCCATATTCTGTGCCACAGGTTTGGGAAAAGATTACATTTTTCATTGTAAAAAAATATGTGTTTTTAGAGTTTTTCTCTCAAATTGTTGATTTTGTATTATTCCTAATATTAGTATTATTTCTATATAATACATAACGGAAACAAAATCAAAACAAACTAAACCAGATAGAGATAGTGAAGAATCTAATGGCTTTTTTGGCTGCAGCAGAAGTACATTCCAGAAGTACCCAAGGTCTTTATCTTACTGTAAATTAACAAACAAATTCAAACTGTGTTTTGGTGGGAAAATGAACTGTGTTGTTGTGAATAGAGTAAAATATTCTGACTTCGTGAAGTGAATTTAATCCGTTGTTCCAACAGATCTCAGCATGTGATGAACCAATAAAAGGACTTCTCCAATCACAAGCTGAACATCTGAAGTGTTGTTCCTCACGACTCCTGCAGGGGGCCATGGCCGAGCTAGAGCCTCCAGAGCTGCAGCTGCACAGTGAGCCTCAATACTGCCACCACCTCTGCTCAGGGCTGCTCAGGGCTGCTCAGGGCTGCTCAGGTCTGCTCAGGGCTGCTCAGGGCTGCTCAGGGCACAGGGGTACTCTCTCTCAGGGCACAGGGGTACTCTCTCTCTCAGGGCACAGGGGTACTCTCTCTCTCAGGGCACAGGGCTACTCTCTCTCAGGGCACAGGGGTACTCTCTCTCAGGGTACAGGGGTACTCTCTCTCAGGGCACAGGGGTACTCTCTCAGGGCAGAGGGGTACTCTCTCTCTCAGGGCACAGGGGTACTCTCTCTCTCAGGGCACAGGGGTACTCTCTCTCTCAGGGCACAGGGCTACTCTCTCTCAGGGCACAGGGGTACTCTCTCTCAGGGCACAGGGGTACTCTCTCTCAGGGCACAGGGGTACTCTCTCTCAGGGCACAGGGGTACTCTCTCTCAGGGTACAGGGGTACTCTCTCTCAGGGCACAGGGGTAGTCTCTCAGGGCACAGGGGTACTCTCTCTCAGGGCACAGGGGTACTCTCTCTCAGGGCACAGGGGTACTCTCTCAGGGCACAGGGGTACTCTCTCAGGGCACAGGGGTACTCTCTCTCAGGGCACAGGGGTACTCTCTCTCAGGGCACAGGGGTACTCTCTCACAGGGCACAGGGGTACTCTAAATGACCGTGTGTAACAACTATATTTAAATTATTCCAAAATAAATCCAAATAAGCCTGTTTCCCCCTCACTTCTGCTGCTCAAGCCTCTACAGGCCGCTGAGCAGTACTGCAGGAAGCTTGGTTCTTCTTCTCCTGCAGCTGCTCAGTCTGTGGGCGTGTTCATGTAACATATTCTTTACAACCTGAGTGGACAGCAGCTTGTTTTAGAGCGCTGCACGCTCTAACTGAGCATGTGCAGAGGAGAAGGGAAGCAACAGCAGCGCCAAGTTTTAACAAACAGACTTAAAACGATCTTTTAGAGTCTGTGTTTGTCGCTCAGGCTCTTCATGTTTACGATGATTAGACGTTAAAAACACAGGATTTGAATCATTGCTATTGTTGTGTATTGAATCAGTCCAATCCATCTAACATGATAAACGGGTGTGGCATCACGTGATTGGCTAAACGCTAGAACATGGTGAAAATCTCAAAAAAAACGTTGTCCTTGTGTTTTTGTGAGATGAAAGTTCAGTAACTAACAATGAAATATCCACACGCCCTTTGCTGCTGGTTCAAAGCTGTATTTAATATAGCGCTAGCTACATTCAGTGCTTCTCAGTCCGCCAACATGCGCAGTGACCACGTGACCACTCCGACCAATCAGAGCATGAGCTGCCAAAATTAAAGATCTAAAAGCTATTTTTAAGAAAACGGAAGGGTTTTCAACCGAGAAGAAGTTCACAATCTGAAAACAGGAGAAGTTCTCCACAAAACTAGTCTTCTGTGAATGCTGTAGATCCATGTCAGCTGAACACAAGCCCTTAGCAACAGGTTTAAGCTAGCAACACCCTATCCAGACGTTTCAAAAGATCCATCAAGAGTTAGTTTTTCTATAGGGGAACGTTCAAAAAATGTTCTATAAAGATTACTTGAAGGTTACAATTTACATTTAGGAGGGAAACAACCTTCAGGGAACATTCTGCTAACTTAAAAAAAACCTTCCTTGAGGATTCTGGGAACCAAAAATTGTAAGCTGTGGCGCTCACATCGACATTGACAAATCACATGGAAGGCTTGGTTTTCGTGGTGCACCGGAGGTACACACAGATTTCGACACTTGGAAGTGTAATAAATGAGGACATGCATTCCTACAGTGAATATACAATCTGTGCTAACAAACATGAGACAGGTTGTTATCAGGACGTCCCGCCTGGTGCCTTTCATCTTTGTAACTTGTCAGCCCTGTTTTTCAGATGAGCTCTCTGTGCCGTCTTCACCTGCCACTGTCCGGAGTGAGTGTGGCATCACCCCCCTGACACCCACACCCTCCCCGGTAATGCCCTCCAGCTCTTACTTAAGATGTGAGCCAGTGTGTGCTGAGTGTGTGGTTTCCTGCAGAAGGTCGAGCTCTGGCCTCACATGGCCTGTCCGTTCTCTGTGGTGGTGGCCATCGATTTTGGAACAACCTCCAGTGGCTACGCCTTCAGCTTCACCCACTCAGAGGCCATCCACGTGATGAAGTAAGAGCCTGTGCACAACTGTGGGCTGGTCCGGGCTCAGTCCAGGTCTAGTCCTGGTCTAGTCCTGGTTTAGTCCTGGTTTAGTCCTGGTTTAGTCCTGGTTTATTCCTGGTTTAGTCCTGGTCTAGTCCTGGTTTAGTTCTGGTTTAGTCCTGGTCTAGTCCTGGTCTAGTCCTGGTTTAGTCCTGGTTTAGTCCTGGTTTAGTCCTGGTCTAGTCCTGGTCTAGTCCTGGTCTAGTCCTGGTCTAGTCCTGGTTTAGTCCTGGTTTAGTCCTGGTTTAATTCTGGTTTAGTCCTGGTTTAATCCTAGTTTAGTCCTGGTTTAATCCTAGTTTAGTCCTGGTCTAGAATGTTTAACAGGCTCGCTTGAGAAAGATGACTTACTATGTGTCCAATGGGAGCAGGCGCTGGGAGGGCGGAGACCCCGGAGTAGCCAATCAGAAGAGCCCAACCTGCCTCTTGCTGACCCCTGACCTCCGGTTCCACAGTTTTGGCTACTCCGCACGGGACTTTTACCACGACCTGGACCCGGACGAGGCGCGACACTGGCTCTACTTCGACAAGTTCAAGATGAAAATCCACAGCACCAGTGTAAGAGAGAGAGACTCATCCAAACGCTTCATTTCACTCACGACCTCAAGTGTTTTCAACCATCAACGATCATTCACCAGAACAACAACCAGACCATGACTATCCATCATCCTGATGATGACGGGGCGATGAGAGATGGCTGGGCAGAGACTCGGGACGGGGGCTATGACTCGGGTCGGGGGCTCTGACTGGAGGGGCTCTGACTTGGGACTCGGGACGGGGGCTCTGACTCGGGACGGGGGCTATGACTCGGGACGGGGGCTCTGACTCGAAGTCGGGGGCTCTGACTTGGGACGGGGGCTCTGACTCCGGACGGGGGCTATGACTCAGGGGGACGGGGGCTCTGACTCGGGACGGGGGCTCTGACTCGGGACGGGGGCTCTGACTCGGGGGCTCTGACTCGGGACTGGAGCTCTGACTCGGGTCGGGGGCTCTGACTCGGGTGATCAAACCAGCTCATTGGGATTGTGCAGTAGTTTAACCGTGAACTGAAGGCTCTGCTGAAGGAGAAGAAGAGAGCCTTCAGGTCAGGGAACAAGGAGGAGCTGAGGACTGTGCAGAAGGAGCTGAGGAGGAAGATCAGGCAGGCTGAGGCCGGCTACAAGAGGAGGATGGAGGAGCAGCTGCAGCAGAAGAACATTCAGGGAGTGTGGAGGAGCCTGAAAACCATCTCGGGCTTCAAAATCCCATTTAAATCATTCACCCACTGTAGGGGATCTACAGTGGGTGAATGATTTAAATGCTCACTTCTTGAGGTTTGATCGGTCACCCGCCCCTCCCCCTGCACAGCTGCATGCTCCCTCTTCCACAGCTGGACAATGCCCTGCATCTGTTCCTCTTCGCTTATCTGCCCCGGACCATCAGCTCCCCACTTCGCCTGGACTCACCCATCCCCCCAGCACACGGTCCCCCTGCCAACCACTGACTGTCACAGCAGCACAGGTGAGGAGTGAGCTGAAGAGGATTAAAGTGAGGAAGGCAGCAGGACCTGACGGCATCAGCCTCAGGCTCCTTAAGTCCTGCGCAGATGAACTGTGTGGAGTTATGGAGCATGTCTTCAACATGAGCCTGAAGCTGAGGGTGGTACCACAGGTCTGGAAGACCTCCTGTCTGGTACCTGTGCCTAAGACACCGCGCCCCAAAGACCTCAACAGCTTCAGGCCAGTGGCTCTCACGTCCCACCTGATGAAGACACTGGAGCGGCTGATCTTGGACCACCTCCGCTCCACCGTGAGCTCAGCCATGGACCCGCTGCAGTTTGCATATCGGTCTGGCATCGGAGTGGAGGACGCCGTCATCTCCCTGCTGCACCGCTCTCTCTCTCACCTGGAAAAGCCTGGCAGCTCTGTGAGGTTCCTGTTCTTCAATCTTTCCAGCGCCTTCAACACCATCAGCTCCTGAGGGACAAGCTGGAGACGGCTGGTGTGGAGTATGACCTGCAGAGTGGATCCTGGACTACCTCACAGACCGACCCCAGTTTGTGAGAGCACGGGACTGTGTGTCTGACATCAGGACCTGCAGTGTGGGGGCGCCCCAGGGCACTGTCCTCGCGCCCTTTCTCTTCACCCTTTACACTGCAGACTTCAGACACGACACGGACAGCTGTGTCCTGCAGAAGTTCTCTGATGACTCTGCCATCATCGGACTCATCACGGATGACGATGACGCGGAGTACAGAGGACTGGAGCAGGACTTTGTGGACTGGTGTCAGCGGAACCACCTCCTCATCAACGCGGGGAAGACCAAGGAGATGGTGGTGGATTTCCGCAGACGCCACCCCACTGCCCCCTCACCAGTGAACATCCAGGGACGGGACATTGAGAGAGTGGACTCATACAAGTACCTGGTGTTCATCTGAACCACAAACTGGACTGGACTCATAACACAGACGCACTGTACAGGAAGAGCCAGAGTCGGCTCTACCTCCTGAGGAGACTCAGGTCTTTTGGAGTGACAGGGCCACTCCTGAAGACCTTCTACGACTCTGTGGTGGCATCAGCCCTCCTGTACAGTGTAGCCTGCTGGAGCAGCAGCATCACAGAGAGGGAGAGGAAGAGGCTGGACAGAGTCATCAAGAAGTCCAGCTCGGTCCTGGGCTGTGCTCTGGACTCGGTGCAGGAGGTGGAGGACAGGAGGGTCCTGGCTAGATTCACATCTATGCTGGACCATGAGTGTCACCCCCTGCAGGACACTCTGTCCCCTGCAGGACACTCTGTCCTCTCTGGAGAGCAGCTTCAGTGAGAGACTGATCCACCCTCGATGTGTGAAGGAAAGGTTCCGTAGGTCTTTCCTTCCTGCTGCTGTCAGACTTTATAACAAAAACTGTTAGTACTGAACACTCGCAATACTGGCCTAACCTAATACTGATGTGCAATTCTGTCATATGTGCAATTGCTGTGAAATTCATGTGCAATCCATGTGCTGTCGTGACACATATTCATGTGCAATTACTGTCGTGATCACATGCAATGGTATTTATTTATTTATTTGTCTATTGGAGTTTTTATTTATTTATAGGAGATCTTCTACTGAAAGTGTTTTTCAGACTTCCTATAAGTGATCTGTTCTTCTGTATCTACCTCTGTATCTACCTGCGTTGCACCAATGAAATTTCCCCATGTGGGACAATAAAGGAATATCTTATCTTATCTTATCCTAGTTTAAATTGTTGTTGTTGTTGTTGTTGTTGTTGTTGTTTTATGGCGGTTGGCATCCAATTGTTGCATTACCGCCAGACTTTATTCCTCAGACTTTTCGTAGTCCTCAGACTCTGTCGTAGTCCGTAAAAGTACTCCTTCCATTGCTTTGGTGTTACAAAGCCCATGAGGTCATGATATGTCTTTGTGACTAGAATAGTTGTTGTTGTTTCAGAGACCGACCGGCTTTATTCCAGGGAGACTCTTCTTCATCTTCCTCTCCTTCTTTGACGTTCGGTGCTTCCACCGTACAGCTTTATTCTTCAGGCTTCATTCTATAGGCTTTAATATGTCCACTGATGTCGCCGCTTGGTAGCCGTGCGTCTACGAGACTGGACGAGGACAGGAGACCACCCCCACCCCCATCTCGTCACTCTGATCACTCTGACTCCCCAAAAGCAGACCCCCATCACTCCGACTCCCATTTAGCGCCTTTAGCCTGTTTTCTATATCTGCCCAATCAAGCTCCTTTGTTCCAAAGAATCTCCCTGCAGCTTTAGCAATGATCCTGATCCTTTCAGTTCTGCTTTGAGTCTGAGCAGCACAGTTTACAACATCCACCATAAAGAGTACAAAATCCTCTCTATCCACAACCAGGGTATTCTCATTCATTCTGGAACCTGCACACTTGGGACCTCCACTCTTGAAACCTTCACACTTCTTGGGAGCCACGCTGGCCTTTCTCATTTCGCCCTGGCTGGGAGCAGCGCTGGCTTCTCTCTCTGTATTTACTCTAAACTCGTTACTTGAAACTTTCTTGACTGCATCTGCATAGGATATACCTTGAGAGACCTTTATTTTCTGCACCTCAGCAGCTCTTTTGCTAAACCTGCATCCCCCATAGGCAGAGCTATGTTCTTCCCCACAGTTACAGCACTTCAGTTTTGCTCCCACGTCACACTTCCCATACTCGTGATCTCCTGCACATTTACCACATCTTTGCCTCCCTCCACAGACCGCTGCAACACGCCCAAAGCGCTGGCACTTAAAGCAACGCAGGGGCGGTGGAACATATGGCCTAACGTCATGGCACATGAACCCAATGAACACCTTACTAGGCAGGCACCTCCCTTCAAGTGTTACCATTACCGACAAGCTGTCACATCTTACCCCAGACCGGGTCACCTTCAACCGCCTAGCGTCCAGCACCTTAGCTCCAGTCAAATTCTCCTTAACTTCATCCACAGACGTCGCCGTAGGGACGCCTACGATAACTCCTCTGACCGTGTTTCTTTCAGCATCAGACACAAGAATGTCCTTTCCACCCAGACGTTTAGTTCCAATCGCCTTCCGTTGCTGAGCCGCGTCCTTGCACACGACCAGCAGCGAGCCATCTCTAAGGACACTCGCACTCTTGATCACTCCCACAGCTACAGTTAGGCTCTTTGACAATGCCACTGAATTCCACTCCTTAAAGGATGCACTATCCTGTGCAAGCTTTATGATCACCTCACAGTCTCTGCTCTCACTCCGGATATCAATAGCTTCAGCCTCATCCTGCTGCTCATTCCCAGAACCCTCGGACGAGCTAAGGGACTTTTCACGTTTCCGGGCACGTGCAGCCAGAAAAGGCTGCTCCTCCACGCCGTCCAGAACGTCTTCGACCACCGATCCACTCTCCTCAGCCATCTCCCGTCTCTCCAGACCGGGTTCTTCTATGGTGTTTTATGGCAACTGGTATCCATATGTTGTTGTTGTTGTTGTTGTTGTTGTTGTTTTATGGCGGTTGGCATCCGAGTGTTGCATTACCGCCAGACTTTAATCCTCAGACTTTTCGTAGTCCTCCCTAGTTTAAATTGTTGTTGTTGTTGTTGTTGTTTTATGGCGGTTGGCATCCGAGTGTTGCATTACCGCCAGACTTTATTCCTCAGACGTTTCGTAGTCCTCAGACTCTGTCGTAGTCCGTAAAAGTACTCCTCCCATTGCTTTGGCGTTACAAAGCCCATGAGGTCATGATGTGTTTTTGTGACTAGAATAGTTGTTGTTGTTGTTGTTGTTGTTGTTTTATGGCGGTTGGCATCCGAGTGTTGCATTACCGCCAGACTTTATTCCTCAGACGTTTCGTAGTCCTCAGACTCTCAAGTCCTCAGACTCTGTCGTAGTCCGTAAAAGTACTCCTTCCATTGCTTTGGTGTTACAAAGCCCATGAGGTCATGATATGTCTTTGTGACTAGAATAGTTGTTGTTGTTTCAGAGACAACACCCGGCTTTATTCCAGGGAGACTCTTCTTCATCTTCCTCTCCTTCTTTGACGTTCGGTGCTTCCACCGTACAGCTTTATTCTTCAGGCTTCATTCTATAGGCTTTAATATGTCCACTGATGTCGCCGCTTGGTAGCCGTGCGTCTACGAGACTGGGCGAGGACAGGAGACCACCCCCACCCCCATCTCGTCACCCCCATCACTCCGACTCCCATTCAGCGCCTTTAGCCTGTTTTCTATATCTGCCCAATCAAGCTCCTTTGTTCCAAGGAATCTCCCCGCAGCTTTAGCAATGATCCTGATCCTTTCAGTTCTGCTTTGAGTCTGAGCAGCACAGTTTACAACATCCACCATAAAGAGTACAAAATCCTCTCTATCCACAACCAGGGTATTCTCATTAATTCTGGAACCTGCACACTTGGGACCTCCACTCTTGAAACCTTCACACTTCTTGGGAGCCACGCTGGCCTTTCTCATTTCGCCCTGGCTGGGAGCAGCGCTGGCTCCTCTCTCTGTATTTACTCTAAACTCGTTACTTGAAACTTTCTTGACTGCATCTGCATAGGATATACCTTGAGAGACCTTTATTTTCTGCACCTCAGCAGCTCTTTTGCTAAACCTGCATCCCCCGTAGGCAGAGCTATGTTCTTCCCCACAGTTACAGCACTTCAGTTTTGCTCCCACGTCACACTTCCCATACTCATGATCTCCTGCACATTTACCACACCTTTGCCTCCCTCTACAGACCGCTGCAATATGCCCAAAGCGCTGGCACTTAAAGCAACGCAGGGGCGGCGGAACATATGGCCTGACGCTATAGCACATGTACCCAATGAACACCTTACTAGGCAGGCACCTCCCTTCAAGTGTTACCATTACCGACAAGCTGTCACATCTTACCCCAAACCGATAAAGGATGCACTATCCTGTGCAAGCTTTATGATCACCTTACAGTCTCTGCTCTCACCCCGGATATCAATAGCTTCAGCCTCATCCTGCTGCTCATTCCCAGAACCCTCGGACGAGCTAAGGGACTTTTTACGTTTCCGGGCACGTGCAGGCAGAAAAGGCTGCTCCTCCACGCCGTCCAGAACGTCTTCCATCCCCGATCCACTCTCCTCCGCCATCTCCCGTCTCTCCAGACCGGGTGTTGAGCAAGGTCTCCTCACAGTTTTGTACAATAATGGCGGTTGGCATCCAAGTGTTGCATCTAGTTGTTGTGTCAGAGACCAACCGGCTTTATTCCAGGGAGACTCTTCTTCATCTTCCTCTCCCTCTTTGACGTTCGGTGCTTTGGAAGTACAAAGCCCATGAGATCATGGGACGTCTTTGTTGTTTTACAAAGCCCATGAGGTCATGGGACGTCTTTGTCGTTTTATCCTTTAGAAGTCCTTCCTCCATGACAAAGTCTGAGGAATAAAGTCTGGCGGTAATGCAACACTTGGATGCCAACCGCCATAAAACAACAACAACAACAACAACAACAACTTTGGCGTTTCTAGGCCCATGAAGTCCAAGCGCGTTAGAACATCCTCTTGCTCCTCAACCTCGGCTCAGTCTCCAACACCCCCCACCTCTATAAACGTTTACCCAGCCCTGTGCTACATAAGTAAGCAACCACAGCCTGACACAAACCCTGTGACTGGATCGCCAGAACGTTCCGCAGATTGAACTCCCGCCCATTATTCCGAAACCACAAGGCCAACCCGGCCCTTTCCCTATCATAAGCCTCACAGCAAATCAGCACATGCTCGACAGTCTCTGGCACCCGACAGTGACCACACAGACCGGTCGGATGTTTGCCTATCCTACTCAGTGACCAATTGAGTCCAGTATGGCCATCCTCAAGGCCCTTTCCTCCCACGCGTTCCTGCCCATAGACCCGCAAGGACCCACACTACCCTGTATGTGATAGAGATGCCGTCCAGTAACACAGTGGCTCCAAAATTCCTGCCAAAGGCCGACCACATGACTCTTGATAACGGGCTTGATTTCAGACTTGCCCAACTCAACCGCCACATCAATTGATGGCCGCCGAAGGGAACGTTTAGCCAGTGCATCAGCCATTTCGTTACCATCCACCCCCACATGCGCAGGGACCCAAATGAAGGAAACCCTCACATCCTTCCTGGACAGGGAGAGCATCAGACAGAAGATGCCATTCAACACATCCTGTCTGCAATCCGATTTCCCAGATTTAATGCTTTGCAATGCAGAAAGGCTGTCAGAGGCCACCACAGTGCCGCAACACTGCAAAGCAGATTCCGCCCATTCCAACGCCAACCGTATCGCTATAAGTTCCGACGTGAAAACAGAAAGGCGATCTGTCAACCTCTTCTTGACCGCTAGCCCCAGGTCAGGCACAAAATAAGCGGCGCCAGTACGCCCACTCTCAGGATCCCTAGACCCGTCGGTATAAATAAACACATCACCTGAGTGCTTATCGATGAGCGCTTGAACGGCAAACTGCGGTGCCCTCCCAGCGACTCCTCTAAGCTTGCCATGCAAGCTAACATCAACAGGAGCCGGGACAAACTTCCACGGAGCCATAGCAGACAAAGCCACCGACGGGCTCACACGCAGATCACCAACCCCCGCAAGCCGCGCCTTCGCATTTCCTACCTGGCTGAAAACCATACCGCCAGCCTCACTCTGCCCCCCATCAACCCTGAGAAAGTCCCTCACCGGGTGAGAGCTCGTATGACCTTGCACATTCACCCAGTAAGCCAACAGAAGTTCTAGCCTCCGGAGCCGTAACGGCAATTCCCCCAACTCAACCTGCAGCGCCGAGACAGGGGAGGTCCTAAAAGCCCTACAGCAGATGCGCAAGGCCTGGGCTTGCTCCACATCAAGCTTCTTTAAGTTAGTCTCAGCCGCAGACATGTAGGCTATACAGCCATAATCAATAGCCGCCCTCATGACGGCCCGATAAATACCCAGGAGCGACCTTCTGCTGGCCCCCCAGTCCTGGCCGGATAGACAACGAAGCAAGTTATTCACCCTTTTGCATTTACCACTGACCTCATCAATGTGCCGACGCCAACTAAGCCTCTCGTCAAAGGTGACCCCCAAGAACCTCACCTCCCTGACCTGTTCGAGCACCTGCCCATGCAGTCGAAGGGAGACGTCCCTATGCCCATTGAAGAAACAGATCACTTGAGACTTCCGTACGGACAGTTTAAACCCCCACTTCAGGGTCCACTGCTCCACCTGCTGTATTGCCCTTTGCAGTTTCGCCTCGTAAAACCGGAGATTCCTCCCTCTCACCCATAGAGCGCCATCGTCAGCATAAAGGCTCCTCCCAACATTGTTGTTGTTGTTGTTGTTTTATGGCGGTTGGCATCCGAGTGTTGCATTACCGCCAGACTTTATTCCTCTGTGTTACATCACTTATTACGAAATGTGATTGATTTAAACGCACACTGTCCTCACTCAGGGTGGCTGCTCGTGTCTAATTTGTGATTGGCTCTCACCTTCTCCTATTCACTCCTATTGGCTGCGCCATGCTTTTTTTGGATGTGAAAATTGGCTGTGCTGCTGTTCCTGAGCAGGGAGACCAAAAGAAGGGACGGAGCGACTGTGCCTCACATAGACCCATTTCTATCCTGAATGTGACTATCGTTTATATATCGTTTATACACCTCAATTATGTCCAAAAGAATGGAACAAATCCTCCCAAACTGAATCCACAAAGATCAGACAGGATTCATGAGCAAACGACAAACACAAGACGACATCTTTACACAGAATGAGACAAATACAACAAAACAAAGCAGTAATAATTAGTTTTGACGCTGGACTTATGTATTTAAAGTGCTAAATAAATGTCAAATAGACGATTGAAATATTAAACAAATTGGGGCTCTTTACAATGGTCCAACATCAAGACTTAGAATCAATGGTCATCTCTGGACAGGGCTGTGCCTGGTCTCTCCTTCTGTTTGCTTTATTTTTGGAAACATTGGCCCGATTTCTTAGACGCTCAAAAACAATTCAGGGAGTTACAAATTGATGGGACTCAACATAAAATGATGATGTTTTATTATGAAAAAAAGGTTGTCTATTCGGGTATAAATTGTAGCTAAATTTACACTCGTATAATTTTTATGCAGCGAGTCACGCCCTCTCTCCAAATGGACACCGGTTTTAACATTACTGTAACTGTAACGCAACGCTCCTTATGTCCTTTTTATTCTTATACCATGTTGTATTATATTTAACCAAACCACATATTTCCAAACTCAATGTAATGCATTTTCTTTAAAAAATGTGTCCAGTGTCTGGATCCGAAAGGAATGTACAAAAAACTGAAATGATCTCATCCTGGCCCCGCCCTCTGACCTTTAGAACGACTTACCTATTTACATTTTAAAACCTGATAATCTTCGATATTTATGTGTGATACTTCATAAAGATCTATCAATTTTGAAAAAAATATTACTATAAAAAAGAGTCCTGATTTCCACTGTTTGATGAGAAATGACCAGAAGAAAAAGAAGGCGGGGTTGTTTATTACTCTTATTTACTGCATCGAAACATGAAGTTAGAACTACCTTAAAATCTATGTGTAACTAAAATAAATAGATAGATTGATTTAGGTGACGTGAAAAAAATATATGCATATCTTATTCATTATGGAAAACCGGGTCCAGGACGACTCTAATATCTTTCTGGCGTGTTTACGTGCATAAGGCCTACTACAAGTAGCACGTAAACACGCCAGAAAGCTACACGTAGCCTAGCCTAGCAGCTATGTATTTTGCCTCTGCAGCAAGTAGCCAAACATAATGTATTCTGCAAACGTGGCAGTAGAAATATGATTTCAGTAGCGTAGTGCTGACGGGAGGTTGAATGGAAATTGCTTTGCTAATGATCAGTTTGGGCAAGTTGATAAAGACGGTGTTTTCAGAACGAGTTCATTAATTCATCCAGACACAAAGTATTTATAGCCATCCAAGCTCTTGTACCTTGTCAGTGCTTCAGCAGTGTACGAAGACCGTTTGTTGATCAGGTAATTGTAGATGTCCAGGTAGTGTCACTGTTACTGCCCAAGAGCCGCGACTCGCTGAAAACACTGGCTGTAACATCGCTTTCGGCAGGAGCGCGGTTCTGGGCCTGTCTCACCAATCTTGGATAAATAACGCTCTTTGTGAGGGTCTGACGACCTCGCAGCAGATTCAGAAAGTCCATCATTTACAGAAAGGTCTGACATCACAGAGCGTGTACGTGTATTACGTGTCTCTGTGTGTTTTTGCCGTCTGCAGCGGTTGCGCAACTGAATCACGTGACGTCAGGTGCACGTCCTCTATCGGACCCAGGTTTAATCTGGTGAATCCAGAAATGTGCTCTTTTAGACAGGAGCGGGTCCAGATGCCCATCTCTAGGAGCAGCTTTGCCAGTTCAATACCAATATATTTTGATGAAGAATTGGGATTATTATATTCCACAAACTGAGCATCAAAGGGAAAAGCACATGTTTTTACTCTTCTGAGGCCCAAACAAACGTTCAACACACAATATTTCTCTCCTATTTAGTGATATAGGCCCCGCCCTCCATCTGAGATTATGACATCATCAGATTCTAGAACACGAATACAACATCTTTTGTGGTTAGTGCAAAAACCCAAGGCCCCGCCCCAAGGCCCTCCTGCCACAGGATTGGACGCCTGTAGCACTGAGGACACGTGACCATCCGTCTAATGGACCATTACATCTCGTTTGTATCTTAGCTGTGACATTTGTGGCTTTAAGGGACATGGGATCCAGCATTAGAGGTCAACAAATGATCAAGTAACATTCAACATCACATCCCTGAGCCAAATATCCCTTTAAAAGGAAGTAGGAGGGAATCAGGAAGTACATGAGGAAGTACATCAGGAAGTTCTCTGAGATGGATTAACTGGACATCCGGCAGGTCCAACAATCAAACAATCAGACACTGTTTTCTGTTGGGCGTTGCTTGGTGACTGGGCAGGGTTTTTTTGTGTTCATGGGACACAATAAGTGACAGGTATATACTGCACGACAGGGCCGTAGTTAACTAAAGACATCCTTGGTCGACTGAAGACACACCTTGTCAAGAGATTAGTCTCTGTTTCTCATATATATTCATATTCCTGCGTCTTGTCTCTCAGGATCTCTCCATGGAGACGGACTTGGAGGCAGTGAACGGCCAAAAGGTCAGAGCCATCGAGGTTTTTGCCCACGCCCTGCGTTTCTTCAGAGAACACGCCCTCAAGGTAGAACCTACTCACACAAACATGTCATTATTTTGATCTCAAAATAAAGGTCATTACGTCATGGGAGGACGGTCCCCATAAGGCAGGTCTCCAGGTGCGTTTACACAGATATTAGTGTAAACGCAATGTTATAAGTACCTGTCCTCACACACACACACACACACACACACTCACACACACACCCCTCACACACACACACACACACACATACACACCCCTCACACACACACACACACACACACACATACACACACACACACACACACACACTCACACACACACACACCCCTCACACACACACACACACCCCTCACACACACACACACACACACACTCACACACACACCCCTCACACACACACACACACACCCCTCACACACACACACTCACACACACACACACACACACCCCTCACACACACACACACACCCCTCACACACACACACACACACACACACCCCTCACACACACACACCCCTCACACACACACACACCCCTCACACACACACACACACACACACCCCTCACACACACACACACACACACCCCTCACACACACACACACCCCTCACACACACACACACACACACACACATACACACACACACACACACACACACTCACACACACACACACCCCTCACACACACACACACACCCCTCACACACACACACACACACACACTCACACACACACCCCTCACACACACACACACACACCCCTCACACACACACACTCACACACACACACACACACACCCCTCACACACACACACACACCCCTCACACACACACACACACACACACACCCCTCACACACACACACCCCTCACACACACACACACCCCTCACACACACACACACACACACACCCCTCACACACACACACACACACACCCCTCACACACACACACACCCCTCACACACACACCCCTCACACACACACACACACACACACACACACACACCCCTCACACACACACACACACACCCCTCACACACACACACACCCCTCACACACACACACACACACACACCCCCCCCCACACACACACACACACACACACACCCCCCACACACACACACACACACACACACACCCCTCACACACACACACACACACACACACACCTCATCCTCTTCGTATCACTGTGTGCAGGAGGTGATGGAGCAGTTGTCATTGGTGATGGAGGCAGAGGAGATCCGCTGGGTCCTCACTGTTCCAGCTGTGTGGAGACAACCGGCCAAACAGTTCATGAGAGAGGCTGCCTACCTGGTACTGCACTCACACACACACCCGAGCGGGACTCGGAACCCGAGCTGTTTAGGTCTGACCGCCCGGCCCCGCCCGGCCCGGCCCCTCCCAGTAGCCCCCTTCCACCTGTGTTTTTTTTTTTAATTGCAGTAAGAAACATTGTACAGTGAGTTTAACATTTAAAAATAACATAATAATGCCTCATTCGTCCAGGAGGGTTCCATTGTAGAAAAAGTCATCCAAGAGTCATTCTCAATCTGCGGGTCTAGTCTGAGAACCTGCCCACCGGGAGGAACCTCATGATAATACAGCTTGTTTACAGTTTTGAGACTCATCTTCTCTGTATCCTAACAGCCCTGTAATGGGCTATCAAAATCCTTTTGTAAGCTGGCTGTAGCTCCCTCATCACTGTTGAGTACCTGATTAACATCAGAATGATCTGGGCTTCCCCCGCTCCCAGGCTTCAAAAGACTATTTTATAGGACCAGTACATTTAATCTTAAACCTCCATTTCTGTTTAAAGAAGGATTCTCTTTTTGAACAAAGACTTTAAATCTTCTTTCAAAGCATCTTTTGTCCTGCTCAGAATCTTCTCCTCTCTGTATTTGATGGAGTGGTTTGTGTCTTTAAGATGCAGATGCACGTCGCTCTGTGGTCCTGAACTCCAGTGTCTGACGTGCTGATAAAGCCTCTTGTGCAGTGGCTGTTTAGTTTCACTATGTGGCGCTCTTTACATAGTGAGACTACTGCATTGGACAGAATAAACTACATTACTCTGTGTTTGACTAGGCATCTTGTCCTAAGGGTGAACCGTTTTTTGTCTTAAAGTGTTGCCCGGTTTAAAATAAACAGGTATTTCATGCTGTTTAAAAATCCTTAGTAGTTTTTCAGACACCTAAGGGATAGAGCTGCCATTTCTTCTTGGTTCTATTTCCCTTTTGTCTCTTTTGTCCTGCTTTTTGGTTTTCATAAAGATAAAGAAATAGTCCATTCTGAAACAGATTGCATGTGGATTAGGAAAGAAATGTGTATATTAGCATGCATTAGGGTTCATCTCCCTCGTCAATCAATTCTATATTTTTCATTAATTTACGGAACTTTATTGTTACTCCAGTGCTTCTCGAATTTGACACGTCCAATGTAGGTTGGATGCGAAAATTACAGATTAGGGTTCCCTCAGAACCGGAAGAGGCCCCGGGGAAGACCCAGGACACGCTGGAGGGACTATGTCTCTCAGCTGGCCTGGGAACGCCTCGGGATCCCCCCGGAGGGAGCTGGAGGAAGTGTCTGGGGGAGATGGAAGTCTGAGAGTCCCTGCTTAGAATGCTGCCCCCGCGACCTGGCCCCGGATAAGCGGAAGAAGATAGATGGATGGGTTCCCTCAGAGTGGTTCGCAATCAGGTTCAAAATATTCGTATAAAGGTGAAATCACTTCCTGGTGGAGCACACACATGCAACAGAGCAAAAACCTTTCCATTATTAGTTCCTTTGACCAATACATACTCTGTCATCATCAGCTTTGCATTCAAAACTTTGTTCAAAAGCTCTTTGGTTTGAAATCAATATTGCAATTCCCCTTTTGTGTTTTTTCAATATTTTTGATGGTTTGATTGGGTTTTTTGGTGTTTTTTCAGTAATGTATCTCGGAGCGTGATCACTTATGTCTATTCTGTCCACATCAGTGATTTTAGATCTATCTATTCTAGTACATATCATGTGGATTATACCAGTGGTTCCCAAAGTGGGGTCCTCCAAAGGTTGTCCACAACAAGCAATATAATAATATTGAGTTTGAAATCCACTTGACATAATATAGTAATGTAGTAGTAGAATATTTACTATTGTAAATCAATAGTCACTTTTAATGTAAATCTAAAGAAAAAAATAGGATACGTTATTTTGAATAGATTGCAAAGTATTTTCGGGGGGCCTAATGGGACCTTGTTGATAAGAGGGCCAGGCCCTGCAGACAAGTGCAATAACTACGGCAATTATCTTCTCCCATTCTGTCTATTTTTTAATAATATAACAATTTTTAAAAAGAAAATCAGAAACCAGTCAAAAATCAGCTGTGCTTGCATTAGAGAAAAGCAGTTCTTTGACTCAGTTATAAAGTCATAGATGACGACACATCACATGAGCTCCTCTCATTGGGACTGAGCGTAAAGTAAAATGTGTAAAGAAACTCCTTTGTGCCCTGTGCCATCAGGGAGCCCCCTCATAGCCCCCTCATAGCCCCCTCATAGCCCCCTCATAGCCCCCTCATAGCCCCTCATAGCCCCCTCATAGCCCCCTCATAGCCCCCTCATAGCCCCCTCATAGCCCCTCATAGCCCCCTCATAGCCCCCTCATAGCCCCTCATAGCCCCTCATAGCCCCATCATAGCCCCCTCATAGCCCCCTCATAGCCCCCTCATAGCCCCCTCATAGCCCCCTCATAGCCCCTCATAGCCCCCTCATAGCCCCCTCATAGCCCCTCATAGCCCCCTCATAGCCCCCTCATAGCCCCCTCATAGCCCCCTCATAGCCCCTCATAGCCCCGTCATAGCCCCCTCATAGCCCCCTCATAGCCCCTCATAGCCCCATCATAGCCCCTCATAGCCCCCTCATAGCCCCCTCATAGCCCCCTCATAGCCCCCTCATAGCCCCTCATAGCCCCCTCATAGCCCCCTCATAGCCCCCTCATAGCCCCTCATATCCCCCTCATAGCCCCCTCATAGCCCCCTCATAGCCCCTCATAGCCCCATCATAGCCCCTCATAGCCCCCTCATAGCCCCCTCATAGCCCCCTCATAGCCCCTCATAGCCCCCTCATAGCCCCTCATAGCCCCCTCATAGCCCCCTCATAGCCCCCTCATAGCCCCTCATAGCCCCCTCATAGCCCTTCATAGCCCCCTCATAGCCCCATCATAGCCCCCTCATAGCCCCTCATAGACCCCTCATAGCCCCCTCATAGCCCCTCATAGCCCCCTCATAGCCCCCTCATAGCCCCTCATAGCCCCTCATAGCCCCCTCATAGCCCCCTCATAGCCCCTCATAGCCCATCATAGCCCCTCATAGCCCCCTCATAGCCCCCTCATAGCCCCCTCATAGCCCCCTCATAGCCCCCTCATAGCCCCTCATAGCCCCCTCATAGCCCCCTCATAGCCCCCTCATAGCCCCTCATAGCCCCCTCATAGCCCCCTCATAGCCCCTCATAGCCCCCTCATAGCCCCTCATAGCCCCCTCATAGCCCCTCATAGCCCCTTCATAGCCCCCTCATAGCCCCCTCATAGCCCCTCATAGCCCCCTCATAGCCCCCTCATAGCCCCCTCATAGCCCCCTCATAGCCCCCTCATAGCCCCCTCATAGCCCCTCATAGCCCCCTCATAGCCCCTCATAGCCCCCTCATAGCCCCCTCATAGCCCCTCATAGCCCATCATAGCCCCTCATAGCCCCCTCATAGCCCCCTCATAGCCCCCTCATAGCCCCCTCATAGCCCCCTCATAGCCCCTCATAGCCCCCTCATAGCCCCCTCATAGCCCCCTCATAGCCCCTCATAGCCCCCTCATAGCCCCCTCATAGCCCCTCATAGCCCCCTCATAGCCCCTCATAGCCCCCTCATAGCCCCTCATAGCCCCATCATAGCCCCCTCATAGCCCCTCATAGCCCCATCATAGCCCCCTCATAGCCCCTCATAGCCCCATCATAGCCCCCTCATAGCCCCTCATAGCCCCCTCATAGCCCCCTGGTCCGCACCAGTTCTAAAGCCTCGTACAAACCGCTGCGGACGAATCGTGCCCGACGCAGAATTTGAGCGCGTGAACATTAGAAAGACAAACGCACCGGACGCGCGTTCTAGACGCGCCGGACTCATGTCCGTAAAATACACTCAGCAGCAGAAGTGCACCGAGTCGTCCTGCACATGCTCAGTGGAGTTGAGTCGTCCTGCACATGCTCAGTGGAGTCGAGTCGTCCTGCACATGCTCAGTGGAGTCCACTCGTCCTGCACATGCTCAGTGGAGGAGAGTCGTCCTGCACATGCTCAGTGGAGGAGAGTCGTCCTGCACATGCTCAGTGGAGGAGAGTCGTCCTGCACATGCTCAGTGGAGTCGACACGTCCTGCACATGCTCAGTGGAGTAGAGTCGTCCTGCACATGCTCAGTGGAGGAGAGTCGTCCTGCACATGCTCAGTGGAGTCGACTCGTCCTGCACATGCTCAGTGGAGGAGAGTCGTCCTGCACATGCTCAGTGGAGTCGACTCGTCCTGCACATGCTCAGTGGAGTAGAGTCGTCCTGCACATGCTCAGTGGAGGAGAGTCGTCCTGCACATGCTCAGTGGAGTAGAGTCGTCCTGCACATGCTCAGTGGAGGAGAGTCGTCCTGCACATGCTCAGTGGAGTCGACTCGTCCTGCACATGCTCAGTGGAGGAGAGTCGTCCTGCACATGCTCAGTGGAGGAGAGTCGTCCTGCACATGCTCAGTGGAGGAGAGTCGTCCTGCACATGCTCAGTGGAGTCGACTCGTCCTGCACATGCTCAGTGGAGGAGAGTCGTCCTGCACATGCTCAGTGAAGGAGAGTCGTCCTGCACATGCTCAGTGGAGGAGAGTCGTCTGCACATGCTCAGTGGAGTCGACTCGTCCTGCACATGCTAAGTGGAGTCGAGTCGTCCTGCACATGCTCAGTGGAGGAGAGTCGTCCTGCACATGCTCAGTGGAGTCGTGTCGTCCTGCACATGCTCAGTGGAGGAGAGTCGTCCTGCACATGCTCAGTGGAGGAGAGTCGTCCTGCACATGCTCAGTGGAGGAGAGTCGTCCTGCACATGCTCAGTGGAGGAGAGTCGTCCTGCACATGCTCAGTGGAGGAGAGTCGTCCTGCACATGCTCAGTGGAGGAGAGTCGTCCTGCACATGCTCAGTGGAGGAGAGTCGTCCTGCACATGCTCAGTGGAGGAGAGTCGTCCTGCACATGCTCAGTGGAGTCGACTCGTCCTGCACATGCTCAGTGGAGGAGAGTCGTCCTGCACATGCTCAGTGGAGGAGAGTCGTCCTGCACATGCTCAGTGGAGTCGACTCGTCCTGCACATGCTCAGTGGAGGAGTTGTGCTGTGCTGCTTTTCTTGTGGTGTAAATGGAGTTTAATGGCAGATCATGGCTTTGGTTTATTAACTTTACAAAGTTAGCTGGTAGGCGCCAGCCGAGGCAACCCGCCGGGGGCCCGCGTGAGCAGGTCCCGGCGGGGGCCCGGGTGAGCAGGTCCCGGCGGGGGCCCGGGTGAGCAGGTCCCGGCGGGGGCCCGCGTGAGCAGGTCCCGGCGGGGGCCCGGGTGAGCAGGTCCCGCCGGGGGCCCGCGTGAGCAGGTCCCGGCGGGGGCCCGGGTGAGCAGGTCCCGGCGGGGGCCCGGGTGAGCAGGTCCCGCCGGGGGCCGTAGCTGGGGAGATCCACGAGAAGCGTCTTTATCAGATGAAAAGGTGAATAATCTGGTGCCTTAGCAACTGGCTCAGTGCAGAGGAGTAAAAAAACACCCAGTTTTAAGAATCTACAAACTTTTCTGGTTCTTTTCGATGCCCTGGCAGTGGCAATAAGCTTTAGTTTTGTGTTTGATGACATTGTTTAAGTTAAAATGTACACAATGTATTTATAACTCATGTTCTGGCGCTTTAGTGTCAAGTTCTAAGAATGTTCAAACTGAACTGAAGTGTTTTCTGCTTCTGCTGCTCCTAAAATGTGTTTTGTGTCTAATGTTTCATGAGATACAATGTTTCTGACGTTCCCTCTGAAGTCTGTTCATCTTTAATGATTGTGGCTCAGGATTTTGTGGCAAGTGAATACTTCATATTTTATTTAACTGCTACTGAATAAAAATGCTGATGCACTTTACACTTTTGAATTCATTTTGAATTTTGCATTTAAAAACGGTAATTGTTGCCCAGCCCCAACAGAAACAGAACCATGTGTTTTCAGAGCGTGAGCTGTGGCAGATCGAAGCAGTGACTCCGCCTCTTCCTGTGGTGATGATGTCATGAGGAGAGCACAATAAGGGACCGGCGAGCAAACAGGAAGTGAGCCCAGCCCCGCCCTGCTACACTCTCATACTGACCTCTGATAGAACTCCAGTTTTGAATCCAAATAAAAGAGAAATTAGATATATACTTTTATGTATACATTTGTAGTCATTTAGTTTATTTGATTGTCTGAAAGTATTATTTTATCTGTAAATATTAGAGTTTCCGATTCGCCTTAAAATGAAGATTTTACACGAGCGGTTGGGAGAACTGGTGATGGACCTGATGTGCAGCACTTTGGGAACCGGCTTGGACATAAAATGTGCATTATAAAAGTAAATGGATTTATTTCAGAAGATGTTTGTAGAGTTATAAAGAGGATTGTGACTTTAGACAGAATGTTTTTTAAATAACTGCAATCCGTCATTATTCTTGGAGCACTGATATTACAAGCTCTTTCCTCAAACATTATATTACAATATATATTAATATCTGTGTCCCAAAGTCTGGCCTCAGACTCAGCTTGACCAGGCACTTTGGATTGAAGGGCTTATTGTGCGGCCGCTGCACATTACAATTACAAATAAACGTGGAGCCTACTTTGTCTTTTATTCTTTAGCATCTGAAAACGACCTTTAGGACACGAGAGCCTCATGTTCTCTCACTCCAGAGCGAGTTTGAGATGCGCGCGGCAGCTCGCTCTACAAACCCCTTTAAACAGACACAATTGAGACTGTTTTACACTTTTGGAGTAAAACGGTCTTTGGATGATAAAAATTGGCCTCATATTCCATTAAAAAAGACAGAATGAAGCAAGATAAGATAAGATAATCCTTTATTGTCCACACAAGGGCAAACTTGGTTGTTCCACTGCTTATGAACAAAACTCCTCTCATATCTTAATAGGGAATAGAGGGAGAAGAAAATAAAATAAAATAAATAAATAAAATAAAAAGATAAAGATAAAGATAAAAAATAAAAACAAAGATAAGATAATAATAACATAATAATAATAAAATAAAATAAAGTAAAGTAAAAATAGCTAGCATAAGACTAAATAATACTAATAGTAAGCAAGTAAACAAAATAAAACACTCTTATTTACATCAGTAATTGCACATGAATATGACGGTATTGCACGTGTTCAGGGCAGTGTTTGTTAGTGTTTGTTCACACAGCGAGTGTGGATCAGTCACTGAAGCTGCTCTCCGCAGGGGACAGAGTGTCCTGCAGGGGACAGAGTGTCCTGCAGGGGACACAGTGTCTGCAGGGGGCGACACTCATGGTCCAGCATAGATGTGAGTTTAGCCAGGACCCTTCTGTCCCCCACCTCCTGCACCGAGTCCAGAGGACAGTCCAGGACGGAGCTTTGTCCAGCTTCTTCCTCTCCCTCTGTGATGACCACACCTACAGGAGCTGATGCACCACAGAGGAGGAGAAGGTCTTCAGGAGCGGCCCTGTCAGGAGCGGCCCTGTCAGGAGCGGCCCTGTCAGGAGTGGCCCTGTCAGGAGCGGCCCTGTCAGGAGCGGCCCTGTCAGGAGCGGCCCTGTCAGGAGCGGCCCTGTCAGGAGCGGCCCTGTCAGGAGCGGCCCTGTCACTCCAAAAGACCTGAGTCTCCTTAGTCTCCTTAGGCCGACTCTGGCTCTTCCTGTTCAGTCTGTGTTATGAGTCCAGTTTGTGGTTCAGATGAAACACCAGGTCCTTGTATGAGTCACTCTCTCAATGTCCCTGGATGTTCACTGGTGAGGGGGGCGTGGCCTGTCCCGTCCCTGGATGTTCACTGGTGAGGGGGGCGTGTTCACTGGTGAGGGGGGCGTGTTCACTGGTGAGGGGGGCGTGTTCACTGGTGAGGGGGGCGTGTTCACTGGTGAGGGGGGCGTGTTCACTGGTGAGGGGGGCGTGGCCTGTCCCGTCCCTGGATGTTCACTGGTGAGGGGGGCGTGGCCTGTCCCGTCCCTGGATGTTCACTGGTGAGGGGGGCGTGGCCTGTCCCGTCCCTGGATGTTCACTGGTGAGGGGGGCGTGGCCTGTCCCGTCCCTGGATGTTCACTGGTGAGGGGGGCGTGGGGCATCTCATTGGTCTTCCCCCGTTGATGAGGAGGTGGTTTCGCTGACACCAGTCCACAAAGTCTGTGTCGTGTCTGAGGTCTGCAGTGCAGAGGGAGAAGATGTGTGATACGTCGAGCTGGTGCACTTCTCACAAATGGATAAAAGGAATAGTTTTTAGCCTTTAGTGTTTTCTCGAGGCTCAGTCTGCTCTGGTGATGCTGGTGCAGGGGCGGAACAGGGAATTGAAGGGACTGTGGGGGCCCTCATAATAGTACAGAGTTGCTAATAATATTGCATCTAAAATGCACCAGAATACAGAAGATTAAACCCTTAGGATTGTGATTCATGCAATATATATAA
>NW_027315834.1:2300908-2335908 GCF_026437365.1 Eucyclogobius newberryi
ATCCTCCAGAGCCCTACACCACTCAGAGGAGTGTGCATCCTCCAGAGCCCTACACCACTCAGAGGTGAACCCGATTGCACCTGTATTTCCAACACTGACATCTCAGCACCTAACCCTTTACTCTGCTCCTCTGTCAGATGTCAATCACTCCCTGGTTATTGTTCCTCCTGTGCCTCTCGAGTTTGACACGTCCAGTGTAGGTTGGACATTTGTCACTAGTTTTCCCTTAATGTTAAAGGAAACTCACGATGCCATTGGGCTGATTGTATTGGTTTTGCCATTAATAATTTTTGAATGTCTTTAAAGTCGAACACAACAAACAAACACAGGAACTACAGACACAGGAACTACAGACACAGGAACTACAGACACAGGAACTACAGACACAGGAACTACAGACACAGGAACTACAGACACAGGAACTACAGACACAGGAAACAGATGAAAAGATAACATAGAAAACAAAAGGGTTCGTGCTGAAAACGTGCACCAAACCCAAAACCTGATCATGTGGAGAGTTTAATGTAAAACTATAATTTATATTTACAACCGGTTTTATGCCACCCAATAAAGTAAAAAAGGAAATCATAAAAACCTGTCATACGCCTCAGTCCAATGACTTTAAATGATTTTATCTTCTCTAACTGTAATTGTAATGTGTTTTTATTTATTGTATTGTCGTTCTAATGCTCTTGTTCTGTAAAGCAGTGGTCCTCAACTTTATTCAGTCTCAACCCCCATAGCAATAGCAATAGCAATAGCAATAGCAACTACCGCAACCAAATAGTTGGCTTTTGCATCCAAATGTCAATATGTGAGTTTATGCTTCTATGTGAAGGGTTTTCAGTCTTTTGTAAGAATATTACATGTTTGAGTTCAGAACCCCCTGAAATGATTCACGGGCCACATGGGGTCTCGATCCCCAGGTGGAGGACAACCGCTGTAAAGCAATTTGTCTGAATAACTTTGTGTAATTGTGGTGCTGTGCGCTTTAGAATAACAGTTATTATTATAAATTAACAAATCATTTAGAATAATATTGCTTCATGGTAGAATCAATGAAATGTCAACACAAAAGATGTAAAAGGATGTTTCAGTTTCAGTGGGCAGAACATCAACGCTGATTCTCTCAGTTAAGATTGTCACATGTCCAGGTTGTGTCTGTTTTGACCAAGTCTGAAGTATATTAGTATATTTATAAGCCCTAACATGACCTCTTGACCTCACACCTCTCTGCTGCTGCTCTATGTTCTGTGTTTTGTATGTTTATACTTTCAAAAAGAAAAAAAAGGAAAAGGACACGTGTACAGCAGCTCGCCAAGTGTGCAGCAGCCCGCCAAGTCTGCAGCAGCCCGCCAAGTGTGCAGCAGCTCGCCAAGTGTGCAGCAGCTCGCCAAGTGTGCAGCAGCCCGCCAAGTCTGCAGCAGCCCGCCAAGTGTGCAGCAGCTCGCCAAGTGTGCAGCAGCCCGCCAAGTGTGCAGCAGCTCGCCAAGTGTGCAGCAGCTCGCCAAGTGTGCAGCAGCCCGCCAAGTCTGCAGCAGCCCGCCAAGTGTGCAGCAGCTCGCCAAGTGTGCAGCAGCCCGCCAAGTGTGCAGCAGCCCGCCAAGTGTGCAGCAGCCCGCCAAGTGTGCAGCAGCCCGCCAAGTGTGCAGCAGCCCGCCAAGTGTGCAGCAGCCCGCCAAGTGTGCAGCAGCTCGCCAAGTGTGCAGCAGCTCGCCAAGTGTGCAGCAGCTCGCCAAGTGTGCAGCAGCCCGCCAAGTCTGCAGCAGCCCGCCAAGTGTGCAGCAGCTCGCCAAGTGTGCAGCAGCTCGCCAAGTGTGCAGCAGCTCGCCAAGTGTGCAGCAGCCCGCCAAGTGTGCAGCAGCCCGCCAAGTGTGCAGCAGCTCGCCAAGTGTGCAGCAGCTCGCCAAGTGTGCAGCAGCCCGCCAAGTGTGCAGCAGCCCGCCAAGTGTGCAGCAGCCCGCCAAGTGTGCAGCAGCCCGCCAAGTGTGCAGCAGCTCGCCAAGTGTGCAGCAGCTCGCCAAGTGTGCAGCAGCTCGCCAAGTGTGCAGCAGCTCGCCAAGTGTGCAGCAGCCCGCCAAGTCTGCAGCAGCTCGCCAAGTGTGCAGCAGCCCGCCAAGTCTGCAGCAGCTCGCCAAGTGTGCAGCAGCTCGCCAAGTGTGCAGCAGCTCGCCAAGTGTGCAGCAGCTCGCCAAGTGTGCAGCAGCTCGCCAAGTGTGCAGCAGCCCGCCAAGTCTGCAGCAGCCCGCCAAGTGTGCAGCAGCTCGCCAAGTGTGCAGCAGCTCGCCAAGTGTGCAGCAGCTCGCCAAGTGTGCAGCAGCCCGCCAAGTGTGCAGCAGCTCGCCAAGTGTGCAGCAGCTCGCCAAGTGTGCAGCAGCTCGCCAAGTGTGCAGCAGCTCGCCAAGTGTGCAGCAGCCCGCCAAGTCTGCAGCAGCCCGCCAAGTGTGCAGCAGCTCGCCAAGTGTGCAGCAGCCCGCCAAGTCTGCAGCAGCCCGCCAAGTGTGCAGCAGCCCGCCAAGTGTGCAGCAGCTCGCCAAGTGTGCAGCAGCTCGCCAAGTGTGCGGACTCAAAAGTGTCTAAAATTCTTTCATTTGAAATGCGTCAGAATGAGTTCAATCACCCTGACCAGCGCGTTTATTGAGTCAGAGTCAGCTTCACCTAAAGCATAGGCATTTTACTAAATAGACCTCTAAATTGAGGCTTACCTAAATTACAACAGCAGTATAATATACAGTTATAATTCTTCGGTCTAACGCCTCGTCCTCCCTCAGGTGACCGGTACGTGGTGGCAGACTGTGGAGGAGGCACTGTGGACTTGACTGTGCACCAGGTGGAGCAGCCCCAGGGCACGCTGAAGGAGCTCTACAAGGCCTCAGGTATCCCACCAAAACATACTATACTCTTTGAAAGTTACCTTTACAGCTGGTATTAGTCTTTTTAGTCTCTCATAGTTGCTCCTAGGACAGCGTAGTTGAAACTGTAGCTTTATATTTCTGTTCCTAACTGGCCTGACCATAAACCATTTCAAAGAGGAACGTTTTAAGCCTGGACTTAAATGAAGAGACTGTGTCGGCCTCTTTAACATGGACAGGAGCTGATTCCATCACACAGGAGCTCTACCTCCTACTGTGCTTTTAGAGACTCTTGGGACCACCAGAAGGCTCTACCTCCTACTGTGCTTTTAGAGACTCTTGGGACCACCAGAAGGCTCTACCTCCTACTGTGCTTTTAGAGACTCTTGGGACCACCAGAAGGCTCTACCTCCTACTGTGCTTTTAGAGACTCTTGGGACCACCAGAAGGCTCTACCTCCTACTGTGCTTTTAGAGACTCTTGGGACCACCAGAAGGCTCTACCTCCTACTGTGCTTTTAGAGACTCTTGGGACCATCAGAAGGCTCTACCTTCTACTGTGCTTTTAGAGACTCTTGGGACCACCAGAAGGCTCTACCTCCTACTGTGCTTTTAGGGACTCTTGGGACCACCAGAAGGCTCTACCTCCTACTGTGCTTTTAGAGACTCTTGGGACCACCAGAATGCTCTACCTCCTATTGTGCTTTTAGAGACTCTTGGGACCACCAGAAGGCTCTACCTCCTACTGTGCTTTTAGAGACTCTTGGGACCACCAGAAGGCTCTACGTTCTACTGTGCTTTTAGAGACTCTTGGGACCACCAGAAGGCTCTACCTCCTAGTGTGCTTTTAGAGACTCTTGGGACCACCAGAAGGCTCTACCTCCTACTGTGCTTTTAGAGACTCTTGGGACCACCAGAAGGCTCTACCTTCTACTGTGCTTTTAGAGACTCTTGGGACCACCAGAAGGCTCTACCTCCTACTGTGCTTTTAGAGACTCTTGGGACCACCAGAAGGCTCTACCTCCTACTGTGC
Organism: Eucyclogobius newberryi; assembly: GCF_026437365.1. NCBI lineage: Eukaryota > Metazoa > Chordata > Actinopteri > Gobiiformes > Gobiidae > Eucyclogobius > Eucyclogobius newberryi. The sequence goes on from NW_027315834.1 coordinate 2,304,793, forward strand.
TTTTAGAGACTCTTGGGACCACCAGAAGGCTCTACCTTCTACTGTGCTTTTAGAGACTCTTGGGACCACCAGAAGGCTCTACCTTCTACTGTGCTTTTAGAGACTCTTGGGACCACCAGAAGGCTCTACCTCCTACTGTGCTTTTAGAGACTCTTGGGACCACCAGAAGGCTCTACCTTCTACTGTGCTTTTAGAGACTCTTGGGACCACCAGAAGGCTCTACCTCCTACTGTGCTTTTAGAGACTCTTGGGACCACCAGAAGGCTCTACCTCCTACTGTGCTTTTAGGGACTCTTGGGACCACCAGAAGGCTCTACCTCCTACTGTGCTTTTAGAGACTCTTGGCACCACCAGAAGGCCAGCATTTTGAGAGTGAAGAGCTCTGTTTGGATGAGATGGTTCTATAGCATCTTTGAGGTGGGAGGGGCCATGTCATTTATGGATTTGTAGGTCAGGATGAGGTGATTCTAAACTCACACACAAAATAGACTAAGATAAGGCAAATTATAAAGTTGCCTTAAATCTAGTGTTTGTTTTGATTTTCAGGACATAAGCCTGGAAACAATCATTTGTTGAGCAGAAGTGTACGACTGCATTCGAATTGTGTGAAGACTTGTTTAAGCCTATTGCATAAAATAAAAATGTTCCACATATTATCTGGGACCCCCTGAAATCATTTCCTGATCCCCAGGTTGAGAAGCACTGACTGATCAAAGTGTTTATGGCTCAACAATGTCACTGTGTCAGAAGTTTACATCGTAATTAAGACATTTTATTTGGAAATCTAAACATCAATAAATGAAAGTGAAAATGGCACAAACACGGTAGAGCAGTGGTTAGCGCTTCACTCCGGTTTCCCCCACAGGCTCCTCCCCTTTGGGGGCCAGGACTTTTTGCTTAAATTAAGGTCAACTTGAAAAAAATAATATGAAGAACATTAAACATATTTTATTCACATGGGGCAGTGGGGGTGGACCTCCTTGTTCTAGATGAATGACTAACTCTTCCTCTCGCGTCGGGCTCCAGGAGGTCCACACGGGGCAGTGGGGGTGGACCTGGCCTTCGAGTCCATGCTGTGTCAGATCTTTGGAGAGGACTTCATCCAGAGCTTCAAAGCCAAGCGGCCTGCAGCGTGGGTGGACCTGAGCATTGCCTTCGAGGCCCGTAAGCGCACGGCTGCTCCGGGACGCACCAATGCACTGAACATCAGCCTGCCCTTCTCCTTCATCGACTACTACAAGAGGCACCGCGGGCACAGCGTGGAGGCGGGGCTCAGGAGGAGCAGGTAAAGGCGGGGCTCAGGAGGAGCAGGTAAAGGCGGGGCTCAGGAGGAGCAGGTAAAGGCGGGGCTCAGGAGGAGCAGGTAAAGGCGGGGCTCAGGAGGAGCAGGTAAAGCGGGCACAGCGTGGAGGCGGGGCTCAGGAGGAGCAGGTAAAGGCGGGGCTCAGGAGGAGCAGGTAAAGCGGGCACAGCGTGGAGGCGGGGCTCAGGAGGAGCAGGTAAAGCGGGCACAGCGTGGAGGCGGGGCTCAGGAGGAGTGAAGCCCTAACTGAGCATGTGCATGAGCATGCAAGGGTAGATCATTGCCGCTTGCGGCTATATTTATTATTGTTATTATCATCTAGAACAGACTTTTCAAGTAGGCTATAGTTTGCAGTGCAACAGGCCAACTGTGTGTTCGTTGCTTCTCTGACACATCCACGCTCACTGCGCTTTGGGAGTTTTGAGACTGACCTGGACCAGAGCACATGGAGCGAATGGAGACCTCATGTGACCTCCAAAGGTCACCCAAATTCCTCGTCTCCTCTTTTCCAGATTATTTTGGTTCCTCTGGTGATTTCCCTTCAATAATAACTAAACCAACATTATTTTGTTCAGGAGTCCAGGTAGTTTTCAAAGTTGATCCGTGGAGAGAAGCAGCACAACACTTCATCAGGTTATTTACTTCTGCCCTTTACATCCCAAAAAGACCCCTATCTCTGGCCCCGTCCCCACAGGGACAGGCCTCGCCCTGGATCTATGAGAGTAATCTGACCCTGTGTGTGTGTGTGTGTGTGTGTGTGTGTGTGTGTGTGTCTGTGTGTGTGTGTGTGTGTGTCTGTGTGTTTGTGTGTGTGTCTGTGTGTGTGTGTGTGTGTCTGTGTGTGTGTGTGTGTGTGTGTGTGTGTCTGTGTGTGTGTGTGTCTGTGTGTGTGTGTGTGTGTGTGTCTGTGTGTGTGTGTGTGTGTCTGTGTGTGTGTGTGTGTGTCTGTGTGTGTGTGTCTGTGTGTGTGTGTGTGTGTGTGTGACTGGACTGAACCAAGTCAAAGACAAAAGGACATAAATAAATGCCATGGAAAAGATTGAATCTACTATTTGCACGTGTGAAAATGAATATAGTGAATAGTGTTGTGAGCCGAGGATCGGGCGGGACTTTCAGCAAATGAACAGGTCTGAATGTGATGCTGTTCTGTTCAGATGAGTCTTCTCCCATGTTCTGGACATGTGGAGAGTGATCCCTGATTGACCCTGACTCATATTGTGTCCTGTGTGAGCAGCATGAAGACGGTGAAGTGGTCGTCCCAGGGCATGCTGCGCCTCACCCAGGAGGCCATGCACCAGCTCTTCCAGCCCACCATCCAGAGCATCGTCCGACACATTGGTAAGAACAGCTCCTCATCACAAACTACATCGGGTTGTGTTTTTCCATTTAACCCTGAAAGTGCTCCACGAACATCTGCACAAAAGCTGAGATTAAGACTGATATTTTTGTTTCATGACTAGTTGAAAATCAGGACGACTTTTAGCTCTTTAGTCTCTTTTGTGTTGAGTACGAGCTGCGATCACCTGCACGCGCTGCGATCACCTGCACGCGCTGCGATCACCTGCACGCGCTGCGATCACCTGCACGCGCTGCGATCACCTGCACGCGCTGCGATCACCTGCACGCGCTGCGATCACCTGCACGCGCACGACTGCTGGTCGGATGCGTTCCATTCCTCTCTGAGGTTGGAACACCGACTTCCGAGACATTTTCTCTGTTCCAGTTGTCAAGTCGGAAACTTCATGAGCAGAAGTGTAGTTTATGTACGATTCAAACAAGTGGTACAAAGCAGAAAAGTGCTCCATTCAGCTAAAACGTGGCTCAAAGTAGGTTTCTTTATTAACCCTGACAGTTTTATTACATTTGCAGTTTATAAAACATTGTCTGAGTGAATTTTAGATTTTGTTGATATTAGCTCTGCGTTGACGTTAGCATCATTAGCATCACAGAACGTTTTAAAACTGCAGAGGCTCAACAGCCGGAGCAGATTCACAGACAGCAGAGAAACTAAAGGTAAAATAGTACAAAACTATCAATACTTTACCTGTCGGAGGTTAAATTTCCTTCAAACACAAGGCACAGCCATGTGGGATTCTGAAGTGGGGCCCGAGTTTCCACAAAGGAATTCCGAGATGTACTGAAAGAATGTTCCAGTGTGAATTTGTCAGTCGGACAACTGGACACAGCATTAGACACGTTTGATATACAGCGTAAGCAGGTAAACGTATCCAAAATGGTCTTAAATCGTACAAAGTCGCACAGTATAAGCCTTAAGACTCGTCCATCTGTTGGCATCAGGTGGCAAAAATGAGTGTCATCTCAAGTGAGTGTTTCACTTCAACTGTTACCAGCAAATGTCTCTCACTGTAAAAGCCTGAGAGAAGTAGAATGTAACTTTGGACAAACCCTTTGTGTCTTCCTGCCCCGCCCCAGAGGAGCTGCTGAACCGGCCAGAGGTGCAGGGCGTGCGCTTCCTCTTCCTGGTTGGAGGCTTCGCAGAGTCGCCCATGCTGCAGAAGGCCATCCAGAGGTCGGTGGGCCACAGCTGTCGCATCATCATCCCTCACGACGTGGGGCTGACCATCCTGAAGGGGGCGGTGCTTTTCGGCCTGGACCCCAGCGTGGTGAGGGTGCGCCGCTGTCCGCTCACCTATGGGGTGGGAGTGCTCAACTGTTTCGTGGAGGGCCGACACCCACGAGACAAGCTGCTGCTGAAGGATGGCCGCGAATGGTGCACAGACATCCTGGACCGCTTCGTCTCTGTCGACCAATCAGTGGCTCTGGGAGACGTGGTGAGGCGGAGCTACACGCCGGCACGCATCGGCCAGCGCAAGATCATCATCAACATCTACTGCAGCCGCTCGGACAATGCGGTTTACGTGTCGGACCCCGGAGTCCGGAAGTGTGGCACCATCACGCTGGACCTGCCACAGCCCTTACCCTGTCCTGGGGCCACGGCAGGGGCCCCATTACTGCGCAGGGAGATCAGGGCTACCATGCAGTTTGGAGACACTGAGATCAAGGTGACCGCGGTGGACGTCATGTCCAACCGCTCAGTGCGGGTGACGGTGGACTTCCTGTCCAACTGAGCAGCAGAAGAACCAAAGACTTGAGGATAGTTGTGCTGAAGAGTGTTTAATCCTTTTTAGAACATCAGCACTTACTCACCTGAGTGTTTCAGGACCAGACCAGTGAGCGCCCCCTACAGGGCAAGTGTACTTTGGGAGTGGACAAACTGCTCAGCCCTTTTTCCTTTTCCTACGCAAAATAAGTGTTCCAAAGGGAGCGAGTAACAAGTGTCTTATTCACAGTGAGTTTTAGAACTAAAAAAACTTAAAAAAATATATATATTTACAACAGAATTACATTTGGATCTCTGCTGTTACCCTACTGGCTGAAGAGGGAATTACACAACGTTTTGAAAATTTCAATTTCAAGCTGGCCTTTCACTCCTGGGTCTCAGCACGCAGTTGTAGTGATCACGATTAGACAGGAAGAATTCAGTCTGGTTTATGGAGTTAAAAACAGCAGAAGATTCTCAGAGCAACGAAACCGTTGAAGAAAACGTCAGTTATGAAGGAGAATGTGGAGGATTCATCAAACTAGAGTGAATGAAGCGAAACGCTCTCTAGGCATGTTAAGAGTGTCAGACATGCAAATCACACGAGTTCAGTTTATTCAGGAGCGTGAACCTCTTCATCTTGACTTTAATATTGCATAATAGAATTTTAGAAATATAAGTGAAACGTCGCTAAAACAAAAGGAAAAGCTTGACTTTATAGGTGCATATTTACAAAATAATCTCACATTCACCTCATTGTTTTCTCTGTGAAGAAAAACTTCATTATTCATGAGATCCATGAGCTTTTGGGGTTCGATCCATGTTTATTGAGATACATAATTATAAATAAATGAATCAGAGATTTTATGCCACGTTGACTTTGTAAATGCTGAAGTCGTTCTGAGGCCAAACGTGTCTTATATAGTTCAGAAAAATACTTGACCTTATCTTAAGTACTTACCATCCCTCATTTGTCCTGGAGCGTTCATTTATAGAACAATATTCACTCACATCATCTGGACACGGTTTTGAAAAACAAGATGTTTTGACTCTCATCAAAAAGTCATTCTCAATCTGCAGAACTGGTCTGAGAACTTTTATCCTAAGCCCCGCCCACCCTCCTGATAACATTCTGTCTTGTTAATTTGTTTACACCGTCTAAATTTGACCTGACTCAAATCTTTGTTACCCCAACAGCCCTGTAATGGACCAGTCAGCATGTTTGCAGCTCCCTCATCACTGGTGTGATTAGCAGAGTCGTTTCCTGACTATGGACTCTAAACGCTGTTGTAAACGACTGGAAAGAGCATCTTTAAACATGTTTAAAAATGCTCTTTCTTTTTGAACAAAGACTTTAAATCTTCTTTCAAAGCATCTTTTGTCCTGCTCAGAATCTTCTCCTCTCTGTATTTGATGGAGTGGTTTGTGTCTTTAAGATGCAGATGCACGTCGCTCTGTGGTCCTGAACTCCAGTGTCTGACGTGCTGATAAAGCCTCTTGTGCAGTGGCTGTTTAGTCTCACTATGTGGCGCTCTTTACAGCTGCACTCACTGCATTGGACAGAATAAACTACATTACTCTGTGTTTGAGTAGGCATCTTGTCCTAAGGGTGAACCGTTTTTTGTCTCAAAGTGTCCAGATGACTACACTTACCTCAGGTTTGACTCACATTGCAGACGCCAGTCAAGAGTGACAAGAGTGACATGAGGATCAGAGTCGACATGAAAAAATAACCCCAGTAATTACAATCATCCAGTGAATATAAAAGGTTAATATAGGCGACATTAGTGAGAGGCGCCTTCATGGGAAGAGGCGTGTCTCTTCAGTCTGAGTGAGGGGCTCTGACCGCTCTGCTGCAGGAGCCGAAGAAGAAGGAACTGGTTTAGAAAAGGGCCCTCAACCAGAAAAGACGCAGAACGCCACAAGCTCATGTCTTTGGTCTAAACGTCGTGTGCAAACCAAATAAATCAAACATTTCCCGCTGATAACTTTCCAACTTTAATTAATGATTTAAAATGTTGTCATAGTGTCACGGTGGCGCAGCGGTTAGCACTCTCACCTCACAGAAAGAAGGTCCAGAGTTCGGCTCCAGGCGGGCTGGGGCCTTTCTGTGTGGAGTTTGCATGTTCTCCCTGTGTTGGTGTAGGTTTCCTCTGGCTTCTCCCCTTTGGGGCCAGGAATCCCCTCAAAGAGATTCTAAACCTCAGACTTTTCTGGTCAATATCCTGGGCCAAGAAAGTCTTTGTTGTGAAATTCCGGGTGTATGTAAAGGTCACGCCACAGACGTGTGGACAATAAAGGGTCAGAACTAGATCAGACACCAGCAGGCTCACCGAAGTCAGAATTGGCTCCAACATGGCGGCCCTCGTGGTGGCCATAATCCCTATCTTAAAAGACAATTGTATGCAGCCCTCGATAGGCTTCAGACGCTGGGTCAGGGACAAGAGCGGATTTGGACCCAAGAAAAAATGAGCGCCTGAGCTGCATCAGAGGGACCGGTCTCAGTCACCGCCATGTTGGAATTCTAACTTCTGTGAGTTAGTGTTTGATCTAGACCCAACTGTAAGTAAAGAGCTGATCTGACCATGAGACTCAATATTATACACCACATAGTGGTCATATACTGAACTGCAGTTTACTTTAACATTCTGGAAATAATGCGTCTTGTGTATGTGACGCAAACATACTAGTGTGTCATGTATGAATCTGTCCTGTGATGAGATTAAAGGACGTGTGTCCCTTTAAAGCTGCGCCTGTGTGTGTGGCCCTTTAAGAGCTGCGCCTGTGTGTGTGGCCCTTTAAGAGCTGCGCCTGTGTGTGTGGCCCTTTAAGAGCTGCGCCTGTGTGTGTGGCCCTTTAAGAGCTGCGCCTGTGTGTGTGGCCCTTTAAGAGCTGCGCCTGTGTGTGTGGCCCTTTAAGAGCTGCGCCTGTGTCACAGGCTGGACTATGTGCTCTTTGTCTTTAGAACATGGTGTTTAGAGAACTTCTCTGTAATAACAACACAAACAAGAGAACAGTTTGAGCTGGAACTTTATTCATGACACTGGTCCAATAAATACTTGTACACAGCAGAGGACAGAGGCCCCAGAGGACAGAGGCCCCAGAGGACAGAGGCCCCAGAGGACAGAGGCCCCAGAGGACAGAGGCCCCAGAGGACAGAGGCCCCAGAGCTGCTCTTGTCCTGTGCCACATCATGACCTAAACTCAGTGTGTGAGCTGAGCAGAGCTGAGCAGAGGCTGTAAAGAGCTGAGCTGCTGAAGATCTGGTGCTGAACACAAAAGCCAACAGTAAAAAAACAGAAACAGTCCACCTGAGCTGGGCGTGTACCCCGGTGCGACCATGGCCCCCAGTGCTCAGTGTGCGTGAGGTCTACCACGGCCCCTGCCCCGCCCTCCTCCCATGGGGGGGCCGTCCACACTGCTGCGGGGGTTCTTGATGGTCTCGTCCACAGACAGGATGAGACAAGCGGCTTCGGAGGCGGCGGTCAGGGCGTTGATGCGCACGATGGACGGCTCCCACACACACGCCACAAAGTTATCTGCGATATCCTCGTTGTTGATGTCTACTCCATACCACATCCCACCCTGAGACACACACGGGACACGCTTAGAACATCAGCACGTGAATGGGATTCTTTAACACTTTTTACTCGATTTTTGTAATGCCCAAAATCACGAGGCTGGCGCTTCCCCAGAGCACCCCCCGGTCCCAGAGCACCCGCTTCTGCATGGAGCGCACAGCACACCCGCATGGAGCGCAGTCTGCATGGAACGCAGCGTGCATGGAGCGTACCTGTGCGTGCATGGAGCGTACCTGTGCGTGCATGGAGCGTACCTGTGCGTGCATGGAGCGTACCTGTGCGTGCATGGAGCGTACCTGTGCGTGCATGGAGCGTACCTGTGCGTGCATGGAGCGTACCTGTGCGTGCTTGGCTCGGAGCTTGTTGAGGATGTTTGTTGCGTCAAAGCCTGCGTTGTTGCACAGCTGTCGGGGGATGATCTCCAGGGCTTTGGCGTAAGCTCCGATCAGCAGCTGCTGTTTGCCCGGGATGGTCCTGGAGTAGTCCCGCAGGTACTTGGACAGCTCCATCTCGATGGCTCCTCCTCCTGCCACGATGGAGTCATTCTGCCGCACACACAAAGGCTCAGCACTCGCACAGTCACAGAAGTGGAGTTAGAGACTTGGGCAGAGACATACTTTGATGGCGCGGCGTACGATCATGATGGCGTCGTGCAGAGAGCGCTCAGTCTCCTCGGTGAACTGCTCGGCTCCTCCTCTCAGGATGATGGTGCAGGTTTTGGCTTTGGGGCAGCCCTTAAAGAAGTTATACCTGCGGACAGAAGGAGGAACTGAGAAAAACTCGTCTTTTATATTAGTGAGAGTGGCAAGTTCAAAGGTTAAAGGTTTCACTGAAATGTTCCAGGTCAAAATCACAGCAGTGGTTTTAAGTGACTAATGCTGTGACATGAACATTGTACAAGTAAATGCACAATGAGCCCAAAGCCATGAAAGAAGTATCGAGGTGCATTTCCCCAGGCACCAGAGCATAAAATGCAGCTTTAAATCATGAGTAAACTTCTAGCTCTAAATAGCTGTGACCACGCCCTTCCTGCATCATCTAGACCATTGTCCTCAAGCTCCGGACACTCGTGCACCTTAGAAACTACAGTCTTCACTTCATCTTAGTCCTTGCTATCAGACACAAACAGGAAAAGGCTTCCTGCACCCAGAGACACACTGGAGGACGGGTGTCAGGCTCAGAGCTGCGCCCTGCCCCCTGCGGGACTCTGGTCCAGAGCTCAGGCCAAGAATCCACACTCTAACGCGGTTTAAATGACAGAAAACCATGCCTGGGCAGAGATAGTATTGTCTTGACCAGAGGAAAAAGCAGCTCCTCACCGGTCTCCTCCGACCTGCACCTCCTCGAAGAGCTCGCACTGGCCCAGGACGTCATCAGTGATGTTCCCCACAGATGTCTGGATCGAGCCGCCACAGGCCTGACACACACACACACACAGGGTCAGGACAGCACAGAGCGCGCGCAGACGCACAGAGACACACAGGACAGCACAGAGACAGAGCGCACAGATAGACACACACACAGACAGACACACACACAGACAGACACACACACAGACAGACACACACACAGACAGACACACACACAGACAGAGCTTACCATCATGGTGCGTTTGAGGTCCTCCTCCTGCACGCGTCCTGCACAGAACAAGTCTCTGTCGGCAAAGTACTGCGTGGCCACGTCTCCGATGGGCAGTTTGGACAGCACCACTTTGGCTCCGGACTTGTGGATCTGCTCCAGCTTGTCATACAAGATGTTCCACTCTGCGTCCACGATGGCCTGATAGTCCTGACACAAGAGACCAGGTTCAAGCAGAAACACTGGGAAAACACGTGGCGCTGGTCGAAGCGTCACAACAGAACAACAAAAGTACCACATGTCGGTACAGCCATGTTTGATTTGGCTTCCACCCAAACCCTAATGCTGCTCTGTGATTGGTTCCAGTCACACCTGTGGGCCCTTAATGCCCTGTGATTGGCCCGTTTGCCACCGATTTGTACTTCAAATTCTCAAGAGTTAGAGATCATAATCGTTTTAGTCCTCGTTCATAAATGATCCATTTAAATCTGTGGAGGGTGCACAAACTTACGTGCAGTACACGTTTGCGGCCACTTGAGGGCATCTGCAGCATGTATTTATTATGGTGAAAAGCTTAAAGGTGGAATGGACGATTTTTTTCAGCACATTTTCTTTATCATATTTCCTCGTGTCGTGGATAAATCATTAGTCCTGCCACGTATCAATCATAAAACGCACCTACCGCTCACCTGCAGCCGCGTCAGGCTCGTCCCCACGTTTCCGCGTGCCTAAGCGCATGGATCTATCATAATATAGTTCCCTCAGTGTACGGGGCAAAATGAAGACGGAGAAAGACAGTTCGAGCTGACGCAGAAGTGGACAGAAATCTACGGGAGACGAGAGATGCGATGTGATCCGTCGCGGGGTGTTGTATCAGTTCGCACGGTGGAGTGGCACGTGCAGGGGAGTGGCATGAGTACGGGGGAGGGGCATGAGTACGGGGGAGGGGCATGAGTACGGGGGAGGGGCATGTGCACGGGGGAGTGGCATGTGCACGGGGGAGTGGCATGTGCACGGGGGAGGGGCATGTGCAGGGGAGTGGCATGAGTACGGGGGAGTGGCATGAGCACGGGAGTGGCATGAGCACGGGGGAGTGGCATGAGCAGGGGAGTGGCATGAGCAGGGGAGTGGTATGAGCACGGGGGAGTGGCATGAGCACGGGGGAGTGGCATGAGCACGGGGGAGTGGCATGAGCACGGGGGAGTGGCATGAGCACGGGGGAGTGGCATGAGCACGGGGGAGTGGCATGAGCACGGGGGAGTGGCATGAGCACGGGGGAGTGGCATGAGCACAGGGGAGTGGCATGTGCAGGGGAGTGGCATGAGCACGGGGGAGTGGCATGTGCAGGGGAGTGGCATGTGCACGGGGGAGTGGCATGTGCACGGGGGAGTGGCATGTGCACGGGGGAGTGGCATGTGCAGGGGAGTGGCATGTGCACGGGGGAGTGGCATGAGCAGGGGAGTGGCATGAGCACGGGGGAGTGGCATGTGCACTTCCGCCAGAGTTCTCAAATCGCCGAAAAATCGTCCATTGCGGCTTTAAGATTCAACATGATAAAACCAAACCATCCTGTATAACAGATAAACATAGTTCATACCAAAGTTGGAGAAGGAACCGTTCTGCCACAACGCGCCTGTAGAAGTGAATGTGAGTGTGATATCTAGGATATCTATGGCAGACTCCACCACAAAGCACGTTTACCATGAGCATTTACCTGCCACATGAAGCATACTGGCCTATATATTGTATGATTAAGATAAATATTGATAAAAATGCATATTTGGGGCCCTCCCGCGGGCCCTTCCCGCGGGGCCGCACAGGACTGGGCAGTGGTCACCAGGCTAGACACACAGCATCGAGCTAAAGGCGCTCGTCATAAGGCGCTGGTACAGCTGGCAGCCCGGTGTAAACGCTCTCTTCTTTCTCACACTTATTGTGCTTTATCTCCTATATTTTGTAAATATAGTTAGTATATTTTTTCTATTTTACTGTACGATAGGGACACGCGCTGGAATAGTTTTTTAATTCAACTGTTTTTGACTTTATTCGGCTGGATTGAGTGTTTTCGTCGTGTCGTTGCGATGTGTCTTGGCTCTGAGTCCCCCGGCTCCGGCCCCGCCCCCGGCTCCGGCCCCGCCCCCCGGCCGGCGCCGTACCGCGTTTCCACAAAGGAGGAACTCATGAAACTGCGGAGAACAGTCGTCTTACCCGGAGATCGTCACGTTATCCCGTCGCAATACTGACCTAACCTAATACTGATGTGCAATTCTGTCATATGTGCAATTACTGTGAAATTCATGTGCAGTTCATGTGCTGTCGTGACACATATTCATGTGCAATTACTGTCGGGATCACATGCAATGGTATTTATGTATTTATTTGTCTATGGGAGTTTTTATTTATTTATAGGAGATCTTCTACTGAAAGTGTTTTTCAGACTTCCTATAAGTGATCTGTTCTTCTGTATCTACCTCTGGATCTACCTGCGTTGCACCAATGAAATTTCCCCATGTGGGACAATAAAGGAATATCTTATCTTATCTTATCTTAAAGTAAGAGGTAAGTCTGGTTTCAGTCAGTGAGAGACATTTATGTTCTGAAGAAAGACGTGATTTCATTGTTCTAGGGTTGTACGGATGCAGAGATGATACTGTCAGAGTTAGAAGTAACCCATGATTCTGAAATGGGTTACAAATGGCACAGCGGTTCTGAGAGTGTGGAAGCTTCTGCTGAAGTGGTCTCGCTTCAACATTTGAGCCACCATCTTCCTCAGAAGCTTCAAGGCTCATTTCTGCTGGACGTTGGAGAAGCACAGAGGCTTCTGCACGTGCTCCGTTTTGTCCGTCTAATAGATGCAGTTTGTAACAGTTATGGTTTTTCTCTTACTAACCCTCTGCTGCTCAGTTCCAGAACACAGCCTTGACACATTGGCTGGAGACAGACATTTAGCGATGGTGAGCACTCGGACTGTATGAAAAGAGCATAAATGAGCCTTTAGTGCCACCAGAGGGCTGAAGTCCACATCATGTACTGGAAACATGGACAATCAGAGGAAAAACCATGTTCATGAATACTTCTGTACATGTGCTTTTTTGTCTTATTTCTAATACATTTGCAAAGAATTCTAACAAACTCTGTCATTATGTTTGCAGAATTTTGATTGTCACATAACAAAATGTGGGAAAAGTGACGCACTCGATACGGGGAATAAAACTGGGACATATTTTCATTTATTCTTCGTGAACAGATCTAAATCGATACCTCCACAGACTTGACTCGGACTTCGGCGTTGTCCTTCTCCGCCTTCAGCTCCAGCTCCACGTTAAGCAGAGCGATCTTTGGGTTCTCGTAGCGTTTGGGCTGCATCTCGAAACCGGCGTACGAGAAGGTCTTTTTGAAGGCGACGCCGAGGACCAGCTGGGACTCCTGTAACGCATGAACACAAAAGTTTCACGTCAGACTCCATGAGGCTGGTTACGTTTGTCACATGGTACGTCTCATCCCTTCGCGGCTCCGCCGCACCGTTAATGGCCGTGTCAGCCTCGAGCACCACTCTTACTTCCTCACACGCTACAGGGTAAAGGAGCGTGCCACTCACTGGGCCATGCAGCGAGGGAGTGGAGCTTTCAGATTTATGCCAGTTACAATAGGACTCGTGTGAGAAGCAGACAAGGATGACAGAGAAGCCCTTTCTATCTTGCAGATAGCGCGCTGATATGGGAAAGAGTCAATCTAAAAAGGGATGTGTCCATCTCGGGGACAAGTCATGCTGTTAATGTCAAATAAATAAGGGAAAGTGTGTCTTTGTGATTTTATTGCAATATTTTAATGCATTGTGTGTCATTTCTTTGTGATTTTAATGCATTTTTTCCTGTCGTGAAACACTTTGAATTGACTTGTGTATGAAATGTGCTCTACAAATAAACTTGCCTTTCTGCCTCAGCTTTAAGCCAACCCTCCCCAGCCCCGTGTAGGACATTGTAAAGGGTGCGATACCTCCATCCCCAGCCCCGTGTAGGACATTGTAAAGGGTGCGATACCTCCATCCCCAGCCCCGTGTAGGACATTGTAAAGGGTGCGATACCTCCATCCCCAGCCCCGTGTAGGACATTGTAAAGGGTGCGATACCTCCATCCCCCCGTGTAGGACATTGTAAAGGGTGCGATACCTCCATCCCCAGCCCCGTGTAGGACACTGTAAAGGGTGCGATACCTCCATCCCCCCGTGTAGGACATTGTAAAGGGTGCGATACCTCCATCCCCAGCCCCGTGTAGGACACTGTAAAGGGTGCGATACCTCCAGAGCTCCTCCCTGGACCTTCTTGATGCCGATCATCTTGAGAGGCAGCAGCTCGTCCAGAGACATGACGGCGTCCACCACCATCTTGGAGAAGAAGTCCTTCTGGCCAGCGATGAGCTTGGAGTTGAGGGCTGTGGCCGCACACTTCTCCAGCAGCTGCCTCTGCTCACTGCAGCACACGGCGGGAAAACTACTGAGCATCCAACAGTCATCCAACCAACAAGCTTAAGAAGCAGGATTAACCATTTTACTTTAAAATGTATTTTATTCTGATCACTTATGTTAGAATACCTGTGTATGGAAAATGACACTTCCAGCAAACAAAAATAGATAACATAATAGTACTTCCTGGTTCGCCATGTGCAGCAAATGTAATATATATTAGAGGTAAATCCATAACTGGATTTGACAGACAACTAAATAACATTTATTTTGTGTACTACTTCAGTATTGTCAGAAAATGTTGTTTAATTCTCTACATTCAGGATGGAATTGTCTTCCTTTTAAGAATGTTCATATATATATTTTCACTAACTGGCAGATGTAAAAGTGTGGTAAATAAAATGGGGTCCACGCTGCAACATGACATATTTACACAGAACTGTAGTGATGCACGTGCTTTCATTGGACCAGCAGGTCCCGTGGGTGCGGTTAGGGCGGGCCAAGAAACTCATTTCATTGCGGGGCGGGTCATAAAACACTGAGCTTTATTTCAGCTCAAACCAGAGCAGTGCTGTCCTAATGTGACCCACGAAGCACAATGGAAAAATATTGAGTGTGCAGTCACTCTGAGAAAGTGAAGAAACACTGGGGAAAATCTGTGCTTACGACATGGGAAAAACTAATCGAAACATATTAAACTTATGACCAAGGTTTTAAGCCAAAGAGCACCAAGCTGAGGGTTAAGATTAGGATAACAAAGGGCATAGTTTTCTACCAAACCGTGAAAGAGAATCACATAAAAAGCTCCGATTTGTGGAAAGAATCCTTTGACTTGGAGAAACAATAGTTTCATAGGCTTTTACAAATACATTAAAGCCAAGAAATGAGAAAACAACAACAGTTATATCAAATGTGAAAGAGAGGGTCATTTTGGAAAAGTGTGTACTTCACAGTGGAGGACCACAAGGAGTTTCTTTATAACAGTGTCAAAGTGCTCATTATTCACAGGGAGGGGCTATCGCCTGTTCAGGGAGGGGCTATGTTCAGGGAGGGGCTATCGCCTGTTCAGGGAGGGGCTATCGCCTGTTCAGGGAGGGGCTATGTTCAGGGAGGGGCTATCGCCTGTTCAGGGAGGGGCTATGTTCAGGGAGGGGCTATCGCCTGTTCAGGGAGGGGCTATCGCCTGTTCAGGGAGGGGCTATGTTCAGGGAGGGGCTATCGCCTGTTCAGGGAGGGGCTATGTTCAGGGAGGGGCTATCGCCTGTTCAGGGAGGGGCTATCGCCTGTTCAGGGAGGGGCTATCGCCTGTTCAGGGAGGGGCTATCGCCTGTTCAGGGAGGGGCTATCGCCTGTTCAGGGAGGGGCTATCGCCTGTTCAGGGACTGTCCTGTTGCACATCTACTCATCGCTGTTGAAGAATGAAGTCGCGGCTCATACAGTAGTTTTTAATGTAATCTTGGTGCCTCAAATTTACCGTTTGTCATCCTTCTTGACCGACACGGAGATCTCCCGGATCTTGCCGACTGCCAGGTTGGTGGCGGTGCGGAAGGCTCTGATGATGGTCTGAGGGTGAAGCCCCTCCTCCACGTAAGGCTTCAGCTGCTTCAGGAACTCAGCGGCCAGCAGGGTGACCGAAGTGGTGCCGTCACCCACCTGCACAAACACATCATTCACCCTCAAGTCACCCTTCACAGGGGGGGGGGGCTGTGTGACTGACCTCTGCGTCCTGGGAGCGGGCGATGTCCACGAGGGTCTTGGCGGCCGGGTGCACCACATCCAGCAGCTTTAGGATGGTGGCTCCGTCGTTCGAGATGGTGGCTTTGCCTGGAAAAACACAACACTTTCGTATCTTGGAGATTTCTTACAACGGTTGACGAGCTTGGACTCACCTCTGCCGTCCACCATGAGTTTGTCCATGCCACGGGGCCCAAGGGTGGTCCTCACAGCCTCCGCAATCACCTACACACACACACACACACACACACACACACACACACACACACACACACACACACACACACACACACACACACACACACACACACACACACACACACACACACACACACACACACACACACACACACACACACACACACACACACACACACACACACACACACACACACACACACACACACACACACACACACACACACACACACACACACACACACACACACACACACACACACACACACTTTTAAACATAGTTCGGGTTTAACAGTTGCTAAAATCACTATTTTGTTCAGTTAAGGTGTTGGTAAGTGTGGACGAGGAAGCTTAGATGTGAATGTCCACAAAGATTTGTAGTTCTCCTTCTTCTTCTTTGGCGTTTTATGGCAAGTTTAAAAGGTTCTTAAGGTACCGAAGTGTCTCTAAATTCTCCATAAGTAGAAGTAATAAAAGTGGGAGTGTTATAGTGACCTGACAGGCGTTGATGTTGCTGATGAGCTGGGGGACGCCCTGGGACGTGTCGGTCCCCTCCTTCAGCAGGATCACTGGTGTGGGCTGCACACACAGAACACTTTAGAGCAGGTTTCATTTCAGAGTTACAGCTTACAACACATGGAGCGGGCCCTGGGCGACATGGAGCGGGCCCTGGGCCGTTTCCGAAGCACTTTTAGGCACATGTGCAATAATAAAAGCACAAATACATTAATTAAACTAGGCCGCGTCCTTCCACGGAAGAAAATGTATTGCTGATTTTAAAATAGGACGTGAAAGGTAAAACATTTGCACACAAATGCATTAATAATACACAACTAAACTGTGAAATGATTTTATTAATAACCACTGTGGATGATGTAGTGCTACAGCGTACCACTAGATGTCACTCTGGAGAAGTGTTTGGGTCAAATGGTTAGGTACCCAGAACTAAATGCAGAACTTTTAAGCAAAGAGTTCCTCTACAATCCCCATAGCAACAGTCCTGAATAAAACAACCCAATTCTAAATTATGAATATTGTAAAGCGGTTCTAACGTGTGTTGCGGAGTCATGACTCTAGTCCAAGCTAAAGGGGCGTTTGAGGGCTGCTTTTCAGGCAGAATTTCCGCGTGACCACCGGAGCAGGCTGCTGACCACCGGGGCAGGCTGCTGACCACCGGGGCAGGCTGCTGACCACCGGGGCAGGCTGCTGACCACTCATGTTAATGTGTTGGATTGTAAACTATTGCAGCAGGACAGGAACAGACCAGATTAGCACTCGCTACTGAATATACTGGACAAACTCTGACACAGACTCCGGCACCAATTTCACACTTATAAATACAGAGTTCTCCATTCAAACTTAATAACAGTATTATATTTATCCCTTGTGAGTATAAAGTCCCTGATCTCCATTGAACGGTGCGCACGCGCGCAGCCTGCTTTGTACGCCCCGGTCAGCAGACTATGCTAACACAATGCTAACACAAACCGGCTGACAATAAACACATTTTACGGACAATCCGACTAAACTACGCCGGTGTGCGGATGGAGCACGGGAGCGGGAGGAAACAGGCACATGTCGGACGATAACCGGTGACAGACGGCGGGAGGATGGCTCCGGATAACGGCGCCGTGAGAAGCGCTAGCTCACTCACCATCATCTTTGAAGCGGCTCCTTCGAGAAGAGTTGTTCCGGCGTCTGTCCCATAATGCCTTTCGCGAGCAGGGGCGGTGTGGGCTCGGGCTTCCCGGGGCGACACTCGGGTGGGTCTACAAACTTTTCTCATCAAAAAAACGTTTATTGTAATTGTTTATTGCCTAATAATGATTTACAAAAATAGGTGCAATGTGTTTGTGTCAATTAAAAATGAAAATAAACAATAAATAAATAACTGCTCATATTGCTGAATAGGGCTGTGATTTTAACGATTTTTTTTTCTGTTGTGTGAAGCACTTTGAACTTGAAGAACTACGAATTGTGCTCTAAAAATAAACTTGCCTTGCCTTGCATTGGCCTGGAAGTGAATGTTTATAAATTAGTATCAAGCAGATCATCTTTGATCATTACAAAGGGTTATTCAGGATATTGTCGCGATTCATTCCCACTTTTGCAACTTAAAGGAATAATTGAGGATTTTTCGCCGATTTGAGAAATCTTTTTTAAAAATGTGCACACTCACCCCCCACACTCAGTGGGGGGTGAGTGTGCAGGAGGATGGTGCTGATGCAGAGCTGAAGTCCACAAACAGGATCCTGCCGTAGGTTCCCGGGGAGTCCAGATGCTGCAGGTGAAGTGGAGAGCCAGGTTGATGGTGTCGTCCACAGACCTGTTGGCTCTGTAGGGGAACTGCAGGGGGTCCAGCCGGGGTCCAGCAGGGGGTTCAGCAGGAGGTCCAACAGGGGGTCCAGCAGGGGGTTCAGCAGGAGGTCCAGCTGGGGGGAGGTGAGGGACTTGAGGTGGGGAAAGACCAAGTGCTCAAATGACTTCATGACTACAGACGTCAGTGCCACGGGTCTGTAGTCATTAAGTCCAGTGATCCGGGGCTTCTTGGGGACAAGGACGATGATGGACGACTTGAAGCAGGCTGGGACTGCTTATTTTCTACCGCATCATATTTTATAATGCGGATGCTGAAGACAGGGGCCAGCTCGCCTGCGCAGTGTCTTAAGGTGGCCGGAGTGACACCTTCTTGTCCAGCAGCTTTTCGAGGGTTGGATTTCCGAAATAGTCTGTTTACATCCTGTTCCTGAATCGTGAGAGTGGTGAGGGAGGTGGTCTACAACTATTAAAAGGAGGACGGGGTTTGCCTTGTCTGAAAAATTACTTTGTTACTTTATGAAGCTCAATGGAAATATATTGAGATTAATGTTGTGCCGGGGGTTCCTGTGCAGGCCTGAGTAATTTGGGGGAGGTGGAGAACACAAAATCGGGTTGGCTTGCGATCAAAATGTCACACAGACTCAAGATTTAAAGTCTGGACAACAAAAGGCATAAAGGTCTTTTACCAGATTGTAAAGGAGAATCACTTTAAAAGCTTTGATGAGTTGAAAGAATCCTTTGGCTTAAGGAACAGGACTTTTATAGGTATTTACAAATAAGGAGTTATTGTACCCAAGAAATTAAACAAAGTAATTACCATCATAATCCTCTGACAGAAATCAGAACTTTCAAGGGAAATAATATCTAAATTATATACATATATATTAATGATTCAGGCAGCCACTCTACTAATAATTCTAGAAATAAATATGAAAGAGAGGGTCATTTTAATTTGCCTGACGAAGAATTGGAATATAGATGTACTTCTCAGAATCAGAATCAGAAAAGGTTCATTGCCAGTGAACCAAATTCTCAGTGAAGAATCACAAAATCACAAGTTTGAAGGGAATTCTGTTGGCCACGCCCATATCACTTCTGTCCTTTGTTAAAAGAATCAATTTACAGCAGCAATTTATCAAATAAGATTACTTTTAATTAAGTACTTTAATCCACCTACAATGAAAAAGACAAACATCTTGTTCATGACCTGCAGCAGGGACCGACTGGGTGAGACAGAGTCCTAACCCTAAAATAAATCACAAAATAGGGGTAATTTCATGTACTTTGGTGTGTGTGTGTTTTAATCTATTTATTTGATATAGTCCATAGTATGAAATCATCCAATATAATTCCAGCTTGATTAAATAGGTTTGTTATAAAAAAGAGCTGAATATTGGTTCATGTAGATTTCTTAAAATTAATTTCTTGTTTTTAGTACAGCATGTAACCAAGTACTTTTGGGGCAATAAACCCCCCTTTAACTAGATAAATGAAAGATAAATGAGTTTATATCAGACTGTGGAACCTTCCAGGCAAAGCAAGAACACTTTTATGAGAAAACGTACATACAGCACCTTTAAACATCAAACTGCTTAATTTCACTGGAGAAGCCGATGATGCTGTAGTGATGCGTCTTTTGAACCGGGGGTCTCACGGTGCACCTGAGGTCCACTGCGCTGCGGAACAAATTAGACTAATTTATCCGTGAATATGAGTTGGATTGTAATAAAACACACAGCATTTTGAAGCTTAACAAACAAAGATCAACTCACAGCTGTCCCCCCTACTGTCCACTCTGTCCTTAATGTCCTCTGTCCCTACTGTCCCTACTGTCTCTACTGTCCCCTCTGTCCTTGATGACTCTGTGTGAGCTGTGTCTTTACATCTGGTTCATCTGCTCCCGAGCTCGCACTTATCGAGTGAGTGTTTCGTTATAACATGAGATATTTGCACAGAAATATGTTTCTGGCTGCCCGTTCATTTTAGGATTCATTTTAAAACTCTTTTATTTACTTTTAAAGCCTTAAATGGTCTTGCCCCTCCTTACCTCTCCGAGCTGCTACAGCCCTACACTCCCAGCCGTTCCCTCAGGTCAGCTGACCAGCTCCTTGCAGTGCCACGGGCTAAAGGTCAGAGGTGAACGAGCCTTTGCAGTGGCAGCTCCTGTGGAACAAAGTGCCACTCCTCATAAGAAAAGCCTCTTTTTAAATCACTTCTTAAAACCATCTGTTTTCTCTGGCTCTTGACTCCACGTAGTGTGTGGATTGTATGTTTTATATGTGTTGGAGGGCAGCACCTTTTATTTATTTTATTTTGTTTATTTTTATTTCATTGATTTTAGTGTGTTTGTTTGATTTAATTTTCTATTTGATTTTGTTTTTATATCTTGTTTTATTACTCTTATCCTATTTATGCCTATGTAGTCTTTTACCTGCTGTGAAGCACTTTGGAACCCTCTGGTTGTGTAAATCGTGCTATATAAATAAAATGGATTGGATTGATTGTAATAAAACACACAGTGTTTTCAATCTGAAAATATAGAGAACACGACGTGTCCCCTGGACAGTGCTTCTACTGTCCACTAGAGTTTTCTACAGCGTGTCAAATGCTTGCGCTTCCTGCTAGAGTGCCCCCGGTGGCCGTTTGGTAATTAGGTTAGGTCTAATATTGTATATTAATTAAAACGTTTATGGTGAATTTTATTTTCTGCGCTGCATAGATTTTCTTGTGCGCTGAGAATGTGTGAGCAGTGCGATTGCTCTAACCCATTGAACCAAGTTCAGGACCACAGAGCACCGTGCGTCTTCATCTTAAAGCCACAAACCACTCTATCGAAGACAGTGAGGAGATTCTAAGCAGGAGAAAAGACGGTTTGAAAGAGTTAAAGAGGACATCTTTGTCAAAAAGAAAAACCATCATTAAATAGGAATGGGGGGCTAAGATTTAACCTTCCTGTTGTTTATAATGGGATTTTGAATCCCTGGAGAGGGCGACGCCCAGAGCATTCGGATGCTAATCATTTACACAGTGAGGAGAGAGAGTGAGCCAGGGACAATAGAGGCTGATCGCCCATTAAATGACTTAAGAAAGAGGTTTAGTTTCTGTTGATATCAATAACACCTTTTCATTAGGAGGTCCCGCCCAGTGGGCAGGGCCTACTCAGAGTAGGATAAATATCTGACTTGATTCACAGATTGAGAATGACTCTTGGATGAGAGTCCAGATGAAACAATTGAATCTTTATCTTCATTGACCCTGAAGTTCACGATGCTCTGCAGACTGCTTTTGACATTTCCATCCCATCAATTTTAGAACTATGTATTTGACCCTCAAAACTCCTGCCATGACCAGAATAAACAGATACCTTTGGAATGTACTTTGGGCAGCAGGAAAAAAGACCAATGATCAAGGACTGGACTGAGATTGTGACAGACATCAGGCAAATGGAAAAAAAGACATTCAGACTTCATTTGGAAATGGACAAATTCGACAGACTTTGGACCAAATGGGACTTTTATTTTAATGTATTAAAACAATGTATAATTTAGTTTGTATTTATGTTTGGTTGATACTTGTGGTGTTATTTTGATGTACACTCTCTGGTCCTTTTGTGTTCTGTTTTCTTTTGTATATGTGTTTATAAAAAGAAAAGGGCCGATTGATTTGTTTCAAGTGTGAGTGTTCTTTCCTTTAAACAATAGACAGGGTAATGCAGAGTTCTGTGGTTGAGGCTGTTTGTTCTGTGCTAATGAATGAACAGACTTTATTATAAATTGTTCGGTGTTGTCGGAGTTCAACATGTACATTGTATTTATTACTGAAGAAAGGGATTTGCCAGTCTCATTGAGCAGCTCTTGCCACTCTCTCATGTACTTGTGTCTGGATTATACAAATCCACAGTTCCAAAGACCGAGGGCTATCGAGAGGCGAGACGTTGAACATTTTCCAGTAACTTGTGTGAGTGGAATGATGAGTAGGGGCAGCAGTCAGGGCTCGGAGGGATTGTCCGAGTAGAGTCGTGTAGAGGCGAGTAGAGGCGACTAGAGGCGACTAGAGGCGAGTAGAGGCGACTAGAGGCGAGTAGAGGCGACTAGAGGCGACTAGAGTCGTGTAGAGGCGAGTAGAGGCGACTAGAGGCGACTAGAGGCGACTAGAGGCGACTAGAGGCGAGTAGAGGCGACTAGAGGCGACTAGAGTCGAGTAGAGGCGAGTAGAGGCGACTAGAGGCGTGTAAAACCAAGTAGAGTCGAGTAGAGGCGACTAGAGTCGAGTAGAGGCGACTAGAGGCGACTAGAGGCGACTAGAGTCGAGTAGAGGCGAGTAGAGGCGACTAGAGGCGTGTAAAACCAAGTAGAGTCGAGTAGAGGCGACTAGAGTCGAGTAGAGGCGACTAGAGGCGACTAGAGTCGAGTAGAGGCGAGTAGAGGCGACTAGAGGCGTGTAAAACCAAGTAGAGTCGAGTAGAGGCGACTAGAGTCGACTAGAGGCGACTAGAGTCGAGTAGAGGCGACTAGAGTCGAGTAGAGGCGACTAGAGTCGAGTAGAGGCGACTAGAGTCGAGTAGAGGCGACTAGAGGCGACTAGAGTCGAGTAGAGGCGACTAGAGTCGAGTAGAGGCGACTAGAGTCGACTAGAGGCGACTAGAGGCGACTAGAGGCGACTAGAGGCGACTAGAGGCGTGTAAAACCAAGTAGAGGCGACTAGAGGCGACTAGAGGCGTGTAAAACCAAGTAGAGGCGACTAGAGCCGACTAGAGGCAAGTAGAGGCGAGTAAAACCAAGTAGAGTCGAGTAGAGCCAAGTAGAGTCGAGTAGAGCCGAGTAGAGGCGTGTAGAGGCGACTAGAGGCGAGTAGAGGCGAGTAAAACCAAGTAGAGGCGAGTAGAGTCGTGTAAAACCAAGTAGAGGCGACTAGAGCCGACTAGAGGCAAGTAGAGGCGAGTAAAACCAAGTAGAGGCGACTAGAGCCGACTAGAGGCAAGTAGAGGCGAGTAAAACCAAGTAGAGGCGACTAGAGCCGACTAGAGGCAAGTAGAGGCGAGTAAAACCAAGTAGAGGCGAGTAGAGCCGAGTAGAGTCGAGTAGAGCCGACTAGAGGCGTGTAGAGGCGAGTAGAGCCGACTAGAGGCGAGTAAAACCAAGTAGAGGCGAGTAGAGTCGTGTAGAGGCGACTAGAGCCAAGTAGAGGCGACTGGAGCCGACTAGAGGCGAGTAAAGCCGAGCGCGGCCGAGTAGAACCGAGTGCGGCCGAACCCTCCCTCTCTGTGCAGCAGCCATGTTGCCGCGAGCCTGTTCCGGTATGAGGGCAGGATCGTGCGCATAGATAGACTGTGATCGGGCGCAGCTCCTCGCCCCGCTCCGCCACAACACGCACTTCACGTAAATGGGTCGTACGGCTCCGTGAAAGTTCCTCCCGTCATCGAGTCTCGGACACAGTGGCGCTCGGTGAAGCGAGAGGACGAACCGGGTCCGCGGCCGCAGTGCAGCGGCTGAAGGTGAACGACCTTATTCCAGACACGCAGCCGAAACACGCGCAGAGGAAGAGCCGGTGCTTTCCGTGGATCCAGTTGGAGGTTTTTGCCGTGCAGTTCCCACTGCGGCCACAGAACAGCCTCAGCTCCAGCTCCAGCTCCGAGCACAGCCGGAGTTAGCCGCACGGGCTAAAGTGTTAGCATCGGGACACAAGTTCCGACGAAAGTCAAATCCAGGCTTTATCGTGGGCTCGATCCTCCAGCGCCACGGGACACTCTGGACTCACCGCTCTGGGATTGTTCTGAGCATTTGTGGATTGTTCTGTTTTTGAAAGGTCGAGTTCTAACCGAGAAGAAGTTTGGCCTGAAAAGTTTGGATCCGAGCTTGGTTTACGGCCAAAATGAGATTTCTGCACCGATTCATCTAAATTGGCAGGAGACTAAAGTTTGTGACGGCAGCAGTGCGTCAGGTTTAGTGGTCTAAGGTGTTTAGGACTCTTGACTTCCTCACTTGTTAGCATGCTAGCCTAATTGAAGCCTGTCTTGTTCAAAACCATTCGCATTGCCCAACTTTTCCTGACGCTCGCCGCCGCGGCTGAAGCGCAGAGCTCCGCTTTAAGCGTCATAAATGCCCAGTGGAACTTGACTTCTTGGACAGGGACTGGAAGTACGAGACGTGGGTTTGGTGTTTTCCTGCTGCGGACAAACATGGGACGTGGACTCGCTGCTAGCTAGTGTTGCTAGCTGTAGCTGGCCCCGGGCTAGCGCTGTCTGATGAGGCTCTGCCGCACACATCACCGTCGACTTGTTGATTCTGCTCCTGACGAGCACCGCCGCTGGACCGTTCAGGCGCCATAGAAACGTTTTAAATGTGCCACAGAGACTGAGGATTGTCTTTATTTCACTGTTCATTTCCCTCTTTGGAATTCCAAAGTCATTCAACATGTCAACAAGGCCTCCATTGGTGCAAGTCATCGAGAACTCTGCTGGACAGGTAAGTGCACACATCACGTTTCCTCTGGCTGTTCCGTGTGCGTGTTTCCTCTGGCTGTTCCGTGTGCGTGTTTCCTCTGGCTGTTCCGTGTGCGTGTTTCCTCTGGCTGTTCCGTGTGCGTGTTTCCTCTGGCTGTTCCGTGTGCGTGTTTCCTCTGGCTGTTCCGTGTGCGTGTTTCCTCTGGCTGTTCCGTGTGCGTGTGTCGAGTCCACTTGCAATCATTTAGTTTAAATTTAACTGGTTTGGTCTCTAACACTGGTATCTTTGTGCTGGGACTAAGTTCTTGTATCATAAAAAAACGGCTGTATCTGAAGAACTGGTGAGGTTTAACACTGAGATCTGCACTCAGCATCTCACTGGGAGCTGGGGCCTGTCCCACACTGGGAGCTGGGGCCTGTCCCACACTGGGAGCTGGGAGCTGGGAGCTGGGGCCTGTCCCACACTGGGAGCCCAAGGTGCCCAGTGCCTGTCAGGGAGGTGTGGAGCCACCCTGAGGTGCCCAGTGCCTGTCAGGGAGGTGTGGAGCCACCCTGAGGTGCCCAGTGCCTGTCAGGGAGGTGTGGAGCCACCCTGAGGTGCCCAGTGCCTGTCAGGGAGGTGTGGAGCCACCCTGAGGTGCCCAGTGCCTGTCAGGGAGGTGTGGAGCCACCCTGAGGTGCCCAGTGCCTGTCAGGGAGGTGCAGGAGGTGTGGAGAGCCTGGACTGGAGCCGGAGGGTAGGGCCTTGTTTAGACTCACACTTGGACAAATATGACGGGAGATTACTTGGATTATTTGATGTCAATAGCTTAATAAACGATCCAGTAACTCACAGCAAAGAAACAAACAAATATTAATTAATAAAATGAAAAAATAGTTAACATTTAAACAAGAAAAATATGCACAACTAATGTTTAAGTATTGATTTCAAATAAGTGACAAATCCCCCATAAAGGGGGCAGCAACTCTATTAGGGTTTGGGCACTATTAAAGGTGAAATATGATACATTATTTCTATTATCAGCCTTTAAACATGCTCTTGAGTACTTTTTAGTTTTGCATCTCATGTTTTAGAACAAAAAAGAAAATATAACAAACAAAATGACTTTTGGAGCCCTGCCTTTTTCCAACACTGCAAGCTGTGTAAACCTTTCTTCCAGTAGACGGCGCCACCACTCAACAAGTTTATTTGTCCGTTTACTTCCTGGTCTCAGGATGCAGTTGTACTGATCATGATAAGATGGGAGAAAAGCCCGGAGCGAGTCGGGAGATGATTTATGGACTTAAACGGCAGAGAAGATTCTCGGAGCCCCGTCGGAACCATGCCAGAGCCCCATGGAGCACAAACAATTGGCCTTTGTGAAGCTGAGACTCTGAGATTTGGACTCTGATGTCTGTTTTACTCTAATTATTAGAAAGATAATAAGACAAGATGACCTTTATTTGTCAATGGGGAAATTCCAGGGTTTCCACACAGATTAAGCACAGAATTATAATAATAAAAACAGAAATAATTATTATGACTGTATTGCACATGCGTATGACAGTATTGCACATGCGTATGACAGTATTGCACACGCGTATGACAGTATTGCACACGCGTATGACAGTATTGCACACGCGTATGACAGTATTGCACACGCGTATGACAGTATTGCACACGCGTATGACAGTATTGCACACGCGTATGACAGTATTGCACACGCGTATGACAGTATTGCACACGCGTATGACAGTATTGCACACGGGTATGACAGTATTGTCCATCATTATGACAGTATTGTCCATCATTATGACAGTATTGTCCATCATTATGACAGTATTGTCCATCATTATGACAGTATTGCACTTGATTATGACAGTATTGCACATAATTATGACAGTATTGCACATGACCATGGCAGTATTGCACATGGCAGTATTGCACTTGACAGTATTGCACATGTTCAGGGGAGTGTTTGTTCTAAAGTCTGACAGCAGCAGAAGGAAAGAGTGTGAAACGTCTCCTTCAACTGCGAGGGTGGATCAGTCACTGAAGCTGCTCTCCGCAGGGGACAGAGTGTCCCTGCAGGGGACAGAGTGTCCCTGCAGGGGACAGAGTGTCCTGCAGGGGACAGAGTGTCCTGCAGGGGACAGAGTGTCCTGCAGGGGGCGACACTCATGGTCCAGCATAGATGTGAGTTTAGCCAGGACCCTTCTGTCCCCCACCTCCTGCACCGAGTCCAGAGGACAGCCCAGGACGGAGCTTTGTCCAGCTTCTCCCTCTTGCTCCAGAGGAATTCGGATTTTAAATCCCACCTAGATGTTCTTAAATATATGAATGAGTAAAGCCGTTTTCTGGAGGGATCGGCCGATAAAATGAGCGTTTCTTGGTTTTTTTTAAAAGCTGAAGGTAAATTCACCTAAAGTTTTAGGGACTTGTAATAAAGCAAGCGAGGAGGAGGAGGAGGAGGAGGAGGAGGAGGAGGAGGAGGAGGAGGAGGAGGAGGAGGAGGAGGAGGAGGAGGAGGAGGAGGAGGAGGAGGAGGAGGAGGAGGAGGAGGAGGAGGAGGAGGAGGAGGAGGAGGAGGAGGAGGAGGAGGAGGAGGAGGAGGAGGAGGAGGAGGAGGAGGAGGAACGATATCCCTGTTGGTCAGAACCAAGTAGGCTTCACATCACGGGTTAATCTTGGTCAAAATCGGTAAACTAATTTCATTATGTGGCTTTGGCGTTCTAATCAAAATCAACTTTTCATTGGTCGTTAGCCGGGGGGGAGGATGCCAAAACAGAAGCGTGTTTACATGAAGTTAAACCCACATGGAACCGTATTGTACGAAGAATAGTCCAGAACTTGTTCATTTTCTGCCCTTTTAGATCCTTCATGCTGCCACTTTAGAACACTAATAAAATGATCATTACAAAAGGCAACGTGCTGGAGCTGGGCTTGATTCCCGGATCTGGTGGTCTTTTTGTGCTGAGTTTGCATGTTCTCCCTGTTTTCTCTAGGGACAGTAATATAATCCAATGATCATTTGTCATACATTTTGTGCAGTGGTGATAATAGTCATGGTCATTATAGCACCAGACTGGAACTGATTCATAATATTAACATTTAAATATGAATATATCTAACATTTTCAGTCTATTATCGTTATTCCCTATCATTGGCTGATTATCATCATTATAATCATAATAATCATAATGCAAAAGTGTAAACCTTCAGAACATGACTTTCTTTACTGCTTCAATACAAGATGAAAAGCACATGAATCATGATCAGATGCAAACAAGCTCTAGACCTGAAGGATGAATGGGATGTTGACGTTGTTGTGAGCTCTGTTTAGCGCTGCTGATTGTGCTGCTGGTGAGAGTAAACGGGCCCGTCCGGTCGGCCCGCTCTGGGTGTGGCGCCTCCAACCGTACAAGTGCATCTCACGTCACCGGCCTGGCCCACGGCGGCGCCCAGAGCGGCACCCGGAGCATTCTGCTTCAGACTGCCGAGGCGTGTTCTGCTCGAACTCCTGTGTCCATGGGGACATGGAGACATGGGGACAAGGACAAGGGTCAGTCAATGTTTTTGACTCGACAATTAAAGCATTTGATCTCAAATACTCACAGAAAACATTGTGTTTAACCACATTTTGTGTACCAAAAGAAAGGTCAATGTCTTTACTTTCATTGGAAAAAAGGCTGTTAGTTTTTTATAAGGTCAGATTCTACTTCCCTCACAGAAATGAGATGCACGGAGAAGACGCTTGCGGTATTTCTAGTTTGTGAAGGCTTCGCGTGGCTGCGGGCTTTGTGCGGCTGCAGCTGGAGGCTTCGTGCGGCTGCAGGCTTCACGCGGCTGCAGCTGGAGGCTTCGTGCGGCTGCAGGCTTCACGCGGCTGCAGCTGGAGGCTTCGTGCGGCTGCAGGCTTCACGCGGCTACAGCTGGAGGCTTCGTGCGGCTGCAGGCTTCACGCGGCTGCAGCTGGAGGCTTCGTGCGGCTGCAGGCTTCACGCGGCTGCAGGCTTCACGCGGCTGCAGCTGGAGGCTTCGTGCGGCTGCAGGCTTCACGCGGCTGCAGCTGGAGGCTTCGTGCGGCTGCAGGCTTCACGCGGCTGCAGCTGGAGGCTTCGTGCGGCTGCAGGCTTCACGCGGCTGCAGCTGGAGGCTTCGTGCGGCTGCAGGCTTCACGCGGCTGCAGCTGGAGGCTTCGTGCAGCTGCAGGCTTCACGCGGCTGCAGCTGGAGGCTTCGTGCGGCTGCAGGCTTCACGCGGCTGCAGCTGGAGGCTTCGTGCGGCTGCAGGCTTCACGCGGCTGCAGCTGGAGGCTTCGTGCGGCTGCAGGCTTCACGCGGCTGCAGCTGGAGGCTTCGTGCGGCTGCAGGCTTCACGCGGCTGCAGCTGGAGGCTTCGTGCAGCTGCAGGCTTCACGCGGCTGCAGCTGGAGGCTTCGTGCGGCTGCAGGCTTCACGCGGCTGCAGGCTGCAGGCTTGTTGCGTCCCTCGCAGACTTCACGTTGAGGATAAACCGAGCATTAGTTTTCATCAGAATCAATCATTTTGTGACAAAGTGAAGAAAAGTGCACTTTTACAAAACAGTCTTTAGTTCAGTTCAGTTTTGCTTTCATCTAAATTTAGATGAGTGCAATGAAACAAAGTCTGTAGGGTTCTAGTTCTCTACATGGTAAAAAGAGCAGGGAAAATGACAAGTGTCTTTTTAAGATAAAGTAAGGCAAGTTTATTTGTAGAGCACATTTCACAGACCAGGCAGTTCAAAGAATCAAAATCAGAATAAAGTTTATTGCCATTTGTCATGAGCAGGATTCACAGACATAGGAACTTGTCCTGGCGGTTTGATGCAACACAAACATCAAACGCTGAACAAGGAATACAAAAACAATGGACAATAAATAACTACCGGGTATTAAAAATAAGTAAGTAAAGTTAAAAATAGACATGATATGTACATAAAATTAAATATTTAGTGAACAGTGCAGTGAATGCAAAGTGCTTAGGCAGTTTTCACAGCCTCCTGCCTGAGGGGAGTGTTACTTTTGTAACGTACTTTATAGGCTTGTGTATGAAAATTATATTGAGAAATGAATATGCTTTTTATCTGTAGAATGAAGCCGTTATTGACAGGTGTTTGACTTTTACATTTGGTGAGCAGTTCTATTGTATCTGCCTGGCTCACTGACTCTGACCGTCACATGTCCTCAATGTGTGTGTCCAGTGCTTGGGTCAGTCCGTGTCCACGGCCCAGCTCGCTCTGTGCTTTGCTGCTGCATCCAGAGCTCACGCTGTGTATGAGATAGATCATCTGAACATTTTGATCTGCTGTTGGACCAAATCCAAATCTAGTTTATAGGATCAACATAGTTTCCTTGGTGATTTTGGGCATTAATGTGCTTCTGCTCATCATTTAACTGAATGAATAGTTGCAGTTCATGTCCGAGTCATGCAGCGGTGCAGCTGGAGCAGACAGAGTGGATATAGGAGCAGACTTTCATCCTCTGAGCAGCGTGGACAGTTTGAGGAAGGAAAACGTGCAGAAGAAACGACTTATGTGATGAACCATCAAGTGCTTTCACTTTCCGTATTCATCCGTTTGGGAAATGTACAGCTTCAAAAAGCACGTTTTCACGGGCCCCTGGCTCTTTTTACATTGAAGGCACACATTAAATAATGGCTTTGGCGTGTGCGTACCTGTGTTGCGTTGTGTGGATGCAGGAGAGCTCGTAGTTCTGTGTGTTTAAAGAGGCTGCTCCGTGTCGTCGTGGGAACAGACGGTGGATACATCGGGACTTAAAGGACCACATCAGAGTGTTTTAACCAAGAGGGTTTCATAAGGAGCTTAAACGACACTGCTGCAATAACTTACAGATCATCTACATCAAAGCGGATGTGATGATGTAAAGTGTGACGGGTGCGTCTGCAGAGCACCCATGTAAAGTGTGACGGGTGCGTCTGCAGAGCACCCATGTAAAGTGTGACGGGTGCGTCTGCAGAGCACCCATGTAAAGTGTGACGGGTGCGTCTGCAGAGCACCCATGTAAAGTGTGACGGGTGCGTCTGCAGCGCACCCATGTAAAGTGTGACGGGTGCGTCTGCAGAGCACCCATGTAAAGTGTGACGGGTGCGTCTGCAGAGCACCCATGTAAAGTGTGACGGGTGCGTCTGCAGCGCACCCATGTAAAGTGTGACGGGTGCGTCTGCAGAGCACCCATGTAAAGTGTGACGGGTGCGTCTGCAGAGCACCCATGTAAAGTGTGACGGGTGCGTCTGCAGAGCACCCATGTAAAGTGTGACGGGTGCGTCTGCAGAGCACCCATGTAAAGTGTGACGGGTGCGTCTGCAGAGCACCCATGTAAAGTGTGACGGGTGCGTCTGCAGAGCACCCATGTAAAGTGTGACGGGTGCGTCTGCAGAGCACCCATGTAAAGTGTGACGGGTGCGTCTGCAGAGCACCCAT
>NW_027315834.1:2345908-2373408 GCF_026437365.1 Eucyclogobius newberryi
ACACTTAAACGTCCAGAAATCCAATAATAATCTGATTTTGGTGCATGTGAATGAACTATAATATTGAATACAAATACATGACTGCTTTTGGAACATGGACTTCTTCTTCTTCGCCCCAGCTCTTCCGGGAGGTGAGGATCATGAAGCTGTTGAACCACCCAAACATAGGTGAGTAATGCGAGGGCACAGCTGCTGCAGCAGTTGCAGTAGCAGTAGCAGTAGCAGTAGCTGTAGCAGTAGCAGTAGCAGTAGCAGTAGCAGTAGCAGTAGCAGTAGCAGTAGCTGTAGCTGTAGCTGTAGCTGTAGCAGTAGCAGTAGCAGTAGCAGTAGCAGTAGCTGTAGCTGTAGCAGTAGCAGTAGCAGTAGCAGTAGCAGTAGCAGTAGCAGTAGCAGTAGCTGTAGCTGTAGCTGTAGCTGTAGCTGTAGCAGTAGCAGTAGCAGTAGCAGTAGCAGTAGCAGTAGCTGTAGCTGTAGCTGTAGCTGTAGCTGTAGCAGTAGCAGTAGCTGTAGCTGTAGCTGTAGCAGTAGCTGTAGCTGTAGCAGTAGCAGTAGCTGTAGCTGTAGCTGTAGCGGTAGCGGTAGCGGTAGCAGCAGCGGTGGTAACGGTCGTCGCGGTCGTGTGTCTGATGCGTGCTCTGTTCTCCTGTAGTCAAGCTCTTCGAGGTGATTGAGACGGAGAAGACGCTGTACCTGGTCATGGAGTACGCAAGCGGAGGTGAGTGTCCCGCTCTAATCGCTCCCCTCAGGGCGGCTGCGTCCTTTGGTTCCTCCAGCACAAAACTCTAACCCAGGGGCCTCCAATGATTATTCCCAGGGGGCCAGATTTTTCAGCGGGCTAAGGTCCAAGGGCCGGACTGCAAAATGTTTTATCTCTAAGATCCACAAACAACTCAGTGGGACAATTCAACCACAGAAACACACTCAGGACTTTACTCTCAGTCAAGTCAAAATATAACAATATCACATGACTAAAAACAGCCCAAAAGCACTAAAAACCAGTGTGTACCAGAAACCTGACTTGACATGTATAAACAGGGCCAAAGCGGGGACTAAAGCGCGGGGACTAAAGCGCGGGGACTAAAGCGCGGGGGCCAAAGCGCGGGGGCCAAAGCGCGGGGGCCAAAGCGCGGGGGCCAAAGCGCGGGGGCCAAAGCGCGGGGGCCAAAGCGCGGGGGCCAAAGCGCGGGGGCCAAAGCGCGGGGGCCAAAGCGCGGGGGCCAAAGCGCAGAGCTTCTTTTTAATAGTTTTAATTATGGGGATCTGGGCCAGACCATATTGCTTCAGGGTCCGGATTTGGCCCGCGGGCTGCCTTTCGGAGAGCCCTGCTCCTGTCTGTCAGGTCCTGTCGCCTGTGTTGGATGTAACTGGAACATGACTGTGGAAAGGCCCTGGCCTGTGGAAAGTCTACACACAGCTCCTCTGGTAGAGTTAGTTTTGAAATGGTGAAAAATGATGCCGTTCTGCCTGAGAAGAATGGTGTTCCTCAATAAGCCCACTTTGTTCTTTCTGTGCTCCCCAGGAGAGGTGTTCGATTACCTGGTGGCCCACGGCCGCATGAAGGAGAAGGAGGCCCGGGCCAAGTTTAGACAGGTTTGTAGTGCTGCTGGCTGTGACACAAATCTCTTCTTTCATCACATTCTCGAGCTGAGTAGAGAGAATAAGCAAGTCAAGATACAATGCTTTGTACAGGGAACGATGAGCTTAGGTGACGTTTAGGGTACACGACTAGAATACATGTGTCTAGCACTAAGTATACTCTGGCTCCATGGATCTGGTGATTGTAAAAGCTAAACTGTCTCTTGTTGTTTGGTGCAGATCGTGTCAGCCGTGCAGTATTGCCATCAGAAGTGTATCGTGCACAGAGACCTGAAGGTGAGCCTCCTGTCGTCTGCTCTGGAACACTTTATGTGGTGTAGTCTTCTGGCATTAGGACCAGGGCTTTGCCTTGTGTGGAGCTGATCAGTGCCACAGACCTGCAGGGAAGAGTGCACCTGTTGCCAGGCAACCCCAGCCTCCTTTCTCTTAATGAGGAGACGAGCACTAAAGAAGCAAGAAGTTTGTTCTTGCACCTCGAGCTGTAAGAACACCGCTCCTGCTCAGCAGGGCTGTGTTCCTGTCAGACAACTGTGTTGTGATTGGTTAGATTTTCAACGTGGGCGTGGTCAATTTAAAAACTACTAATCTTTTGTGAAATTGCATTCATAAAATGACCATTTTGTCCATTTTGATAATTTATAACAATTATCAAAATGTAGCTGCCACTAGGGTTGTGTTCAAAATATCGATACGGCAATATATCGATACGCGTGGGGGGGGGGACCTAGGCTTTAAACCAGGTGGAATAGTACTTTTGATCTGCTGTTAGTGCTGCTCCTCTCAGTCGAGAGAACCTGCAGGTTCAGACCATGAAACATACAATACTTTACTAGAATGTCTTCCTTTATATTTCTATTTGGATCAGTTGGTTGGATGTATAAAGTTATTAGAGCAGAATGGATTTATAAATAAGTGCTTTGGGGAAAAACATGACATTTCATACATTTTCTTATCCAGAATAAAAACATCACTTTTTTCATTTTTTCAAAAATATATCGGGATACGTATCGTAATGAGGGAATTGTATCGGAATATACAAGTATCGGGATACGTATCCTATCGCGAGGTTCTTGGCAATATACCCAGCCCTAGCTGCCACTGTCCTGCTTATAATCGCCATAGCAACAACAGTTTGAGTTCCAGAGAGCAGAGTGACTTTCCTCAACACATAAATGGACAGAGAACACAGACTCATTTACTAGAAGTCTATGTCAGGCTCCATCACATTATGACCAAATCCCATTATGTCATGTGTGAGGCAGTGGGTCTGTACATCACACACGGGGCAGTGGGTCTGTACATCACACACGGGGCAGTGGGTCTGTACATCACACACGGGGCAGTGGGTCTGTACATCACACACGGGGCAGTGGGTCTGTACATCACACACGGGGCAGTGGGTCTGTACATCACAGAGATAAAATAGATCACATAGATAAAAGGTTGGATAATAGATAAAGAGGGAGGATCTGCTGGAGCCCACAGGTTTGTGCAGATCACTGTGTCAGCAATAATTGGACCAAATAATCCATCCATCAGTTTTCTTCTCTTTATCGGGGTCCTGGGGCGGGCTCGTGGGGCGGGGTTATGTGGCGGGCTCGTGGGGCGGGGTTATGTGGCGGGCTCGTGGGGCAGCGTTCTAAGCAGTGGTCCCCAGACTTTCCTCTCCACACACACTTCCTCTTCTGGGAGGATCTCCCAGGTCAAAGAGACAAAGTCCCTCTGATGTGACTTCTATGGATTATGGCCTAGTGCCTGTGTTTTAGCTCATGCTCACCTCTTCACCTCTTCTTCTCTTCTCTTCTTCTCTTCTCTCTTTCCCCTTTCCTCTTGTCATGTCTTCCTTTTCTCTTGTCTTCCTCTTCTCCTGTCTTTCTCTCTTCTTCTTCTCCTCTTTTCTCCCTTCTTCCTCTTCTCTTCCTCTCTCGTCTTCTTCTCCTGTCTTCCTCTTCTCTCGTCCTCTTCTCTTGTCTTCCTCTTCGCTCTTCTTCCTCTCTCGTCGTCTTATCCTGTCTTCCTCTTGTCTTCCTCTTCTCTCGTCCTCTTCTCTCTTCTTCCTCTCGTCCTCTTCTCCTGTCATCCTCTTCTCCTGTCTTCCTCTTGTCCTGTCTTCCTCTCTCTCTTCCTCTTCTCTCGTCCTCTTGTCCTGTCTTCCTCTTCTCTCCTCCTCCTCTTCTTCTGTGCTGCTGCAGGCGGAGAACCTGCTGTTGGACGCAGACATGAACATAAAGATCGCAGACTTCGGCTTCAGTAACGAGTTCACTCTGGGGAACAAGCTGGACACGTTCTGTGGTTCTCCCCCGTACGCCGCTCCGGAGCTGTTCCAGGGGAAGAAGTACGACGGCCCCGAGGTGGACGTGTGGAGCCTGGGGGTCATCCTCTACACCCTGGTCAGCGGCTCATTGCCCTTCGACGGACAGAATCTCAAGGTGGGTCGTCTTTCTGCTCCTCATGCACTCTTCCTGCCGTAAGTAAGCACAGGGTCAGCCACCTCTCCACAGATCTGGTCTGTAGCATCACCTGGTGGAGTCTCCTGCTTGTCATCAGGTACAGCATCTGCAGCTCTCTGGGACATGAGAGCTGAGATGGTCGTGTCTGATGGTCTGGGTGAAGCTTCTCTTCGATGCAGAGGTCCACAGTCAGGAGGTCTGGGTGAAGCTTCTCTTCGATGCAGAGGTCCACAGTCAGGAGGTCTGGGTGAAGCTTCTCTTTGATGCAGAGGTCCACAGTCAGGAGGTCTGGGTGAAGCTTCTCTTTGATGCAGAGGTCCACAGTCAGGAGGTCTGGGTGAAGCTTCTCTTTGATGCAGAGGTCCACAGTCAGGAGGTCTGGGTGAAGCTTCTCTTTGATGCAGAGGTCCACAGTCAGGAGGTCTGGGTGAAGCTTCTCTTCGATGCAGAGGTCCACAGTCAGGAGGTCTGGGTGAAGCTTCTCTTTGATGCAGAGGTCCATAGTCAGGAGGTCTGGGTGAAGCTTCTCTTCGATGCAAAGGTCCACAGTCAGGAGGTCTGGGTGAAGCTTCTCTTCGATGCAGAGGTCCACAGTCAGGAGGTCTGGGTGAAGCTTCTCTTTGATGCAGAGGTCCACAGTCAGGAGGTCTGGGTGAAGCTTCTCTTCGATGCAGAGGTCCACAGTCAGGAGGTCTGGGTGAAGCTTCTCTTCGATGCCGATTAGTCCTGCCTCGTATCAATCATAAAACGCACCTGTCGCTCACCTGCAGCCGCGTTCGGCTCGTCCCAAAGTTTCCGCGTGTCTAAGCGCATTGATCTATCATAATATAGTTCCTTCAGTGTACGGGGCAAAATGAAGATGGAGAAAGACAGTTCGAGCTGAAATCTACGGGAGATGAGAGATGCGATGTGATCCGTCGCGCTAATAAACAAACACACGTGTGTGTTGTATCAGTCCACACGGGGAGTGGCATGTGCACAGGGGTGTGGCACGGGGGAGTGCACGGGGGAGTGCACGGGGGAGTGCACGGGGGAGTGCACGGGGGAGTGCACGGGGGAGTGCACGGGGGTGTGGCACGGGGGAGTGCACGGGGGTGTGGCACGGGGGAGTGCACGGGGGTGTGGCACGGGGGTGTGGCACGGGGGAGTGCACGGGGGTGTGGCACGGGGGAGTGGCACATGCACTTCTGCCTGAGTTCTCAAATCGCCGAAAAATCGTCCATTGCACCTTTAAGAGTGCAGTTCTTACTTTATGAGACTGTTGCACTTTCATTTAATGCACACTTTGTTTATTTGTTTACTGCTGCTGGAATTTGAAGTTGAGCTTCAAATGTTGCACATTATTTCTTATTCCAGCTCAAAGAAAGATTCACTGTTACTGGGGACGACCTGTTTATGTTGCATTTGTAAATTTTTTAAATGTGTTACAAAAGTATCGGATCGGGACTCGGTATCGGCAGATCCTCAAAATCACCCTCTCCTCTCTCACCCTCTCCTCTCTCACCCTCTCCTCTCTCACCCTCTCCTCTCTCACCCTCTCCTCTCTCACCCTCTCCTCTCTCACCCTCTCCTCTCTCACCCTCTCCTCTCTCACCCTCTCCTCTCTCACCCTCTCCTCTCTCACCCTCTCCTCTCTCACCCTCTCCTCTCTCACCCTCTCCTCTCTCACCCTCTCCTCTCTCACCCTCTCCTCTCTCACCCTCTCCTCTCTCACCCTCTCCTCTCTCACCCTCTCCTCTCTCACCCTCTGCTGCTCTGTTCTGCAGGAGCTGAGAGAGCGAGTGCTGCGTGGGAAGTACCGCATCCCCTTCTACATGTCGACTGACTGTGAAAACCTCCTGAAGAAGTTCCTCATCCTGAACCCTTCTAAGAGAGGCAGCCTGGAGGTGAGCCCTGCTGCACCAGCCTCTGGCTCCGACTACATCACATTATGTTCTGTTGTTGACCAGAGAAGGATTCCAACCGGTTAATGCAACGCAATAGCGTCCTTTACTGTTGATGGCATATTGAGTCCAATCAAGTGGTCAAGAGCGCCCTGTTAACACAAACATAAAACAAGTTTAAAAAATACAGATTTAAAATGTCCTGAGATTCCATTCATAAATACTTGATCTAGTGTTCAGCAAACTTGATAAATAATTTAATAATAATGCCTTATAATGAAAGCCATTTTCATCATCCACACATTAGCAAATTAAAACAAACTGGATTAATCTGAGCATTCACGATTCTCTTTAGGTTTGTGATTAACTGAAGACAGTTGGCTAATGCTAGCTTGTGACTGTAAAGTGATTTGAAAAGGACTTGTCTCTCTGGTCAGATGAAAGTGTGAAGAGCTGAGATGACGTCACATGACTGAGCTCAGGACTTGGCTGAGCGTGTTAAGTGTTCATCACCTGGTGTCTCTTCATCTGGGTTCAGGCTGGACACAAATATTGTAATTGGTCCAATACTGACCAAGATAATTGTGGTTATGGTTGATTGTTTTATTCTAGTTTAAAACTTTCCGAATGCTTAATAGATTCACTCACACATTTGCCAAATCGTATTAAATAGAGAGTATTACACTTATGAGGTATTGTTAACACGGCATATATCGCTCACCACGTTTGACCGATTTTGATTCATTTATTATATTGACCAACAGTAACTGCATAATATTTCAGTTTGTTTCCATCTGTTGTGTAGAGGGAAAGCTATAAAAGGGTGTACATGAATAAACACGTTGATGGTTAAAAAAGTGTTAAAGGCAGTCGCAAGTAAGTAGTGCAAAGTGGTAAATGTGTCATATTAGGCCGTGGCATAGTATTACTGTTCATCCTGTTACTTTTTGTTGGTTGAAAAATGGTGTATCTGCTCTAAACGACACATTTAATAGTTTGGTTTGGACGCTGGGATTCTCTCCTGCTCCGGGCCAAGTCCCTCCCCTTCACTGCACAAGCACACACAGGTTTATGAAGCTGTAATAACAGTCATACACACAAAGTTCTCTGTACAAAATCCAGAATGGTTCATAACAAAAAGCCCTGCAGAGGTCCGAGATGACTCCAACCAATTCTGATGAAGGAAGAACATTATAACATGGTAGAAAGGTCCAAAATTGACATCGAACACATGACATTGCGAACCTACCGTATTTTCAGGACCACAAGTCGCACCGGAGTATAAGTCGCACCAGCCAAAAAATGAAAAAAACATATGTAAATCGCACTGGAGTATAAATCGCTTTTTTGGGGGAAATTTAATTGATAAAATCCAAGACAAAGAACAGACGTTTCATCTTGAAATGCAGTTTAAAATAATAACAGATTAGAGAAGGTGAATAGGTGTACGTATGCTAACGCTAACACCTTCAGCTACATGACGTATGCTAACGCTAACCAAAACTATGAAAAATACGGTAGTTGTGGCCTTTTCTACGGATCACCCAAACGTTCATGCTCAGCGCTTCACTCATCATCTCTCTTCCTTTCCCAAATGACCAAATGCTCCTGTGTGCGTTTGTGTCTTTGTTCCCAGCAGCAGATCATGAGGGACCGATGGATGAATGTGGGCCACGAGGAGGAGGAGCTCAAGCCTTATATCGAGCCCCAGCCGGACTACAAGGACCCGCGGAGGACAGGTACACGACCAGCAGCCCTGTGTATGTGCCATATGTTTACACTAACATGCTCTAAGTCTGCAGCTCTGAGGGCAATATAAGCATCAACACATCTGTATAGTTTAGCCAGTGCACACAGAGGGACCTTCAGTTGTCATCACTGACCATAGAAAACGGGAGACTCTTATAGTTGTGGCAGCAGTTGGCTTGTGTAGGTGCAGACTAACGCTCTGCTGTGTGCAGACGTCATGCTGCAGATGGGCTTCTCTCAGGAGGAGATCCAGGACTCGCTGGTTAACCAGAAGTACAACGATGTGATGGCCACGTACCTGCTGCTGGACTATAAGAACTCAGAGGTGAGCGACACAGCCTTTTCAGTCTGATCCTTCTTTTGGAGAGTATCTTACTTTATTACACATTTGAACGATAACTGCCAACACATATGTGAAAAAACAACCCGCTTTTCATATTTTTGTTTTGTTAGTGTGTGATTTAAGCTGAACTAAAGCACTGACCAGAAATTGGTCTGGATAAAAAAAGGTAGTTTGTACCAGACCCTGAAAGAGAATCACATGAAAAGGCTTTTACAAATAAGAAGCTATTATAGCCAAGAAATGAGACAACGCAACAATTATATTAAATGTGAAAAAAAAGTGTAATTTTGTAAAAGTGTGTACTTCACAGTGGAGGACCACAAGAGTGCCAAAGTGCTCATTATTCACAGGGAGGGGCTGTCGCGTGTTCAGGGAGGGGCTGTCGCGTGTTCAGGGAGGGGCTGTCGCGTGTTCAGGGAGGGTCTGTCGCGTGTTCAGGGAGGGGCTGTCGCGTGTTCAGGGAGGGGCTGTCGCGTGTTCAGGGAGGGGCTGTCGCGTGTTCAGGGAGGGGCTGTCGCGTGTTCAGGGAGGGGCTATAGCCTGTTCAGGGAGGGGCTGTAGCCTGTTCTGGGAGGGGCTGTCGCCTGTTCAGGGAGGGGCTGTCGCCTGTTCAGGGAGGGGCTGTCGCCTGTTCAGGGAGGGGCTGTCGCGTGTTCAGGGAGGGGCTGTCGCCTGTTCAGGGAGGGGCTGTCGCATGTTCAGGGAGGGGCTGTCGCATGTTCAGGGAGGGGCTGTCGGATGTTCAGGGAGGGTCTGTCGCCTGTTCAGGGAGGGTCTGTCGCCTGTTCAGGGAGGGTCTGTCGCCTGTTCAGGGAGGGGCTGTCGCCTGTTCAGGGAGGGGCTGTCGCGTGTTCAGGGAGGGGCTGTCGCGTGTTCAGGGAGGGGCTGTCGCGTGTTCAGGGAGGGGCTGTCGCGTGTTCAGGGAGGGGCTGTCGCGTGTTCAGGGAGGGGCTGTCGCGTGTTCAGGGAGGGTCTGTCGCGTGTTCAGGGAGGGTCTGTCGCGTGTTCAGGGAGGGGCTGTCGCGTGTTCAGGGAGGGGCTGTCGCCTGTTCAGGGAGGGGCTGTCGCGTGTTCAGGGAGGGGCTGTCGCGTGTTCAGGGAGGGGTTCCGTGTTTAATGCTTTTAAAGGGATTAACTGTCCATAAAAACAACTTAAGTGAAGTTGTCTTGATTCCGCCCACTGTAGTTGACCTTCCTCTTGACCTAGGACCACCTCTGCACCCGTCCCATGCGTCTCCCTGTCGTTCTTGTGAAAGTGTCGTAGCCGCGGATACGTAAAGCACAGACCGGATAAAAGTCTCGTGGTTTCTCGTGGCGTAGCGTTTAGTAAAGACGTGTTTCGGTGAAAAGAGCTTCATTATTTGATTGACAGGGCGGGGGTGGGGCTATTCCGTGGTAGGGGAAACACTGGTATGGTTTTATCCTGGTTGTCATGGAAACACAATGATTGTGTTGAATTTATACTTGTGACTCGTGTTCAAACACAAGCTCCTCCCCCTCACACGTCTCTTCTGTTTCAGCTGGAGGAAGGCGTCATCAAGCCCCGCCCAGGAAGTGATGTAAGCAACATAAACTCCCCTTCCCCACCTTACACGGTACACCAGGGCTAACACGCCAGAGAGCTTTTGCTAGCTGTGCTCAGAGCTAATCTGCCCCGTGGTCTATGAAGGGGCGTCGCACACTTACAGGGCAAACCACCCGAGGACCCCACAAACCACCCGAGGATCCCACAAGGACCCCACAAACCACCCGAGGACCCCGTAAACCACCCGAGGACCCCACAAACCACCCGAGGATCCCACAAGGACCCCACAAACCACCCGAGGACCCCGTAAACCACCCGAGGACCCCAGAAACCACCCGAGGACCCCACTAACCACCCGAGGACCCCAGAAACCACCCGAGGACCCCACAAGGACCCCACAAACCACCCGAGGACCCCAGAAACCACCCGAGGACCCCACAAGGACCCCACAAACCACCCGAGGACCCCACAAGGACCCCAGAAACCACCCGAGGACCCCACAAGGACCCCACTAACTACCCGAGGACCCCACAAACCACCTGAGGACCCCAGAAACCACCCGAGGACCCCACAAGGACCCCACAAACCACCTGAGGACCCCAGAAACCACCCGAGGACCCCACAAGGACCCCACAAACCACCTGAGGACCCCACAAACCACCTGAGGACCCCAGAAACCACCCGAGGACCCCACAAGGACCCCACAAACCACCTGAGGACCCCACAAACCATAAATCAGTCCATAGCATGTCTGCGTTATAGTTACTTTTATTTAAAATGTTCGTTAAATGACTTAATGACCAAACGAGCTTTAACATTTTCGATATGTAGTTGATCAAACTGAAATGATTGTTGAACTGTTTTTTCTTGACTGGATGTCTCTGTGGCAGGTTCAGCGCAGCGTGTCGTCCAACCAGAAACCTCCAAACCGCAGAGCCACTGAGCAGGGTGAGCTTGTCAGGGGTCAAGGGTCAGGGGTCATGGGCGGAGCAAGGATATGTGAGGCCTGGAGATGCTGTGGCCCCCTCTCACATGTCCTCCTCCACAGGCTCATCCTACTCTAAGCGGGGCGGACAAGGAGACAAAAGCGGCACCACCGAGGAGTCCAGCAGGAAGGGCTCGTCCGGCAGCTCCACTACCAAGGTCCCAGCCAGCCCCCTCCCCCCCGACCGCAAGAAGAGCGCCACGCCCTCCACCGTGAGAACAAGTGCACCACACACTGCACAACACAGCAGAGGGAACACCTCTTCAGCATTTACATTACATTTCTTACTATGATTATTAGTATATTACACAAAATGGATCAAAATGAATTATATTTTGTATTTTTATGGCTATACTTCTACCAAACACTGAGACGTTGTGGGCGGGGTCTGAGGCGGTGTGGGCGGAGTCTGAGGCGGTGTGGGCGGGGTCTGAGGCGGTGTGGGCGGGGTCTGAGGCGGTGTGGGCGGAGTCTGAGGCGGTGTGGGCGGAGTCTGAGGCGGTGTGGGCGGAGTCTGAGGCGGTGTGGGCGGAGTGGGCGGGGTCTGAGGCGGTGTGGGCGGGGTCTGAGGCGGTGTGGGCGGGGTCTGAGGCGGTGTGGTCTTTAGATGGATGGATCTGTAGATAATAGTGAACAAGACAGTCTCACAGCTTTTCTCCAGGGTTCAGAATCTAAAATCTTTTAAAACATTGGTCAAAATGTCATTGGCAAAATACTTTTTTTTTTATATAAAGTCAACTTTTCATTTGTCATGAACATAGCTTTTCATAACTCTTTCTCACTGTGTGTGTGTCTGTGTCTGTGTCTGTGTCTGTGTCTGTCTGTGTCTGTCTGTGTGTGTCTGTGTCTGTCTGTGTCTGTCTGTGTGTGTCTGTGTGTGTCTGTGTGTGTCTGTGTGTGTCTGTGTGTGTCTGTGTCTGTGTCTGTGTCTGTGTGTGTCTGTGTCTGTGTCTGTGTCTGTGTCTGTGTCTGTGTCTGTGTCTGTGTCTGTGTCTGTGTCTGTGTCTGTGTCTGTGTCTGTGTCTGTGTGTGTGTCTGTCTGTGTCTGTCTGTGTGTGTCTGTGTCTGTGTCTGTGTCTGTGTCTGTGTCTGTGTGTGTCACTACAGAATAGCATCCTGTCGACCGGCAGCCGCAGCAGGACCTCGCCCCAGAACGAGAGGGCGACGCTGGGGCCAGGGGTCCATAATGGCAAGGACAGGTATGTGCGCACACGCACACACACATGCAGTACCCCAGAGCTCCGCCCACATACAGCCTACACTTTCAGAGTGGTATTTCCAGGACGAGCAGCTTTGATGTTCCATCTAAAGTCCCTTAATGCTTCTGTGCATTTGCTTCCAGGGCCTTGTGTTCAAGAAGACATATTATATATTTATATAGTTATTTAGTGTAGCACTATTATGTGCAGATTATGATTTCACATTATGCTCATTGTTGGAGGTCGACACATCAGGCCCATGTTTTGTCCTCGAGGCCGATTTGACCAGGCGCTTATTTGGACGCTGAGCGCATATTGCACTTTTCTACTGTTGAGGCCCTCAAAGTGCTTCACATCAAGGAACCACTGGTCACTGGGAGGTTGTCTTGCCAGGGGACACAATGGCAGTATTCAGCTGCGATCACACACCCAACCTGTGGGTCAGTCTGACCGCTCTGTCAGAGTCAGCTGAGCTTGGAATTTATTACTTTTGGACAAAAGCAGTTTGCATAATATGTCTCTTAAACACAAGTGTCACACTAATGTGCTCCTCATGTTCCACTCTGACACGCCCTCATGTTCACCTAAAGGGTTAAACACATTACACCTGTGTCAAGGAGGCGAGAGGGCGTGTCAGACTGTGGCCCATGTATGGTGGGTCAACCATCCCCATGTTACATGTGTAACATGTGTTACATGTGTTACCAGTTTGATCCATTTGTCTTCATCTCTCTCTCTCTCCCCCTCCCTCTCTCCCCCCCTCCATGTGTTACCGTAATGTGGTTAGAGCTGACCTGGGTTGCCATACCAACCAGGATCATTAACACAAAGTTGAGGAAATGGGTGTACTTTTTGGGCGTTCTTCCTCTTAGACGGCTGCCTCCCCCTTCTCCGGCCGCCTCCCCCCTTCTCCGGCCGCCTCCCCCCTTCTCCGGCCGCCTCCCCCCTTCTCCGGCCGCCTCCCCCCTTCTCCGGCCGCCTCCCCCCTTCTTTCTCATTAATGTACACTCAGCACAACATCCTGACAGAGAAAAACAGAAATGTAATTAAACTGACTGGACATGATTAGGAAAGAGTCACCGCTCAGGGTCAGAGCAGATGAGGAACTGCCCGAGGAGCTCAGACAGAACTGTGGCCAACGTCACAGAAGAAGTTCAAGGTTCCTAAGAGCTCAGGGGCCTCCATAATCTTTACCTGGAAGAAGTTTGGGACGACCAGAACTCTTCCTAGATCTGACCGTCCAGCCAAACTGAGCAACTGTGGGAGAAGAGCCTCGTGAGCGGTCAAGAAGAGCCTCGTGAGCGGTCAAGAAGAGCCTCGTGAGCGGTCAAGAAGAGCCTCGTGAGCGGTCAAGAAGAGCCTCGTGAGCGGTCAAGAAGAGCCTCGTGAGAGGTCAAGAAGAGCCTCGTGAGAGGTCAAGAAGAAGAGCCTCGTGAGAGGTCAAGAAGAGCCTCCTGAGAGGTCAAGAAGAGCCTCCTGAGAGGTCAAGAAGAGCCTCCTGAGAGGTCAAGAAGAGCCTCCTGAGAGGTCAAGAAGAGCCTCGTGAGAGGTCAAGAAGAGCCTCCTGAGAGGTCAAGAAGAGCCTCCTGAGAGGTCAAGAAGAGCCTCCTGAGAGGTCAAGAAGAGCCTCCTGAGAGGTCAAGAAGAGCCCAACGATCTCTGTGGCTGAGCTCCAGATGCAGGAGGAGTTCTCAGACTGTGAGAAATAAGACTGAACTTTTCAGATTTGAGCAAATGCAATGAAACAGAGTGAAACATGTAACAGTCTGAATACTTTCTGTGCCCACTGCACGTTGAGCCCACATGCTGAAGTACACAAGAGAAGTGAAGTACACAAGAGAAGTGAAGTACACAAGAGAAGTGAAGTACACAAGAG
The DNA here is from genome assembly GCF_026437365.1 of Eucyclogobius newberryi. Taxonomy (NCBI): domain Eukaryota; kingdom Metazoa; phylum Chordata; class Actinopteri; order Gobiiformes; family Gobiidae; genus Eucyclogobius; species Eucyclogobius newberryi. Next base: position 2,359,515 of record NW_027315834.1, read on the forward strand.
AAGTGAAGTACACAAGAGAAGTGAAGTACACAAGAGAAGTGAAGTACACAAGAGAAGTGAAGTACACAAGAGAAGTGAAGTACACAAGAGAAGTGAAGTACACAAGAGAAGTGAAGTACACGAGAGAAGTGAAGTACACGAGAACCGTTTACTTTAGCTTTAGCCACATTTCATAGCATAGAGAGCCCCCCCCAGCCTGGCCCCTCTCTCTCTCTCTCTCTCTCTCGCTCTCTCGCTCTCTCGCTCTCCTCCTCTCCTCTCATTATGTGTGTTATGTACTGCTGTTAACCATGCTGGCTCTGCCCCGCCGCGCACTCACCTGCTGTATGTGTGTGTTCATGTGTGTGTTCGTGTGTTCATGTGTGTGTGTTCATGTGTGTGTTCGTGTGTTCATGTGTGTGTGTTCATGTGTGTGTTCATGTGTTCATGTGTGTGTGTTCATGTGTGTGTGTTCATGTGTGTGTTCATGTGTGTGTGTTCATGTGTGTGTGTTCATGTGTGTGTTCATGTGTTCATGTTTGTGTGTGTTCATGTGTGTGTTCATGTGTTCATGTATGTGTTCATGTGTTCATGTGTGTGTTCATGTGTGTGTTCATGTGTTCATGTGTGTGTTCATGTGTGTGTTCATGTGTGTGTTCATGTGTGTGTTCATGTGTGTGTTCATGTGTTCATGTGTGTGTTCATGTGTGTGTTCATGTGTGTGTTCATGTGTGTGTTCATGTGTGTGTTCGTGTGTTCATGTGTGTGTGTTCATGTGTGTTCATGTGTGTGTGTTCATGTGTGTGTGTTCATGTGTGTGTGTTCATGTGTGTGTGTTCATGTGTGTGTTCATGTGTTCATGTTTGTGTGTGTTCATGTGTGTGTTCATGTGTGTGTTCATGTGTTCATGTGTGTGTTCATGTGTGTGTTCATGTGTGTGTTCATGTGTGTGTTCATGTGTGTGTTCATGTGTGTGTTCATGTGTGTGTTCATGTGTGTGTTCATGTGTGTGTTCATGTGTTCATGTGTGTGTTCATGTGTTCATGTGTGTGTTCATGTGTGTGTTCATGTGTTCATGTGTGTTCATGTGTGTGTTCATGTGTGTGTTCATGTGTGTGTTCATGTGTTCATGTGTGTGTTCATGTGTTCATGTGTGTGTTCATGTGTTCATGTGTGTGTTCATGTGTTCATGTGTGTGTTCATGTGTTCATGTGTGTGTGTTCATGTGTTCATGTGTGTGTGTTCATGTGTTCATGTGTGTGTGTTCATGTGTGTGTGTTCATGTGTTCATGTGTGTGTGTTCATGTGTGTGTGTGTTCATGTGTGTGTGCGCGTGCCGGTGGCCCCCCTCTCCCTCCCTCAGCCTGAACACCCCTGGGTCCCGTGCATCCACTGCCTCTGCTACTGCCGTGCTCTCCTCATCATCCTCGCGCCCCCGACACCACAAGTCTCACTCATCCTCCAACCACCCTTGCCCCTCCGAGCAGCACGGCCCCCGGCCCAGGCAAGTCCCACCCACTCATCATCATCATCATCATCATCATCATCATCATCATCATCATCATCATCATCATCATCATCATCATCATCATCGCTAGCTGCACACCTCATGACCTCACCTGGTGAACGGGCGTGGCCTCCCCATAGACCCTAAACAAATGGAATAGTTGTGAAGCTCTAAATAAGGCTATATGGTTATAGTTCTGCACTTTTGTGATTCATTTTACAGACATTTCACATTTTTCTGATAATTCAGTCTGAACTAATACGTTTAACCTGTTCCCACCCACCTGTCCGCCGGCGAACATTTTCTATATCTCAAATATTCTCTTACATCATCACTTTTATTTCCGTGGTCAATACCAGCAAGCCATACATCATTTTAAAGCTTATTTTCTCAACAAAACGAATATGTCATTGATTTACATTAAATAATATGCCCCAAGAAGCAATTACCAATAGTTTGTGAGAAAGTCTCAACTTTTACAAACGCATGTCCTGTTTGCTGTTTATGACAGACAAAACGGCTTTAATTCTGTTCATCCTTGTACTCAGTCTGTCCGTAAGGAATCATTGAAAAACAATATCCACTTGTATTTTTCCTGAAGTTTTCCGATTTCGAGATATTGTCAAGTAAACAAACTTTTCTTCGTTTCTCGCCGGACGAGAATGCGCTTGTCCGGCGCATTTCTCCGTCCATAACAAATGACCTGTTTGACTTATAAGATAGTGTTTGACATCGATCTCTTCCTTAGACTGTTACCTACAGAATGAGACCATCCACCAATTTTTCTGTCACCGGGTTTGTTTGCTACAGCCTCCGGAGGAAAAAAATGCGGCGCTTCCGAAGCGCGCGTCCATCTTTGTTTTTAGCCCTTAGCTTCTGCTAACAGGCACGTAGGAGACTTTGAGTGACATATTATTCTAGCCAATAAGGAGACCTTTGTCCTGATAGGCGGGACAAAGGGCTCATTGACACAGAATCTTCTGTATTCTCGTGCGTAAGGCTCAGGTAAGGCTGTAAAGAGCCAGATTTCTCGGCAGGATTTTGCGCATAACGTTTTCTGAGTTTATTAGCCTTTTGGACGTGCATTTTGTTAGATATATGTATTATTATACCAATACAAAAATAAAATAAAAATATTATAATTTTTTTTTTTTTTTAACCTCTATATGGGAAATTCATGGGTAAACTCATATTTACACATTTTCACATATTTTTTTTTTAGCGGTTATAATAGGTATTAGTGGCCTACAAAACGTCAAAATGTATGTTTTATGATCATAGAGGAGCTAAAATTGTAATAAAACAGTTTGGCACAGTTGACACATATTTGGATCACTTGTTCCGAATATACTTTTTGATACAAAAAGGTCAACAGCACCAAAATGCCTGTTCCTAGAGATCTGAAACTTTACACAGTTGTTGTCAACAAGATAAACATCATGTACAGTGAACAGCATATGCACACAATGAAGTATGTCCTGCTCAGGACCATTACAAATTGACAATATTCAGGCAAGACTAAAAAAGGATGTTTTGTTTATGTTTGGGCCTCTGTAGTGTAAGTTCTGAAGCCCTGACAGTGTGTCATGTGCACATCTGCAGAAACTAGAAGGCCTAAGCTTTCTAATGATGCATCACACTCACATGTGGAACATAAGATCCTCTTTTAATAAGCAATGCCATTTGGGTCCAACCATTGTGCACAGGGCGAAAATAGGTGGGTGGTAACAGGTTAAAGACACATTTTTGTTATATTGTCACAATAATGTCTATCATTATGCTCCAAAGAAACATTGAAATATACATTATGCTCCAAAGAAGTAGAACTGTTCTACCTGCACTTTGCTTCCTGCTGTAAAAGTGCTGCTGCTCCATCTGCTGCTTTGGCTCAGTCAGGAAGGGCATCCGACTCACCGCCTCCTTCTTTGACCGTATGAATGTGTGTGACCAGGGCCGTGGTCAAACCTCACGTCTCATTCAAACACAAGAGTCTGAAGCACGACTAGAACATTGACTAGAACATTATCTGTAAAACAAGCCACTTCCTGAATAGTATTACGTGTGGGTCCCTAAAACACAGGTGAACTTGAGAGAGACGAGTCGCTACAATCACTTTTATTTGTATTTGTCATAAAGCTTTAGATGTGACGGCCCCTCCCTCTGTGTCCCACGCACCTCGGTCAAAGCCACTTATTGTCGGCTCATGTTTAGTTCAATCTCACTCATAAGTCACTCTGCATGGCCCTGCATGGAGGGTTTTATCAGGAGTAAGTCTCCAGAGGTCACTTGCTCATCACCTGGTTTGTGTTTGAATCTGGCTCGTTCAAGCTGTTCCTGCTCGGTCCTCCCGCATCACAGACTCCGCCTCTTGGTCGTGATTGGTTCAGTGTGAGGAAATCAAACCTTCATAAAGCGGTCCTAGGTTTTGTTAGCAGTTCCTTAGCAACAGAATCCTTGGAGAGCGAGTTTATTGTGAGGCTGTGTTTTAGTCTTGTCACTTGAGCGCTCGGATTACCTGCTGCAGCCCTCACGCTGTTTCTGCACGCAGTGCCCTCATGCAGTGCCCTCATGCAGTGCCCTCATGCAGTGCCCTCACGCAGTGCCCTCACCCTGTGCCCTCACGCAGTGCCCTCACGCAGTGCCCTCACGCTGTGCCCTCACCCTGTGCCCTCACGCAGTGCCCTCACGCAGTGCCCTCACGCTGTGCCCTCACGCTGTGCCCTCACGCTGTGCCCTCACCCTGTGCCCTCGCCCTGTGCCCTTGCCCTGTGCCCTCGCGCTGTGCCCTCGCGCTGTGCCCTCGCGCTGTGCCCTCGCGCTGTGCCCTCGCCCTGTGCCCTCGCCCTGTGCCCTCGCCCTGTGCCCTCACGCTGTGCCCTCACGCTGTGCCCTCATGCTGTGCCCTCACCCTGTACCCTCACCCTGTACCCTCACGCTGTGCCCTCACGCTGTGCCCTCACCCTGTGCCCTCACCCTGTGCCCTCACGCTGACTGTGCCCTCACGCTGTGCCCTCACGCTGTGCCCTCACCCTGTGCCCTCACGCTGACTGTACCCTCGCGCTGTGCCCTCGCCCTGTGCCCTCACGCTGACTGTGCCCTCACGCCGTTTCTGTACCCTCTGCCCTCGCCCTGTGCCCTCGCCCTGTGCCCTCGCCCTGTGCCCTCGCCCTGTGCCCTCGCCCTGTGCCCTCACGCTGTGCCCTCACGCTGTGCCCTCACGCTGTGCCCTCACGCTGTGCCCTCATGCTGTGCCCTCATGCTGTGCCCTCACCCTGTGCCCTCACCCTGTGCCCTCACGCTGTGCCCTCATGCTGTGCCCTCATGCTGTGCCCTCACCCTGTGCCCTCGCCCTGTACCCTCGCGCTGACTGTGCCTTCGCGCTGTACCCTCGCGCTGTTTCTGTACGCTGTGCCCTCACGCCGTGCCTAGTGTGCTCGGGGTAAGCCTTGTTTTGTTGCATGCTTCACCCGTCCTCCATCAGTGAGCTGGGCCTGTTCAGAAGCTGGTTGGGAACACTGGAGAGAAGGAACCTCATGCTCCACTGTCCTCCTGCTCCACTGTCCTCCTGCTCCACTGTCCTCCTGCTCCACTGTCCTCCTGCTCCACTGTCCTCCTGCTCCACTGTCCTCCTGCTCCACTGTCCTCCTGCTCCTCTGTCCTCCTGCTCCTCTGTCCTCCTGCTCCACTGTCCTCCTGCTCCTCTGTCCTCCTGCTCCTCTGTCCTCCTGCTCCACTGTCCTCCTGCTCCACTGTCCTCCTGCTCCACTGTCCTCCTGCTCCTCTGTCCTCCTGCTCCTCTGTCCTCCTGCTCCTCTGTCCTCCTGCTCCACTGTCCTCCTGCTCCTCTGTCCTCCTGCTCCTCTGTCCTCCTGCTCCACTGTCCTCCTGCTCCTCTGTCCTCCTGCTCCACTGTCCTCCTGCTCCTCTGTCCTCCTGCTCCACAAGAACCTGCTTCACTCTGAAACACAGCAGTGCTACAGTTGTGGAAACTTTACTGGGGCTTCATTATGTTATCGATATGTTGAAATTGCCTGTTTGAATTCCTTTGCTCTGGTGCATGTCAGCTCTGCCCGGGCAGAGTCTGGGGGACACTCTGTCTCTACATGTAATGGTCAAATCAAATCAATTTATTTTTGCAAGGCCCAAAATTACAACAACAGTTGCCTCTGAGGGCCACAGGGAGAAATTAATCAACAATGTCTGTGGTGGCGATGAAGTCAGACAATGTCTGTGGTGGCGAGGGACGATGTCCCAGGGTCCTCTGTCCTTAGACTCTCCTTCTCGGCCAGGAAAAACTACAAAAAAACCTCTTTGGGAAAAAAGCGTAGAAACCTGGAGGAGTTCCAGTGAAGGAGAGATCCCACTCTCACAGACGGACAGACGGACACAAGGAGACTGGAGCTGGACCCACTCTTCAGGCAGATGAGGGACCGTCCACACAGGGCAGGGACCACTTCACCAGGGGAGGGGCATCTGGGTCCACAGGTCCTCAGGAGTGAGAGAAAGAAAAGAAGGCGGTGAACAGTTTGCAAGTGGAATCAAAAAATAAATATTGTTTGATAGCGTAAGTAGTCAGAAGAAGAGGATAGTGCTCAAGCTGTCATACTTCCCCCAGCACAGTTACTCCTAGGGCAGCGTAGCTGAAGCTGTGGGTTTATGTTTCTGTTCCTAACTACTCTGACCATAAGCGATTTCGAAGAGGAACGTTTTAAGCCTGGATTTAAATGAAGAGACTGTGTCAGCATATTTAACATGGGTCGGGAGCTGATTCCATAACACAGGAGCTTGGTAGCTAAACGCTCTACCTCCTACAGTACTTTTAGAGACTCTTGGCACCACCAGAAGGCCAGCATTCTGAGAGCGAAGAGCTCTGTTTGGATGATATGGTTCTATAGCATCTTTGAGGTAGGATGGGGCCATGTCATTTATGGCTTTGTAGGTCAAGAGTAGAATTTTGAATTTGATTCTAGACTCGACGGGAGCCAGTGAAGAGACTTCAGCACCGGCGTAATGTGCTCTCTTCTTTTTGTTCCTGTTAGTAATCTTGCTGCTGCATTTTGAACCAGTTGAAAGCTTTTTATGGAGCTTTTAGGACACGCTGCAAGCAGGGAGTTACAGTAGTCTAATCTAGTCGTTACAAATGCTGGGATAAGTTTTTCAGCATCACTTTTAGGCAGAATTCTTCTGATTTTGGCTCTTGTTGCGCAAATGGAAATAGGCTGTTTTACAGTCTTGATTTATATGAGCTTTAAATGAGAGCTCCTGGTCAAATAAGACTCCAAGGTTTCTTACAGTAGAACTGGAGGCTACACTAACATTGTCCAGTGTGACTATCTGCTCAGATAGAGCGTCTCGTAGATGCTTAGGGCCAAGCACAATGACCTCGGTTTTTTCAGGGTTAAGAAGCAGGTAGTTTAGTGTCATCCAGGTTTTTATCTCCTTCACACAAGTACTAAGTCTGTCTACTTGATCGCTCTGATCAGGTTTCATTGATAAATACAGCTGAGTGTCATCTGCATAGCAGTGGAAGTTAATGCCATGTGACCTGATCATGTTGCCTAATGGTAGCATATAAAGAGTAAACAGAATTGGACCGAGTACCGAACCCTGTGGCACACCGTAAATTACTTTAGAGCTTGGTGAGGAGCTCTGGTTTACATTAACAAATTGGAACCTATCAGATAGATAGGATTTAAACCAGCTGAGGGCTGTTCCTCCAACACCTACATCACATTCTAACCTCTGCAGTAGAATGTTGTGGTCAATGGTGTCAAACGCTGCGCTGAGGTCCAACAGAACCAGGATTGAGACCAGTCCATCGTCAGCGGCTAATAACAAATCATTTGTGACTTTAACTAGTGCAGTTTCAGTGCTGTGGTGGGCTCTGAACCCTGACTGGAAAACTTCAAATAAGTTATTGTCCTGCAGGTGGCGACAAAGCTGTTTTACTACAACTTTTTCAAGGATTTTAGAGACGAAGGGAAGATTTGAAATAGGTCTGTAGTTTACCAATAGGTCGGGATCTAGATTAGGCTTTTTCAGAAGAGGTTTAATGACGTCATGTTTGAAGGACTGTGGAACATAGCCACTTTGGAGTGAAGTATTTATTATATTAAGAATAGGGTCTATAATTAGGGGAAGAATGTCTTTGAGGAGTCTGCTTGGAATGGGGTCTAGGACACAAGTTGAGCTTTTAGAGGACATAAGGGCTGAAGTTATCTCTGCTTGATCAGCAGCTGTGAACCTTTCTAGGTTTACAGGTGGATTTATATGGGACGTTAGATTTACAGCTTGGGCTAGTTCAGGGCGAATAGCGTGGGTAATTTCATCTAATTTATCTCTGATTGATTTTATTTTATTGTTAAAAAATAGGAGGAAATCATCAGAGCTAAGTGTAGCTGGGAGTGAGGGCTCTACTGCTGTGACAGTTTGTTAGCCTAGCTACAGTGCTGAAAAGGAATTTAGTGTTACTTTTGTTGACTTCTATTAGATTTGAATAATATCTGGTTTGGGCCTCACACAGAGCCTGCTTATAGGACAGCAGGCAACTTTTCCATGCTTTTAGGGATTCTTCTGTGTGAGAGCGACGAAATAATCCCTCTAACTTTCTAACTCTTTGTTTATGTGAACGCAGTTCTTGGTTGTACCAGGAGGAGGCGCTTTGGCCTAATGACCTTCTGTTTTAACGGCGCTGCAACATCAAGAGCAGACTTCAGAGAATTCATGGTCAAGTCGACAAATTGATCACTTAAACTGGGACTAAAGCTGTTCTCAGCAGGATCACATGACATGATCACATGACATGATCACATGACAGGATCACATGACATGTCACTGAATATTGGCTCTATTATTTCTTTGAATTTTGAGATAGATTTTTCAGATATTGTCCTTTTCATTATAACTTTATTTTGTGGGACTGGATGATCTTTAAGAATAAACTGAAAGGTAATTAGGAAATGATCTGACAATATAGGGTTTTGAGGGAGGACAATGAGGTCACTAATCTCTGTTCCATACGTTAGGACAAGATCCAGAGTGTTCTTGTGAGTGTGAGTCGCTATATTTACATTCTGAGTGAAACCAATGCTGTCTAACAAGGCGCTGAAGGCATTACTGAGAGCGTCATCACTCATGTTCACGTGGATATTAAAGTCTCCAACTATAACTATTTTATCCCAGGCTAACACTAAGTTTGTATATAAAGTCAGAAAACTCTGTTAAAAACTCTGAGTAGGGACCAGGAGGTCGGTAGATAACTATGAACAAAACTCCTTTTTGGTTTTTCATATTTGGACATGTGATCGACAGCATAAGGCTTTCAAATGAGTGAAATGCATTGTTAGTTTTAGGGCTCATGAGTCGCTTGAGTGTGAGATCACTGCCACACCACCACCTCGGCCTGTGCTCCTGGAGGTGTGACAGGTAACATGGGTGGGTGGGGTTAACATGGGTGGGTGGGGTTAACATGGGTGGGTGGGGTTAACATGGGTGGGTGTGGTTAACATGGGTGGGTGGGGTTAACATGGGTGGGTGGGGTTAACATGGGTGGGTGGGGTTAACATGAGTGGGTGGGGTTAACATGGGTGGGTGGGGTTAACATGGGTGGGTGGGGTTAACATGGGTGGGTGGGGTTAACATGGGTGGGTGGGGTTAACATGAGTGGGTGGGGTTAACATGGGTGGGTGGGGTTAACATGGGTGGGTGGGGTTTACATGGGTGGGTGGGGTGGACTCATTTAGTCTGACGTAGTCGTCTTGTTGAAGCCACGTTTCAGTTAGAGCTGAAGATCTATGTTATAGTCACTAATTAATTCATTAACTAAGAGCGATTTGGAGGAAATTGATCTAATGTTGATCAGTCCACATTTGACGTGTTTATTCATTTGTATATTTGTGTCATTTGTGATTGTTATTTCCCTTAAGTTATTTGGTCTGACGCCTGAAATATTTTTTCTGAGATGTGACTTTTTGGCATTATTTGTACGAGGGACACGAGGGACACGAGGGACACGAGGGACACGAGACACACACACAGTCTCTATCTGTCTTGAATCTGAACACTTCACATGTAACAGAGCGGGCGAGAGTTCAGCGACAGAGGAGCGTCTTAAACTGCTGCTCTGCGCCCGGGGCTCATCCCTAGATGGTCACTTAACACGACTAAGACTATCGGTCAAATTCCGAACTAATAGGGATGTACCCTCGGAAGTCGGATGGATGCCATCCCTGCGTATGGGCCTGGGCTTTCCCCAAAACGCACTCCAGTTATCAATAAAGACAACGTTGTTTTGAGGGCACCATCTGGATAACCAGCTGTTGAATGCTGAAAGAGGCTGTACAATTCAGCATTGATCCGATTGGGCAGGGGACCAGAAAATATTACAGTGTCCGACATCGACTTCGCTAGGTCACACACCGCGGCTACTTGAACTTTGAGCACCTCTGATTGTCTCCGCCGGGCGTCGTTACCGCCTGCGTGAATCACGACTCGCCGGAAACGGGTCCTACTCTGCTTTAAGATCCTAAGGTTTCCTTCGATGTCACCCATTCTGGCCCCTGGGTAACACCTAACGCTAGCAGCTGGCAGCTTCACGTCTCTAACAATAGAACTCCCGATTACAAGAGTTTCTCTAGTGTGTTCAGCGGGCGTGTGATCGCTGAGGGGAGAAAACCTATTATAGACGTGAAGCTCACGGCGCTCTGAGGTTCGGCGTTTAGCGCCTTGTCCCCTCCGAACTGTCACAAAATGGTCCCTATTCTGTTCCTGGTCTAGTCCCGGCTGCAAGGGAGACGCTGAGGGGCTGAGCTCGGCCTTACTGCTACTGCTAATGCTAATGCTACGCCCTGCAGCGCGGTCCGGTAGCCCTCGCGCTAAAACCAAACTATAACTGGACTTTAGCTCCTCTAAACAGCGGATCCGCGCTTCTAACTCCGTAACCCTGGCCTCCAAAACTACCACTACACTGCACTTCACGCACCTATCATCAGAGAAGGATCCAGGGTTCTGACTCGACATATGACAGCTCAAACAGGTAAAGGTAGGTCCAGCCATGACGCTAGCGGCAAGGCTGCGCTAGGCTAGTTCAAGCTGGAGCTAGAGAGTGAGGAGGGCTTTTAATCCACGAAATACTGAAAAGCGAGCGGCTTGAGGCTCCGGATTGTTTGCGGAGAAATCAAACGCTCACTTTCGTGTATATGATGCGTAAATAGTGTGTTTAATTCGTGGATTAACTGGTAAAAGGCTCTAAGAACAAACAGCTCTGAAAACGCGACACACTCACCTGAAATGACGTCACCACCATCCAAGGGTGGTGGCTAATGGTCCTGTGTGTGTGGTGGTCTTTGGCCTCTCTGAGGCGCTCCACATGTATAACTGTATCTCAGTTGAAGTTGAACGTTCTCTTGAAAGTAAATGTTCCATAAAAACATCACAATAGTAAAGCAGCTGTAGTTTCCTATTTGTGACCCTCTTGTTTGTCCGCAGTGCACCAGCTCAGCGGGCCCCTGGGGCCTCTCCCTCGGCCCATAACATCAGCAGTGCCGCCGTCTCAGACAGGAACAACTTTTCCAGAGGCGTAGGCATCCGCAGCACCTTCCACGCAGGACAGCAGCGCGGGGCCCGAGACCAGCAGGGATCAGCCTACCCGGGGGGCCCCGCCTCCCCCTCACTATCCCACGGCAACAGCCAGGCCCGCCGTACACACGGAGCCACCGGCATCTTCACCAAGTTCACCTCCAAATTTGTTCGCAGGTGAGTAAAACCAGAACGAGTTACATGTGTTCACCAGGGCATCTGACACATCCACCAGTCTTCATGTCCGACAGAAGTCATTTTCACATTTCAAACTCCTGTCCAGCAGGCTCCTGCGCCTCTGTAGGTCCTGCGCCTCTGTAGGCCGCGGCAGGTTCCGCCGCAGGTTCCCGGGCCTCTGTAGGCCGCAGCAGGTTCCCGGGCCTCTGTAGGCCGCAGCAGGTTCCCGGGCCTCTGTAGGCCCGCCGTGGCCTCTGTAGGCCGTGGCAGGTTCCCCGGCCTCTGTAGGCCGCAGCAGGTTCCCGGGCCTCTGTAGGCCCGCCGTGGCCTCTGTAGGCCGTGGCAGGTTCCCCGGCCTCTGTAGGCCGTGGCAGGTTCCCCGGCCTCTGTAGGCCGCAGCAGGTTCCCGGGCCTCTGTAGGCCCGCCGTGGCCTCTGTAGGCCGTGGCAGGTTCCCCGGCCTCTGTAGGCCGCAGCAGGTTCCCGGGCCTCTGTAGGCCCGCCGTGGCCTCTGTAGGCCGTGGCAGGTTCCCCGGCCTCTGTAGGCCGTGGCAGGTTCCCCGGCCTCTGTAGGCCGCAGCAGGTTCCCGGGCCTCTGTAGGCCCGCCGTGGCCTCTGTAGGCCGTGGCAGGTTCCCCGGCCTCTGTAGGCCGCGGCAGGTTCCCCGGCCTCCCGGGCCTCTGTAGGCCGCGGCAGGGTCCCGGGCCTCTGTAGGCCGCGGCAGGGTCCCGGGCCTCTGTAGGCCGCGGCAGGGTCCCGGGCCTCTGTAGGCCGCGGCAGGGTCCCGGGCCTCTGTAGGCCGCGGCAGGTTCCCGGGCCTCTGTAGGCCCGCCGTGGCCTCTGTAGGCCGTGGCAGGTTCCCCGGCCTCTGTAGGCCGCAGCAGGTTCCCGGGCCTCTGTAGGCCCGCCGTGGCCTCTGTAGGCCGTGGCAGGTTCCCCGGCCTCTGTAGGCCGTGGCAGGTTCCCCGGCCTCTGTAGGCCGCAGCAGGTTCCCGGGCCTCTGTAGGCCCGCCGTGGCCTCTGTAGGCCGTGGCAGGTTCCCCGGCCTCTGTAGGCCGTGGCAGGTTCCCCGGCCTCTGTAGGCCGCGGCAGGTTCCCCGGCCTCCCGGGCCTCTGTAGGCCGCGGCAGGGTCCCGGGCCTCTGTAGGCCGCGGCAGGGTCCCGGGCCTCTGTAGGCCGCGGCAGGGTCCCGGGCCTCTGTAGGCCGCAGCAGGTTCCCGGGCCTCTGTAGGCCCGCCGTGGCCTCTGTAGGCCGTGGCAGGTTCCCCGGCCTCTGTAGGCCGTGGCAGGTTCCCCGGCCTCTGTAGGCCGCAGCAGGTTCCCGGGCCTCTGTAGGCCCGCCGTGGCCTCTGTAGGCCGTGGCAGGTTCCCCGGCCTCTGTAGGCCGTGGCAGGTTCCCCGGCCTCTGTAGGCCGCGGCAGGTTCCCCGGCCTCCCGGGCCTCTGTAGGCCGCGGCAGGGTCCCGGGCCTCTGTAGGCCGCGGCAGGGTCCCGGGCCTCTGTAGGCCGCGGCAGGGTCCCGGGCCTCTGTAGGCCGCGGCAGGGTCCCGGGCCTCTGTAGGCCGCGGCAGGGTCAGGTCTTTGCTTGCAGTCGGAGGAGACGGTTTTATATTGTGTGGTGTGTGGAGGAGGCTGAGTGTGCAGACCTCACTTGTACAGATACTGTCTCTGAGCAACAGTCTCCATGGTTACCATAGATAGCACTTAGCCGGTCTAAAAATAGCTGTGCTGGGGACACCTCCAGATTGAGCTGTATCGCGTGTCGTCCATCGTCCACACGGCTCATGGACATTCTCAACATTAAAACATTTGTTCTTGCTCTCATTTCAAACATTGTTCACAAATCTGTGTTAGCGTTTTTGCTGGGATAATGCATCCCACCTCGCATGTGGGCCCCGGGTGGGCCCCGGGTGGGCCCCGTGGTGGGCCCATGTTGGGCCCATGTTGTTGCTGTGTGATTCCATGTTTGGTGCAGTCTGGTAACGCCCTGCGTCTCTGCCACTGCTCATATTCTGATCACTTGCACATACACTCTGACTTCTGCCCGCGTCCCCGCATCGCTGAGGCGTCCCCGCATCGCTGAGGCGTCCCCGCATCGCTGAGGCGTCCCCGCATCGCTGGGGCGTCCCCGCATCGCTGGGGCGTCCCCGCATCGCTGGGGCGTCCCCGCATCGCTGGGGCGTCCCCGCATCGCTGGGGCGTCCCCGCATCGCTGGGGCGTCCCCGCATCGCTGGGGCGTCCCCGCATCGCTATCAAGGCCAGAGAGAGTGACCTAGTCTACAGAGGAGGGCGATTGAGGATTACACCTGCAACATTAGGACCACGTCTCCTGTCAACCCAAAACACACACATGTCCTCCAGCTGTAGTAGTCCTGACCAGCGAGCGCAGAGGTCAGCGCAGAGGGTCAGCGCAGAGGTCAGGAGATGATCCCCAGCTGCTGTACTGCATCTGCTCACTCACTGACGCCCCAGCGGCATTGAAGGTCGGGTCAAACGCACAGAGGGAATAATAAAGGATCCTCTAACCTCAAATATGTCATTATATTCCATTTCAACACTGCTTCTACACTCGTAAGATGCACCGCAATTACCACGGCAACAGAATCGATGCTCTCGAGCAGTGGCGTGTCATCAGGTCACTCAAGGCAAGCAGCGA
>NW_027315834.1:2378408-2387521 GCF_026437365.1 Eucyclogobius newberryi
CAATCATAAAGCTACAGTCACGCCTCCTTCACTGAGGACGTCCTGGGGACACTGCGCACAGTCTGGTTCTCACAGACACATGGGCTCCTTCAATTGACCTCGTCTCCCTCATTTCCATTTTGTGTCCCTCTCCTGTCCTGCTTGTGTCGCCGTGACAACGTTTCATTCTTCTGACCGACTCTTCTGTCCACTGTGGTCCTCTTGACTCATGTCCTCACAGGTCCATGCTGAACAGCACTGTGGACAAAAGTGAGAAGACCTCGGGTGGAGTCCTGTCCTCCAACAACGACGAAAACAACTCGTCCCCCGGCTCTGGGAACACAGGTCTGTTGTAGTCTCACCTTTGACCGTGACTCGTGCCGTGACATGTGACTCGTGCCGTGACATGTGACTCGAGCCGTGACATGTGACTCGAGCCGTAACATGTGACTCGTGACATGTGACTCGAGCCGTGACATGTGACTCGTGCCGTGACATGTGACTCGAGCCGTGACATGTGACTCGAGCCGTGACATGTGACTCGTGACATGTGACTCGTGCCGTGACATGTGACTCGAGCCGTGACATGTGACTCGTGCCGTGACATGTGACTCGTGCCGTGACATGTGACTCGTGCCGTGACATGTGACTCGTGCCGTGACATGTGACTCGAGCCGTGACATGTGACTCGTGCCGTGACATGTGACTCGTGCCGTGACATGTGACTCGTGCCGTGACATGTGACTCGTGCCGTGACATGTGACTCGTGCCGTGACATGTGACTCGAGCCGTGACATGTGACTCGTGCCGTGACATGTGACTCGTGCCGTGACATGTGACTCGTGCCGTGACATGTGACTCGTGCCGTGACATGTGACTCGTGCCGTGACATGTGACTCGTGACATGTGACTCGTGACATGTGACTCGTGCCGTGACATGTGACTCGTGCCGTGACATGTGACTCGTGCCGTGACATGTGACTCGTGCCGTGACATGTGACTCGAGCCGTGACATGTGACTCGTGACATGTGACTCGTGCCGTGATATGTGACTCGAGCCGTGACATGTGACTCGAGCCGTGACATGTGACTCGTGACATGTGACTCGTGACATGTGACTCGTGTCGTGACATGTGACTCGTGTCGTGACATGTGACTCGTGCCGTGACATGTGACTCGTGCCGTGACATGTGACTCGTGCCGTGACATGTGACTCGAGCCGTGACATGTGACTCGTGACATGTGACTCGTGCCGTGACATGTGACTCGAGCCGTGACATGTGACTCGTGCCGTGACATGTGACTCGAGCCGTGACATGTGACTCGTGACATGTGACTCGTGCCGTGACATGTGACTCGTGCCGTGACATGTGACTCGTGCCGTGACATGTGACTCGTGACATGTGACTCGTGCCGTGACATGTGACTCGAGCCGTGACATGTGACTCGTGACATGTGACTCGTCCCGTGACATGTGACTCGTCCCGTGACATGTGACTCGTGCCGTGACATGTGACTCGTGCCGTGACATGTGACTCGTGACATGTGACTCGTGACTCGAGCCGTGACATGTGACTCGTGACATGTGACTCGTCCCGTGACATGTGACTCGAGCCGTGACATGTGACTCGTGACATGTGACTCGTGCCGTGACATGTGACTCGAGCCGTGACATGTGACTCGAGCCGTGACATGTGACTCGAGCCGTGACATGTGACTCGTGACATGTGACTCGTGTCGTGACATGTGACTCGTGTCGTGACATGTGACTCGTGCCGTGACATGTGACTCGTGCCGTGACATGTGACTCGAGCCGTGACATGTGACTCGTGTCGTGACATGTGACTCGTGTCGTGACATGTGACTCGTTCCGTGACATGTGACTAGTGCCGTGACATGTGACTCGTGACATGTGACTCGTGACATGTGACTCGTGTCGTGACATGTGACTCGTGCCGTGACATGTGACTCGAGCCGTGACATGTGACTCGTGCCGTGACATGTGACTCGAGACATGTGACTCGTGACATGTGACTCGTGACATGTGACTCGTGTCGTGACATGTGACTCGAGCCGTGACATGTGACTCGTGCCGTGACATGTGACTCGTGCCGTGACATGTGACTCGAGCCGTGACATGTGACTCGTGACATGTGACTCGTGCCGTGACATGTGACTCGAGCCGTGACATGTGACTCGTGACATGTGACTCGTGACATGTGACTCGTGTCGTGACATGTGACTCGTGACATGTGACTCGTGCCGTGACATGTGACTCGAGCCGTGACATGTGACTCGTGACATGTGACTCGTGACATGTGACTCGTGTCGTGACATGTGACTCGTGTCGTGACATGTGACTCGTGCCGTGACATGTGACTCGTGCCGTGACATGTGACTCGAGCCGTGACATGTGACTCGTGACATGTGACTCGTGACATGTGACTCGTGACATGTGACTCGTGTCGTGACATGTGACTCGTGTCGTGACATGTGACTCGTGCCGTGACATGTGACTCGTGCCGTGACATGTGACTCGTGCCGTGACATGTGACTCGAGCCGTGACATGTGACTCGTGCCGTGACATGTGACTCGTGTCGTGACATGTGACTCGAGCCGTGACATGTGACTCGTGACATGTGACTCGTTCCGTGACATGTGACTCGTGTCGTGACATGTGACTCGTGCCGTGACATGTGACTCGTGCCGTGACATGTGACTCGTGCCGTGACATGTGACTCGAGCCGTGACATGTGACTCGAGCCGTGACATGTGACTCGTGTCGTGACATGTGACTCGTTCCGTGACATGTGACTCGTGCCGTGACATGTGACTCGTGCCGTGACATGTGACTCGTGACATGTGACATGTGACTCGTGACATGTGACTCGTGTCGTGACATGTGACTCGTGTCGTGACATGTGACTCGTGCCGTGACATGTGACTCGTGCCGTGACATGTGACTCGTGTCGTGACATGTGACTCGTGCCGTGTGACTCGTGACATGTGACTCGTGTCGTGACATGTGACTCGTGCCGTGACATGTGACTCGAGCCGTGACATGTGACTCGTGTCGTGACATGTGACTCGTGTCGTGACATGTGACTCGTTCCGTGACATGTGACTCGTTCCGTGACATGTGACTCGTGCCGTGACATGTGACTCGAGCCGTGACATGTGACTCGTGACATGTGACTCGTGCCGTGACATGTGACTCGTGCCGTGACATGTGACTCGTGCCGTGACGTGACTCGTGACATGTGACTCGTGCCGTGACATGTGACTCGTGCCGTGACATGTGACTCGTGCCGTGACATGTGACTCGTGCCGTGACATGTGACTCGTGACATGTGACTCGTGTCGTGACATGTGACTCGTGTCGTGACATGTGACTCGTGTCGTGACATGTGACTCGTGACATGTGACTCGTGCCGTGACATGTGACTCGTGCCGTGACATGTGACTCGAGCCGTGACATGTGACTCGTGCCGTGACATGTGACTCGTGTCGTGACATGTGACTCGAGCCGTGACATGTGACTCGAGCCGTGACATGTGACTCGTTCCGTGACATGTGACTCGTGTCGTGACATGTGACTCGTGCCGTGACATGTGACTCGTGCCGTGACATGTGACTCGTGCCGTGACATGTGACTCGAGCCGTGACATGTGACTCGTGCCGTGACATGTGACTCGTGTCGTGACATGTGACTCGTTCCGTGACATGTGACTCGTGCCGTGACATGTGACTCGTGACATGTGACTCGAGCCGTGACATGTGACTCGTGACATGTGACTCGTGACATGTGACTCGTGTCGTGACATGTGACTCGTGTCGTGACATGTGACTCGTGTCGTGACATGTGACTCGTGCCGTGACATGTGACTCGTGCCGTGACATGTGACTCGTGCCGTGTGACATGTGACTCGTGCCGTGTGACTCGTGACATGTGACTCGTGTCGTGACATGTGACTCGTGCCGTGACATGTGACTCGAGCCGTGACATGTGACTCGAGCCGTGACATGTGACTCGTGTCGTGACATGTGACTCGTTCCGTGACATGTGACTCGTTCCGTGACATGTGACTCGTGCCGTGACATGTGACTCGAGCCGTGACATGTGACTCGTGCCGTGACATGTGACTCGTGCCGTGACATGTGACTCGTGCCGTGACATGTGACTCGTGCCGTGACATGTGACTCGTGCCGTGACATGTGACTCGTGCCGTGACATGTGACTCGTGCCGTGACATGTGTCGTGACATGTGACTCGTGCCGTGACATGTGACTCGTGTCGTGACATGTGACTCGTGCCGTGACATGTGACTCGAGCCGTGACATGTGACTCGAGCCGTGACATGTGACTCGTGCCGTGACATGTGACTCGAGCCGTGACATGTGACTCGAGCCGTGACATGTGACTCGAGCCGTGACATGTGACTCGTGCCGTGACATGTGACTCGTGCCGTGACATGTGACTCGTGCCGTGACATGTGACTCGAGCCGTGACATGTGACTCGTGCCGTGACATGTGACTCGTGCCGTGACATGTGACTCGTGCCGTGACATGTGACTCGTGCCGTGACATGTGACTCGTGACATGTGACTCGTGTCGTGACATGTGACTCGTGCCGTGACATGTGACTCGTGCCGTGACATGTGACTCGTGACATGTGACTCGTGCCGTGACATGTGACTCGTGCCGTGACATGTGACTCGTGCCGTGACATGTGACTCGTGACATGTGACTCGTGTCGTGACATGTGACTCGTGCCGTGACATGTGACTCGTGCCGTGACATGTGACTCGTGACATGTGACTCGTGTCGTGACATGTGACTCGTGCCGTGACATGTGACTCGAGCCGTGACATGTGACTCGTGACATGTGACTCGTGCCGTGACATGTGACTCGTGCCGTGACATGTGACTCGAGCCGTGACATGTGACTCGAGCCGTGACATGTGACTCGAGCCGTGACATGTGACTCGTGCCGTGACATGTGACTCGTGCCGTGACATGTGACTCGTGACATGTGACTCGTGTCGTGACATGTGACTCGTGCCGTGACATGTGACTCGAGCCGTGACATGTGACTCGTGACATGTGACTCGTGCCGTGACATGTGACTCGTGCCGTGACATGTGACTCGTGCCGTGACATGTGACTCGTGACATGTGACTCGTGTCGTGACATGTGACTCGTGCCGTGACATGTGACTCGTGCCGTGACATGTGACTCGTGACCCGTGCCGTGACTCGTGCTGTGTCGGCAGGTGGGACGGGCACCCTTCCCGCCATCGGGGGGCAGAAGGATGCGTCCAAACCTCGCTCGCTGCGCTTCACCTGGTCCATGAAGACCACCTCGTCCATGGAACCGTCTGAGATGATGCGCGAGATCCGCAAAGTGCTGGACTCCAACAGCTGCGAGTACGAGCTGCGTGAGCGCTACATGCTGCTGTGCGTCTCGGGGAATCCGGCCCGCGACGACTTCGTGCAGTGGGAGATGGAGGTGTGCAAACTGCCCCGCCTTTCGCTCAACGGCGTTCGCTTCAAGCGCATCTCCGGCACTTCCATCGCTTTCAAGAACATTGCCTCAAAGATCGCCAACGAGCTGAAACTGTGAAAGCGCCAGATGAAGCAGGAGGCGGGCCTCTGAGGGCACGGAGGCGGGGCATCCACGCCAATGCTAACGCTAACACTGAAGCTGGCCCCACATGGTGATTGTTCTGTGGACGTCTTCAGACACGATCTTCCTCCCGTTCTCTGCATGTCTGCCCATCACATGACCACTTCCACCTCCTGTATTTATTCAGTTGTTCACGGTTCTGCTGAGGCCCGGGTTCTACTGAGGCGGAACTAAGCTGGACCTGGTTTAGGGCGTGGCCTCCAACATGAACCTGGCCCATGACAACAGCACAAGCACATCTTCGTCTCACTCCTCAGCACCAGCACAACCGGCCATTTTCTTACCTTGAAATGATTGTGTTTCTTTTATTGCTTGTTTTAAAGTTGTGCACTGGAAAATACGGGCATCACATTTAAGGAGAACTGAAGATTCTTTGTTGCCTTTTCTTTGAAGAATGTTTTTTTTACACAAAGTCAGCACATCTCCCACTTGTCAGCACGATGTCTTCTTATTCAGCGGTTTCTGTTGTGGTTTTTTCCGGCCCCTTCACACGTCCAAAGACAGGTGACCTCGTGGTGACCTCATGTGTGTCCTTCACAGATCACTGGACTAAATTAACTCCATGATGACGAGTGGTGAAATCTTCTGCTTCTTTTAATTTGATTCTATTTTTGTGGTTTGTACAGACTGGTTATTGGAGGCTGGTGTGCTCGTGTCATTGCTGCCTTTTCGTTGCACCTTTCACAATTCCACACCCTTTGGCCCTGGCCCCGCCCCTTCTGTCACTCATGAAGGGGTCACAGAACACTTTATCACAAATGACAGTCATTTAGTTCTTTACGTTTTAAATCTGGAGATTCTTTTGAACGCTGATCTTTGTACAAGGTGCTGGGTATTGGATTCTAATGATATTTCCAGCTTTTGCTGTTATATTCTCTTTCACAGTTGATTTGTTTTACATTGCTGTAATTTACATGATTTTAATGTGTTTTGAGCAAACTATATCTGTAGTGGTGGGGAGTGGGTTGGGGGTGATCAGCTCCTGAAAATGTATTTGTTTTTTTTTGTGCAAAGGAAAGACTAAATGAAAAATTACAATGATAGTAATAAAAACAATGATATAATTCTGACCATGCCATGTGTGTTTGCTCCTCCCAAACGCTGTTATTGAAGCTGAACACCAGAGGGCGCTGTGTTCACACAAGACACTTTCAATGCTTTTATTCTGAAAATGTCAGGATTTGGGGGAAAGAAAAATACAAAAAAGCACTCAACCAACTGACGCTACAACTAAAGAAAAACAGCTCTTTGATTTGATCAAAGTCTGACGTTTCTCGCCCTGACACACTTTGGAGAGCGACTCTAAACATTAGTCAGCTGTGCCCGTTTCACACTTAAATATTTCACTGTCACAAATACATGGCTTCAGCTCAGAGGAGGCCACGCCCAGGAGGCCACGCCTTAGTGTCCGGGTGCACATTATTATTACAAGAAACTTGTCTAAGCTACTCACAGAAAAAACCTCCCACGCTCGGCCAAACTCCAGAAGCACGAGTTCTGACACTCGCCTTAAAGCAAAGTCACTCGGTCCGTCGGGGGGGGGGTCCATCAGGGGGCGGGGGTCAGAGCTCCATGAGGAGGTAGGTGTGTCTTAAAAGGACTTTTGTGAGGTCAGTGGGACGTGGCCTGCTCCGACTTGGACCCCAGCAGCGATGGGGGGCCCTGGGCCGCTCCAGGGGAGGTGGAGTTCGGCCGGATGAGAGGGGGCGGAGGGTGGTTGTGGGGCGTGCGGGTCTGGAGGGGGCGGGTCTGCAGCGGCGGGGGTTGCCGGAGCAGACTGGGGGGGGCTGCGGGGGGGGCGGGGCGTAGCAGGGGCGGAGGCTGTGACAGGGAGGACGGGGGCTGCCCTGACGAGGGGGGCGGAGAGCCGCCTGAAGCATCAGAGGGAGAGTCCTCCATCTTCACCTGCAGAAACACAGGTCAAAGGTCAAATATTCTGCATTTGTCTCAGACTTTTTTACCAAGAGCAAGACGCTCTTAACTCAGACCAGTTTAAAAGCCCTTTGCCCATCCGCGCATTTTTTCGAGACCACTGGGGCCCAGAGAGAAGGGCCCAGAGAGAAGGGCCCAGAGAGAAGGGCCCAGAGAGAAGGGCCCAGAGAGAAGGGCCAGAGAGAAGGGCCCGCTCGCTCACCCGTTGCTCCACATTTAGAGTCGTTCTGAGGCTTGTGTGTGTGTGGTACGTGTGGCGTCTCCCTGTGATTTATAGTTGGACGGAGCAGTGGCCCTCACCTCGTCCTCTTCATGGGCCCCATCGGCCCCGGTGTCCATGTCCTCCTCTTTGGCACAGTCTTTGCTGGACACCTGCTCGGCGGCCCACTCCCTCAGCACCTCGTCCAGGTTAAAGCGGCGTCGATATGTCACAAAGAATGAGCTCACCTGGAACAAGAACACTGGTCATTCATGACTGGTACAGTGTGAGGGGGCCACACACACACGGGGGCCCCGCGCACACGGGGGCCCCGCGCACACGGGGGCCCCGCGCACACGGGGGCCCCGCGCACACGGGGGCCCCGCGCACACGGGGGCCCCGCGCACACGGGGGCCACACACCTGTGCAGGGGTCTTGGTGCCTATGACCTCAGCGATGGCTGTGAAGTCCTTCCCGTATCGGCGAATGGCTGTGGACACAAGCAGCGATATTCAAACTCATAATTAACTCAAACTAAATCTTTAAATAATAAATATGATAAAAATCTGTACAAACTTCAAAATTATGTTTTTATATTTGTTTTTTCACAGGAAACTTTGTGTTTTAGTCTCACTGCTGCTTCTGTCAGACACACACACACACACACACACACACACACACACACACACACACACACACACACACACACACACACACACACACACACACACACACACACACACACACACACACACACACACACACACACACACACACACACACACACACACACACACACACACACACACACACACACACACACACACACACACACACACACACACACACACACACACACACACACACACACACACACACACACACACACTCTCTCTCTCTCTCACCCTGCACTGCCAGCAGCTGCTCCTCGGTGGTCCAGCGAGCGTTCATCTTGGTGGTTGGCTGGAGACAGAAACAGGGGCGTGTCTCTACAGGATGGAGGGGTTTGATTGGTTGGCTCAGTCCTTGTGCTTAGTACTCACCTCACTGGGTTTAAAGGCCTCGGTGCCCTCGCTCAGGCTGTGCTTCAGACTGCTGTTGGTCTGTTTGATGGCCTGCACCTGACCACACAGACCGAGGTTACTGCGGTTACTATGGTTACTGCGGTTACTGTGGTAACTGCAGTTACTGTGGTTACTGCGGTACCTGTGGTTACTACGGTTACTGTGGTACCTGTCGCTTGAGTGACACGAGCTGTGTGTCGAGCTGTCGTACGCTGAGCTGGCCTGCGTCGTTTGAGGCCGACACAGCGGTGA
>NW_027315834.1:2397621-2490121 GCF_026437365.1 Eucyclogobius newberryi
GTAGGACTTATGCTGTGTCTCTCTCTGAAGGTTGTAGGACTTATGCTGTGTCTCTCTCTGAAGGTTGTAGGACTTATGCTGTGTCTCTCTCTGAAGGTTGTAGGACTTATGCTGTGTCTCTGAAGGTTGTAGGACTTATGCTGTGTCTCTCTCTGAAGGTTGTAGGACTTATGCTGTGTCTCTCTCTGAAGGTCGTAGGACTTATGCTGTGTCTCTCTCTGAAGGTCGTAGGACTCATGCTGTGTCTCTCTCTGAAGGTCGTAGGACTTATGCTGTGTCTCTCTCTGAAAGTCGTAGGACTTATGCTGTGTCTCTCTCTGAAGGTTGTAGGACTTATGCTGTGTCTCTCTCTGAAGGTCGTAGGACTTATGCTGTGTCTCTCTCTGAAGGTCGTAGGACTTATGCTGTGTCTCTCTCTGAAGGTTGTAGGACTTATGCTGTGTCTCTGAAGGTTGTAGGACTTATGCTGTGTCTCTCTCTGAAGGTTGTAGGACTTATGCTGTGTCTCTCTCTGAAGGTCGTAGGACTTATGCTGTGTCTCTCTCTGAAGGTCGTAGGACTCATGCTGTGTCTCTCTCTGAAGGTTGTAGGACTCATGCTGTGTCTCTGAAGGTTGTAGGACTTATGATGTGTCTCTCTCTGAAGGTCGTAGGACTCATGCTGTGTCTCTCTCAGAAGGTTGTAGGACTTATGCTGTGTCTCTCTCTGAAGGTCATAGGACTTATGCTGTGTCTCTGAAGGTCGTAGGACTTATGCTGTGTCTCTCTCTGAAGGTCGTAGGACTTATGCTGTGTCTCTCTCAGAAGGTCGTAGGGCTTATGCTGTGTCTCTCTCTGAAGGTCGTAGGACTTATGCTGTGTCTCTGAAGGTCGTAGGACTTATGCTGTGTCTCTCTCTGAAGGTCGTAGGACTTATGCTGTGTCTCTGAAGGTCGTAGGACTCATGCTGTGTCTCTGAAGGTCGTAGGACTTATGCTGTGTCTCTCTGAAGGTTGTAGGACTTATGCTGTGTCTCTGAAGGTTGTAGGACTTATGCTGTGTCTCTCTCTGAAGGTTGTAGGACTTATGCTGTGTCTCTCTCTGAAGGTTGTAGGACTTATGCTGTGTCTCTGAAGGTCGTAGGACTTATGCTGTGTCTCTCTCTGAAGGTTGTAGGACTTATGCTGTGTCTCTGAAGGTTGTAGGACTTATGCTGTGTCTCTCTCTGAAGGTCGTAGGACTTATGCTGTGTCTCTGAAGGTCGTAGGACTTATGCTGTGTCTCTCTCTGAAGGTTGTAGGACTTATGCTGTGTCTCTCTCAGAAGGTTGTAGGACTTATGCTGTGTCTCTCTCTGAAGGTCGTAGGACTTATGCTGTGTCTCTGAAGGTCGTAGGACTTATGCTGTGTCTCTCTCTGAAGGTTGTAGGACTTATGCTGTGTCTCTCTCTGAAGGTCGTAGGACTTATGCTGTGTCTCTCTCTGAAGGTTGTAGGACTTATGCTGTGTCTCTGAAGGTTGTAGGACTTATGCTGTGTCTCTCTCAGAAGGTCGTAGGACTTATGCTGTGTCTCTCTCTGAAGGTTGTAGGACTCATGCTGTGTCTCTGAAGGTTGTAGGACTTATGCTGTGTCTCTCTCTGAAGGTCGTAGGACTTATGCTGTGTCTCTCTCAGAAGGTTGTAGGACTTATGCTGTGTCTCTCTCTGAAGGTCGTAGGACTTATGCTGTGTCTCTGAAGGTCGTAGGACTTATGCTGTGTCTCTCTCTGAAGGTCGTAGGACTTATGCTGTGTCTCTGAAGGTCGTAGGACTTATGCTGTGTCTCTCTGAAGGTTGTAGGACTTATGCTGTGTCTCTGAAGGTCGTAGGACTTATGCTGTGTCTCTCTCTGAAGGTCGTAGGACTTATGCTGTGTCTCTCTCTGAAGGTCGTAGGACTTATGCTGTGTCTCTCTCTGAAGGTCGTAGGACTTATGCTGTGTCTCTCTCTGAAGGTTGTAGGACTTATGCTGTGTCTCTCTCTGAAGGTCGTAGAACTTATGCTGTGTCTCTCTCTGAAGGTCGTAGGACTTATGCTGTGTCTCTCTCTGAAGGTTGTAGGACTTATGCTGTGTCCCTCTCTGAAGGTTGTAGGACTTATGCTGTGTCTCTCTCTGAAGGTCGTAGGACTTATGCTGTCTCTCTCTCTGAAGGTCGTAGGACTTATGCTGTGTCTCTGAAGGTCGTAGGACTTATGCTGTGTCTCTGAAGGTCGTAGGACTTATGCTGTGTCTCTGAAGGTCGTAGGACTTATGCTGTGTCTCTCTCTGAAGGTCGTAGGACTCATGCTGTGTCTCTCTCTGAAGGTCGTAGGACTCATGCTGTGTCTCTCTCTGAAGGTCGTAGGACTTATGCTCTGTCTCTCTCTGAAGGTTGTAGGACTTATATTGTGTCTCTGAAGGTTGTAGGACTAATGCTGTGTCTCTCTCTGAAGGTTGTAGGACTTATGCTGTGTCTCTGAAGGTCGTAGGACTTATGCTGTGTCCCTCTCTGAAGGTTGTAGGACTTATGCTGTGTCTCTCTCTGAAGGTCGTAGGACTTATGCTGTCTCTCTCTCTGAAGGTCGTAGGACTTATGCTGTGTCTCTGAAGGTCGTAGGACTTATGCTGTGTCTCTCTCTGAAGGTCGTAGGACTCATGCTGTGTCTCTCTCTGAAGGTCGTAGGACTCATGCTGTGTCTCTCTCTGAAGGTCGTAGGACTTATGCTCTGTCTCTCTCTGAAGGTTGTAGGACTTATATTGTGTCTCTGAAGGTTGTAGGACTAATGCTGTGTCTCTCTCTGAAGGTCGTAGGACTTATGCTCTGTCTCTCTCTGAAGGTTGTAGGACTTATGCTGTGTCTCTGAAGGTTGTAGGACTAATGCTGTGTCTCTCTCTGAAGGTCGTAGGACTTATGCTCTGTCTCTCTCTGAAGGTTGTAGGACTCATGCTGTGTCTCTGAAGGTTGTAGGACTTATGCTGTGTCTCTCTCTGAAGGTCGTAGGACTCATGCTGTGTCTCTCTCAGAAGGTTGTAGGACTTATGCTTTGTCTCTCTCTGAAGGTCGTAGGACTTATGCTGTGTCTCTGAAGGTCGTAGGACTTATGCTGTGTCTCTCTCTGAAGGTTGTAGGACTTATGCTGTGTCTCTGAAGGTCGTAGGACTTATGCTGTGTCTCTCTCTGAAGGTTGTAGGACTTATGCTGTGTCTCTCTCTGAAGGTCGTAGGACTTATGCTGTGTCTCTCTCTGAAGGTTGTAGGACTTATGCTGTGTCTCTGAAGGTCGTAGGACTTATGCTGTGTCTCTCTCTGAAGGTTGTAGGACTTATGCTGTGTCTCTGAAGGTCGTAGGACTTATGCTGTGTCTCTCTCTGAAGGTTGTAGGACTTATGCTGTGTCTCTGAAGGTCGTAGGACTTATGCTGTGTCTCTCTCTGAAGGTTGTAGGACTTATGCTGTGTCTCTGAAGGTCGTAGGACTTATGCTGTGTCTCTCTTTGAAGGTTGTAGGACTTATGCTGTGTCTCTCTCTGAAGGTCGTAGGACTTATGCTGTGTCTCTCTCTGAAGGTCGTAGGACTCATGCTGTGTCTCTCTCTGAAGGTCGTAGGACTTATGCTGTGTCTCTCTCTGAAGGTCGTAGGACTTATGCTGTGTCTCTCTCTGAAGGTTGTAGGACTTATGCTGTGTCTCTCTCTGAAGGTCGTAGGACTTATGCTGTGTCTCTCTCTGAAGGTCGTAGGACTTATGCTGTGTCTCTCTCAGAAGGTCGTAGGGCTTATGCTGTGTCTCTCTCTGAAGGTCGTAGGACTTATGCTGTGTCTCTGAAGGTCGTAGGACTTATGCTGTGTCTCTCTCTGAAGGTCGTAGGACTTATGCTGTGTCTCTGAAGGTCGTAGGACTCATGCTGTGTCTCTGAAGGACGTAGGACTTATGCTGTGTCTCTCTGAAGGTTGTAGGACTTATGCTGTGTCTCTGAAGGTCGTAGGACTTATGCTGTGTCTCTCTCTGAAGGTTGTAGGATTTATGCTGTGTCTCTGAAGGTTGTAGGACTTATGCTGTGTCTCTCTCTGAAGGTTGTAGGACTTATGCTGTGTCTCTCTCTGAAGGTCGTAGGACTTATGCTGTGTCTCTCTCTGAAGGTCGTAGGACTCATGCTGTGTCTCTCTCTGAAGGTCGTAGGACTTATGCTGTGTCTCTCTCTGAAGGTCGTAGGACTTATGCTGTGTCTCTCTCTGAAGGTCGTAGGACTTATGCTGTGTCTCTCTCTGAAGGTCGTAGGACTTATGCTGTGTCTCTCTCTTAAGGTCGTAGGACTCATGCTGTGTCTCTCTCTGAAGGTCGTAGGACTTATGCTGTGTCTCTCTCTGAAGGTCGTAGGACTTATGCTGTGTCTCTCTCTGAAGGTCGTATGACTTATGCTGTGTCTCTCTCTGAAGGTCGTATGACTTATGCTGTGTCTCTCTCTGAAGGTCGTAGGACTTATGCTGTGTCTCTCTCTGAAGGTTGTAGGACTTATGCTGTGTCTCTGAAGGTCGTAGGACTTATGCTGTGTCTCTCTCTGAAGGTTGTAGGACTTATGCTGTGTCTCTGAAGGTCGTAGGACTTATGCTGTGTCTCTCTTTGAAGGTTGTAGGACTTATGCTGTGTCTCTCTCTGAAGGTCGTAGGACTTATGCTGTGTCTCTCTCTGAAGGTCGTAGGACTCATGCTGTGTCTCTCTCTGAAGGTCGTAGGACTTATGCTGTGTCTCTCTCTGAAGGTTGTACGACTCATGCTGTGTCTCTCTCTGAAGGTTGTAGGACTCATGCTGTGTCTCTCTCTGAAGGTTGTAGGACTTATGCTGTGTCTCTGAAGGTCGTAGGACTTATGCTGTGTCTCTCTCTGAAGGTTGTAGGACTCATGCTGTGTCTCTCTCTGAAGGTTGTAGGACTTATGCTGTGTCTCTCTCTGAAGGTTGTAGGACTCATGCTGTGTCTCTCTCTGAAGGTTGTAGGACTCATGCTGTGTCTCTCTCTGAAGGTTGTAGGACTTATGCTGTGTCTCTGAAGGTTGTAGGACTTATGCTGTGTCTCTCTCTGAAGGTTGTAGGACTCATGCTGTGTCTCTCTCTGAAGGTTGTAGGACTCATGCTGTGTCTCTCTCTGAAGGTTGTAGGACTCATGCTGTGTCTCTCTCTGAAGGTTGTAGGACTCATGCTGTGTCTCTCTCTGAAGGTTGTAGGACTTATGCTGTGTCTCTGAAGGTTGTAGGACTTATGCTGTGTCTCTCTCTGAAGGTTGTAGGACTTATGCTGTGTCTCTGAAGGTCGTAGGACTTATGCTGTGTCTCTCTCTGAAGGTTGTAGGACTTATGCTGTGTCTCTGAAGGTCGTAGGACTTATGCTGTGTCTCTCTCTGAAGGTTGTAGGACTTATGCTGTGTCTCTGAAGGTCGTAGGACTTATGCTGTGTCTCTCTCTGAAGGTTGTAGGACTTATGCTGTGTCTCTGAAGGTCGTAGGACTTATGCTGTGTCTCTCTTTGAAGGTTGTAGGACTTATGCTGTGTCTCTCTCTGAAGGTCGTAGGACTTATGCTGTGTCTCTCTCTGAAGGTCGTAGGACTCATGCTGTGTCTCTCTCTGAAGGTCGTAGGACTTATGCTGTGTCTCTCTCTGAAGGTCGTAGGACTTATGCTGTGTCTCTCTCTGAAGGTTGTAGGACTTATGCTGTGTCTCTCTCTGAAGGTCGTAGGACTTATGCTGTGTCTCTCTCTGAAGGTCGTAGGACTTATGCTGTGTCTCTCTCAGAAGGTCGTAGGGCTTATGCTGTGTCTCTCTCTGAAGGTCGTAGGACTTATGCTGTGTCTCTGAAGGTCGTAGGACTTATGCTGTGTCTCTCTCTGAAGGTCGTAGGACTTATGCTGTGTCTCTGAAGGTCGTAGGACTCATGCTGTGTCTCTGAAGGACGTAGGACTTATGCTGTGTCTCTCTGAAGGTTGTAGGACTTATGCTGTGTCTCTGAAGGTCGTAGGACTTATGCTGTGTCTCTCTCTGAAGGTTGTAGGATTTATGCTGTGTCTCTGAAGGTTGTAGGACTTATGCTGTGTCTCTCTCTGAAGGTTGTAGGACTTATGCTGTGTCTCTCTCTGAAGGTCGTAGGACTTATGCTGTGTCTCTCTCTGAAGGTCGTAGGACTCATGCTGTGTCTCTCTCTGAAGGTCGTAGGACTTATGCTGTGTCTCTCTCTGAAGGTCGTAGGACTTATGCTGTGTCTCTCTCTGAAGGTCGTAGGACTTATGCTGTGTCTCTCTCTGAAGGTCGTAGGACTTATGCTGTGTCTCTCTCTGAAGGTCGTAGGACTTATGCTGTGTCTCTCTCTTAAGGTCGTAGGACTCATGCTGTGTCTCTCTCTGAAGGTCGTAGGACTTATGCTGTGTCTCTCTCTGAAGGTCGTAGGACTTATGCTGTGTCTCTCTCTGAAGGTCGTATGACTTATGCTGTGTCTCTCTCTGAAGGTCGTATGACTTATGCTGTGTCTCTCTCTGAAGGTCGTAGGACTTATGCTGTGTCTCTCTCTGAAGGTTGTAGGACTTATGCTGTGTCTCTGAAGGTCGTAGGACTTATGCTGTGTCTCTCTCTGAAGGTTGTAGGACTTATGCTGTGTCTCTGAAGGTCGTAGGACTTATGCTGTGTCTCTCTTTGAAGGTTGTAGGACTTATGCTGTGTCTCTCTCTGAAGGTCGTAGGACTTATGCTGTGTCTCTCTCTGAAGGTCTTAGGACTCATGCTGTGTCTCTCTCTGAAGGTCGTAGGACTTATGCTGTGTCTCTCTCTGAAGGTTGTACGACTCATGCTGTGTCTCTCTCTGAAGGTTGTAGGACTCATGCTGTGTCTCTCTCTGAAGGTTGTAGGACTTATGCTGTGTCTCTGAAGGTCGTAGGACTTATGCTGTGTCTCTCTCTGAAGGTTGTAGGACTCATGCTGTGTCTCTCTGAAGGTTGTAGGACTTATGCTGTGTCTCTCTCTGAAGGTTGTAGGACTCATGCTGTGTCTCTCTCTGAAGGTTGTAGGACTCATGCTGTGTCTCTCTCTGAAGGTTGTAGGACTTATGCTGTGTCTCTGAAGGTTGTAGGACTTATGCTGTGTCTCTCTCTGAAGGTTGTAGGACTCATGCTGTGTCTCTCTCTGAAGGTTGTAGGACTTATGCTGTGTCTCTCTCTGAAGGTTGTAGGACTCATGCTGTGTCTCTCTCTGAAGGTTGTAGGACTCATGCTGTGTCTCTCTCTGAAGGTTGTAGGACTTATGCTGTGTCTCTGAAGGTTGTAGGACTTATGCTGTGTCTCTCTCTGAAGGTTGTAGGACTCATGCTGTGTCTCTCTCTGAAGGTCGTAGGCTTCCACACCGGCTGGAGGCCCTCGCGGCCCTTTCCCATAGACATGGCGGGCTTTGCCGTGTCCCTGCGCCTGCTCCTGGCTCATGCTGATGCGTGCTTCGATGGCGAGGCTCCCCAGGGCTTCCTGGAGAGCAGCCTCCTCCAGGGGCTGGTCACTGTGAACGAGCTCGAGCCCAAAGCGGTCAACTGCACAAAGGTCAGAACCGTTTAAAGCGTCTCAAATGTCCAAACAACAGAGACATTCTTCTCTTTCATTCAGACTAATGAATGTAAGACTATAAGACTCTGTGCAGTGGTCACCAGAGCTTTAGCAGTCAGCTGAGGCTAGCGCTACCTGCTAGCGGTGTTTAGCGTTTCTAAATGTTACTAAATGAAAGTGAGAAGGGGAATTCTGGGATGTGTGATGAGTCGCCTAGCAACGAGCAGAGGAGGAGACGGATGGAAGGACATCACTCTTGAACAGATTCTGTCAACGAGAACTGCAATGAGAGAACAAGCAAGAGCTGACCTCAGAGCTGCTGACCTCAGAGCTGACCCAGACTCAGTGACACAGAGCTAGTGCAGCCTCTGCAGCTCAGTACTTTGATCCATCTGCAGGTTCAGTGGTGATTGTGATATACACGGTTTTGACCATAAATTATAACAAATATATTTGAACTTATTTATATCTAAATTATTAAATTCTAACATGTAACCTCTGCCCCGCCCCTGCCCCGCCTCTGCCCCGCCTCTGCCCCGCCTCTGCCCCGCCCCTGCAGGTGCTGGTGTGGCACACTCGCACAGAGAAGCCAAAGCTGAAGAGAGAGGAGGCTCTGCAGGCTCAGGGACTGGGCTCAGACCCAGCTGTGGAGGTCTGACCTCCAGCTGCTCCTTCAGCTGCTCCTCCAGCTGCTCCTCCGGCTGCTCCTCCAGCCGCTCCTCCAGCTGCTCCTCCGCTCGTGGCAGCCACATGATCTGGGGCTGAACTAAACGGCCAGTTTCATAATATACAGTTTTCACAGTAACATTAAGATAATTGTTATTTTTTGTCCTTATGTTGATTTAATGTCAGTAAAATGAATAAAAACCTTTCATGTTCAATCATTGTTTGGGTAAATGTTGGAGCCAAAGTGAGCAGAGAACATGTGCTGCTCAGAGTGAGCCTCCAGGGGGCGCTGCTCACTGCAGTGGCTGTGGTCATTGTTTTGTGCAACAAGTATTTGTCTTTTTCACCAGCAGAACATGTGATTAAAGGTGCAGTGTGTAACCTCCTGATGAAGCAGACGGGGCAACTGCACTCCCTGCTGGACGCTCAGGGAACTGCACTCCCTGCTGGACGCTCTGGGAACTGCAGCAGGCCCACTGGGTGCTGGTTCTGAGAATACAGGAGAAAAAAACAAAGTGACAAAAATGTGACATAGTTCTCCTTTAACCCTAGAGCTGACCTCAAAGATGGTGTTCGGGTTAATAACACTTTTAAATTATTCATTTGTTTAAATATAAAACAACAAACACACACAAAACATATAATTTTGTGGAGGAAGGAAGGAGAGAATATGAAATACAAAATTTAAAAATAAAGGTGGAAAATAAGCTTTTTGACATTTGGTGACATCTGAAGACAATTCTGAGAAATCCTGACTTTAATATTTGATCATGTGAAATGTTTTTGTGATTATACTTTTGTCTTATGATGAGTCAATATTCTGACAAAGTATTTTCACAAGAGCGCAGCAGGTGAGGACCCTCATGTGACCCTCACGTGACCCTCACCAGGAGGACCCTCATGTGACCCTCACGTGACCTTCACCAGGAGGACCCTCATGTGACCCTCATGTAACCTTCACCAGGAGGACCCTCATGTGACCCTCACATGACCTTCACCAGGAGGACCCTCATGTGACCCTCACATGACCTTCACCAGGAGGACCCTCATGTGACCCTCACATGACCTTCACCAGGAGGACCCTCACATGACCTTCACCAGGAGGACCCTCATGTGACCCTCATGTAATCTTCACCAGGAGGACCCTCATGTGACCCTCATGTAACCTTCACCAGGAGGACCCTCATGTGACCCTCACATGACCTTCACCAGGAGGACCCTCATGTGACCCTCACATGACCTTCACCAGGAGGACCCTCACATGACCTTCACCAGGAGGACCCTCATGTGACCCTCATGTAATCTTCACCAGGAGGACCCTCATGTGACCCTCACATGACCTTCACCAGGAGGACCCTCATGTGACCCTCATGTGATCTTCACCAGGAGGACCCTCATGTGACCCTCACATGACCTTCACCAGGAGGACCCTCATGTAACCTTCACCAGGAGGACCCTCATGTGACCCTCACATGACCTTCACCAGGAGGACCCTCATGTGACCCTCACATGACCTTCACCAGGAGGACCCTCACATGACCTTCACCAGGAGGACCCTCATGTGACCTTCACCAGGAGGACCCTCATGTGACCTTCACCAGGAGGACCCTCATGTGACCTTCACCAGGAGGACCCTCATGTGACCTTCACCAGGAGGACCCTCATGTGAGTTCAGGTTAGTTCAGGTAACTTAAGGTAACTTAAGGTAACTTAAGGTAACATGGTAGGCAAACAGAGGCAGCAGCGCAGGAGAGGCACTGCAGGTGGCAGACATGAGGCAAAAATGGTGTGCCCCAGATGTACCCCACCACATGCCAAGAACAAAAACTGTGTTACACTTCTGATCATTTGAGTAAATAGTTTAGTTTAATCCTGTTGGAAGAATGTGACACCAGAGGAAATGCAGACTGTTGGAGAAACTGTGGTGCAAAACCTGATGTGTGGTGGGACTGTCCTGAGATCAAAGCGTTACAGTGTCGACATCATCATCCCACTCCATTTTTATAACGATGTATTTGGACCTCCAAACTCCATGGAAACAATGTCGATCTTTGGAATATTCTCCCTCAGGGAAAAGCCATCACAACAGAAACGGAAGACGCAGTCAAAGACTGGACCAATAGTATCATTGACATTCGAGAAATGCATTTGAAAATGGATGAATGAGTTGAACTTTATATTTATACTGTTTGTATGTTAACTCTCAGAGCCTCTGGTGTGTCACAACATTAACATAATACACAAAACACAATTGTATTAAAATATATCTCTTTATTCATTAAACTGCTTCTGAGACTTCAGACGTAATAGATTAAAAAAAATAGATTAAACACAAATACATACGTCACACTGGTTCACAGGTTCTATGATTATAAATATATAAATGAGAGAGTAGCAGGTCTCGCGTCACCTGGCCACGCCTAGTGTTTTAACCTGGCCACGCCTAGTGTTTTAACCTGGCCACGCCTAGTGCTTTAACCTGGCCACGCCTAGTGTTTTAACCTGGCCACGCCTAGTGTTTTAACCTGGCCACGCCTAGTGCTTTAACCTGGCCACGCCTAGTGTTTTAACCTGGCCACGCCTAGTGCTTTAACCTGGCCACGCCTAGTGTTTTAACCTGGCCACGCCTAGTGCTTTAACCTGGCCACGCCTAGTGCTTTAACCTGGCCACGCCTAGTGCTTTAACCTGGCCACGCCTAGTGCTTTAACCTGGCCACGCCTAGTGTTTTAACCTGGCCACGCCTAGTGCTTTAACCTGGCCACGCCTAGTGCTTTAACCTGGCCACGCCTAGTGCTTTAACCTGGCCACGCCTAGTGTTTTCATTATTGTATGTTCAGGTCTCTGTGTCACATCAGCAAAAGCTTCATCGTGTCCATCTCTAAACATTTACTGCTGAATCAATTAAACGTATGTCAAACATTTTAAAGAACTAAACAGAAAATGCTGGTTTGCTTTATTTCAAAGGAATTGATGAGATTGCCTGATGTCTCTCACCACTCTAACCACGTCGTGACTCAACATAAATGTCTCATGTTATTTTATGTTGAGCTAACTTATTTTTGATTTAATCTTCTTCAAATTTTTGCTCTCATTCAGCATCAAATATTTACATAGAAATAGAGAACGTAATACATTTGACATCATAAACATAATTACGTTCAAACTTAAATATTTGGAACGTTAAAGGAGCAACACTCCTCCAGGCCACCAGGTGTCACTGTGTCGCTTCCACTTCAGTCCATCACGCTCCTCAGTGCAGCTCTGTCACAGGGGGAGGAGTCACAGGGGGAGGAGGTGCTGAGGGTCACGCTGTACAGGTTAGTGATGAAGACCTCCCAACCGCGACGGAACGCTCGGTCTAGAGCCTGAAGAAAACAAGAAGACAAAGAGATCTCAGAGGTCAAAGGTCACAATGTCCAGACGAAGGAGCGACAATGATGACGCTGCTCATTTCATAAACTGGTCATGTGACTATAGTAGATGTATAAAAGTCGTTACATCGAGCACCTTTAACCATAAAGCATCGAGAAGAGATGAACTTCTGATCGCAGGGCATATCCGGTTACCGTGGCGACGTATGTACTTGTGCAGCCACCTTATGCACACAGCACGAGGGGCGGGGCCGGCAGCTGATTGGAGGAGAGCACTGGAATGTCTTTATCCGGCGTCATGCCTCATTCCACAGATCCGAGCCGATACAAGGGCCCCGGACTGTCCCCTGAGAGCGAGAGGAGAGTGTGGGCGGGGCCAGAGTGTGTGAGGATGTTGATGATTGGTGGTCATCATGATGGTGGGCGGGGCCTAGAACCTGTTTGATACGAAATATCCTAAAACTAAACACATTGAACCTTCTCATTATTATTTGGGATTTGCTCCATGAACTTGTCATATTAACTCTTTATGCTCGTTTACATATTACTGCGTGAGGGCGTGTCCGGTGCAGAGGGCGTGTCCGGTGCAGAGGGCGTGTCCGGTGCAGAGGGCGTGTCCTGGCAGCTTTATATCTTCTTGTTTTGCTGCTTCACCTCTTCTCCTCCTCTTCACCTCCTCTTCTCCTCCTCTTCTCCTCCTCTTCACCTCCTCTTCTCCTCCTCTTCACCTCCTCTTCACCCCCTCCTCTCCTCCTCTTCACCTCCTCTTCTCCTCCTCTTCTCCTCCTCTTCTCCTCCTCCTCTCCTCCTCTTCACCTCCTCTTCCACTTCACCTCCTCTTCACCTCCTCCTCTCCTCCTCTTCACCTCCTCTCCTCCTCTTTTCCTCCTCTTTTCCTCCTCTTCTCCTCCTCTTCACCTCCTCCTCCTCTTCACCTCCTCCTCTCCTCCTCTTCACCTCCTCTTCACCTCCTCCTCTCCTCCTCTTCACCTCCTCTTCTCCTCCTCTTCAGCTCCTCTCCTCCTCTTCACCTCCTCTTCTCCTCCTCTTCTCCTCCTCTTCACCTCCTCTTCTCCTCCTCTTCACCTCCTCTTCTCCTCCTCTTCTCCTCCTCCTCTCCTCCTCTTCACCTCCTCCTCCTCTTCACCTCCTCTCCTCCTCTTCACCTCCTCCTCTCCTCCTCTTCACCTCCTCTTCACCTCCTCCTCTTCTCCTCCTCTTCTCTTCTCCTCCTCTTCACCTCCTCTTCACCTCCTCCTCTCCTCCTCTTCACCTCCTCTTCTCCTCCTCTTCACCTCCTCTTCTCCTCTTCTCCTCTTCTCCTCCTCTTCACCTCCTCTTCACCTCCTCCTCTTCTCCTCCTCTTCACCTCCTCCTCTCCTCCTCTTCACCTCCTCTTCACCTACTCTTCTCCTCCTCTTCACCTCCTCTTCTCCTCCTCTTCTCCTCCTCTTCTCCTCATCTTCACCTCCTCTCCTCCTCCTCTCCTCCTCTTCACCTCCTCTTCACCTCCTCTTCACCTCCTCGTCTCCTCCTCTTCTCTTCTCCTCCTCCTCTCCTCCTCTTCACCTCCTCTTCTCCTCCTCTTCTCCTCCTCTTCTCCTCTCCTCCTCCTCTTCTCCTCCTCTTCACCTCCTCTCCTCCTCCTCTTCACCTCCTCTCCTCCTCCTCTCCTCCTCTTCTCCTCTTCTCCTCCTCTTCTCCTCCTCTTCACCTCCTCTCCTCCTCTTCTCCTCCTCTTCACCTCCTCTTCTCCTCCTCTTCACCACCTCTTCTCCTCCTCTTCACCTCCTCTTCTCCTCTTCTCCTCTTCTCCTCTTCTCCTCCTCTTCACCTCCTCTTCTCCTCCTCTTCACTTCCTCTTCACCTCCTCTTCTCCTCCTCTTCTCCTCTCCTCCTCTTCACCTCCTCTTCTCCTCCTCTTCTCCTCCTCTTCACCTCCTCTTCTCCTCCTCTTCACCTCCTCTTCTCCTCCTCTTCTCCTCCTCTTCACCTCCTTTTCACCTCCTCTTCTCCTCTTCTCCTCCTCTTCACCTCCTCTTCTCCTCCTCTTCACTTCCTCTTCACCTCCTCTTCTCCTCCTCTTCTCCTCTCCTCCTCTTCACCTCCTCTCCTCCTCTTCTCCTCCTCTTCACCTCCTCTTCTCCTCCTCTTCTCCTCCTCTTCACCTCCTCTTCTCCTCCTCTTCTCCTCTCCTCCTCTTCACCTCCTCTTCTCCTCCTCTTCTCCTCCTCTTCTCCTCCTCTTCACCTCCTCTTCTCCTCCTCTTCTCCTCCTCTTCACCTCCTCTTCTCCTCCTCTTCTCCTCCTCTTCACCTCCTCTTCTCCTCCTCTTCTCCTCCTCTTCACCTCCTCTTCTCCTCCTCTTCTCCTCCTCTTCTCCTCTCCTCCTCTTCACCTCCTCTCCTCCTCTTCTCCTCCTCTTCTCCTCCTCTTCACCTCCTCTTCTCCTCCTCTTCTCCTCCTCTTCTCCTCCTCTTCACCTCCTCTTCTCCTCCTCTTCACCTCCTCTTCTCCTCCTCTTCTCCTCCTCTTCTCCTCCTCTTCTCCTCTCCTCCTCTTCACCTCCTCTCCTCCTCTTCTCCTCCTCTTCTCCTCCTCTTCACCTCCTCTTCTCCTCCTCTTCTCCTCCTCTTCACCTCCTCTTCTCCTCCTTTTCACCTCCTCTTCTCCTCCTCACATTTCTAGTTCATTCATAATATTTGATGAGCACATTTTCAGGTCAAATCTTTAAAATATTTATGATTCTCGTCTTGTTCTTTTGGAGCTGTTTTTAAAGATGATTTTATATTTTTCTGTTCAATATCATGTGACATTTACAGTGAGTTTCCTAAAGTATTTATAACTGCAAAAGTCCTCCAAATAGAAACAGGAAGCAGGAAATAGACGTTTCAGTTCGAGATGTTATGAAACTGTGAACTCACAATTACGTGTGATAAAGTGTAATTGGCCCCGCGGGGCCCCCAGCAGTTTCTCAGGCTCATTCATTCTCCACCTCTTGTTCCCCTTCGGGGTCGTGGATGACTGAAGCCTGTCCCGGTGACTTTGGGCCTTAGGTGGGTTCACCCTCATCACAGGGTTACCATAGAGACAGAGACATGTACGTTATAAAGCCCCGCCCTGCGTTGGACTGTGGGACTCTGACCTGCTCATACGACGTGCTCTGTGGTGGCTCTGATAGTATCCATGGCGACTGAGCTCATGGAAACAGGAGGACCTTGAGTCACCAGTTAAAGTTTAACTTTAGACTGAGCGGCTGCAAAGCGCTGCGTGCCAAAGGTGCACGAGCGGTGATGAAGCGGAGAGCCAGGTAACTGCACTGGACCAGATCCATAAAGATCCCAGTGTCTTCATACTGATGACATCATCACTCATGGAATGGACTGATCTCCACTTTGATTGTGTCGTGGAGCAAGACACTTCTGCTTGTGACTGTCACTGTGTTTGGAGTTAAATTAAAACGACTAAAATGATCTAAGAAAGAGACAGAAGCTCAAAAGTGATATTTCTGCTTCAATTGATGGTTTATTCACATTTTGTGCCGCACTTGACCCTCAACAAGACCTTTACACACACGTTTGCACGTTCTGCTCGTTCTGCACGTTCTGCTCGTTCTGCTCGTTCTGCTCGTTCTGCTCGTTCTGCTCGTTCTGATGACGGTGAAAACATTGACATTTTGTTATCAAGATAATGCTTTTTTTAGATGTTCATTTTTTCCAGCCCTAATTCTGAGAAACAATGTATTTGGTCAGAACAGTTGATGTAAATGAACACGCCCCACGTTCACCCACGTTCACCCACGTTCACCCACGTTCACCCACGTTCACCCACGTTCACCCACTTTCACCCACGTTCACCCACGTTCACCCACGTTCACCCACGTTCACCCACTTTCACCCACTTTCACCCACGTTCACCCACGTTCACCCACTTTCACCCACGTTCACCCACGTTCACCCACGTTCACCCACGTTCACCCACTTTCACCCACGTTCACCCACGTTCACCCACGTTCACCCACGTTCACCCACTTTCACCCACGTTCACCCACGTTCACCCACGTTCACCCACTTTCACCCACGTTCACCCACTTTCACCCACGTTCACCCACTTTCACCCACGTTCACCCACTTTCACCCACTTTCACCCACTTTCACCCACTTTCACCCAGGTTCACCCACTTTCACCCACGTTCACCCACTTTCACCCACTTTCACCCACTTTCACCCACGTTCACCCACGTTCACCCACGTTCACCCACGTTCACCCACGTTCACCCACTTTCACCCACGTTCACCCACGTTCACCCACGTTCACCCACGTTCACCCACTTTCACCCACGTTCACCCACGTTCACCCACGTTCACCCACGTTCACCCACGTTCACCCACGTTCACCCACTTTCACCCACGTTCACCCACGTTCACCCACTTTCACCCACGTTCACCCACGTTCACCCACGTTCACCCACTTTCACCCACTTTCACCCACGTTCACCCACGTTCACCCACGTTCACCCACTTTCACCCACTTTCACCCACGTTCACCCACGTTCACCCACGTTCACCCACGTTCACCCACTTTCACCCACGTTCACCCACGTTCACCCACGTTCACCCACTTTCACCCACGTTCACCCACGTTCACCCACGTTCACCCACGTTCACCCACTTTCACCCACGTTCACCCACGTTCACCCACGTTCACCCACTTTCACCCACGTTCACCCACGTTCACCCACGTTCACCCACGTTCACCCACTTTCACCCACGTTCACCCACGTTCACCCACTTTCACCCACGTTCACCCACTTTCACCCACGTTCACCCACGTTCACCCACTTTCACCCACGTTCACCCACGTTCACCCACTTTCACCCACGTTCACCCACGTTCACCCACGTTCACCCACGTTCACCCACTTTCACCCACGTTCACCCACGTTCACCCACGTTCACCCACGTTCACCCACGTTCACCCACGTTCACCCACTTTCACCCACGTTCACCCACGTTCACCCACGTTCACCCACGTTCACCCACGTTCACCCACTTTCACCCACGTTCACCCACGTTCACCCACGTTCACCCACTTTCACCCACTTTCACCCACGTTCACCCACGTTCACCCACTTTCACCCACGTTCACCCACGTTCACCCACGTTCACCCACGTTCACCCACTTTCACCCACGTTCACCCACGTTCACCCACGTTCACCCACGTTCACCCACTTTCACCCACGTTCACCCACGTTCACCCACGTTCACCCACTTTCACCCACGTTCACCCACTTTCACCCACGTTCACCCACTTTCACCCACGTTCACCCACTTTCACCCACTTTCACCCACTTTCACCCACTTTCACCCAGGTTCACCCACTTTCACCCACGTTCACCCACTTTCACCCACTTTCACCCACTTTCACCCACGTTCACCCACGTTCACCCACGTTCACCCACGTTCACCCACGTTCACCCACGTTCACCCACTTTCACCCACGTTCACCCACGTTCACCCACTTTCACCCACGTTCACCCACGTTCACCCACGTTCACCCACGTTCACCCACGTTCACCCACGTTCACCCACTTTCACCCACGTTCACCCACGTTCACCCACTTTCACCCACGTTCACCCACGTTCACCCACGTTCACCCACTTTCACCCACTTTCACCCACGTTCACCCACGTTCACCCACGTTCACCCACGTTCACCCACTTTCACCCACTTTCACCCACGTTCACCCACGTTCACCCACGTTCACCCACGTTCACCCACTTTCACCCACGTTCACCCACGTTCACCCACGTTCACCCACTTTCACCCACGTTCACCCACGTTCACCCACGTTCACCCACGTTCACCCACTTTCACCCACGTTCACCCACGTTCACCCACTTTCACCCACGTTCACCCACGTTCACCCACGTTCACCCACGTTCACCCACTTTCACCCACGTTCACCCACTTTCACCCACGTTCACCCACGTTCACCCACGTTCACCCACGTTCACCCACGTTCACCCACTTTCACCCACGTTCACCCACGTTCACCCACTTTCACCCACGTTCACCCACTTTCACCCACGTTCACCCACGTTCACCCACTTTCACCCACGTTCACCCACGTTCACCCACTTTCACCCACGTTCACCCACGTTCACCCACGTTCACCCACGTTCACCCACTTTCACCCACGTTCACCCACGTTCACCCACGTTCACCCACGTTCACCCACGTTCACCCACGTTCACCCACTTTCACCCACGTTCACCCACGTTCACCCACGTTCACCCACTTTCACCCACGTTCACCCACTTTCAACCACGTTCACCCACGTTCACCCACGTTCACCCACTTTCACCCACGTTCACCCACGTTCACCCACGTTCACCCACTTTCACCCACGTTCACCCACGTTCACCCACGTTCACCCACTTTCACCCACGTTCACCCACGTTCACCCACGTTCACCCACGTTCACCCACTTTCACCCACGTTCACCCACTTTCAACCACGTTCACCCACGTTCACCCACGTTCACCCACTTTCACCCACGTTCACCCACGTTCACCCACGTTCACCCACTTTCACCCACGTTCACCCACGTTCACCCACGTTCACCCACTTTCACCCACGTTCACCCACTTTCACCCACGTTCACCCACGTTCACCCACGTTCACCCACTTTCACCCACGTTCACCCACGTTCACCCACTTTCACCCACGTTCACCCACGTTCACCCACGTTCACCCACTTTCACCCACTTTCACCCACTTTCACCCACGTTCACCCACTTTCACCCACGTTCACCCACGTTCACCCACTTTCACCCACTGGAGGCAAGGTGGGTGAAGTGTCTTGCCCAGGGACACAACAACAGTGGCCCTGCTTCCTGCTTTTGACACGTTGCTGTGTAAATCCAAGTGTGACAAGGGCCCGACTGACGATTGTCGCTCTGACTGAGGCAGCTCTGGCTTTAATAACTCAGTATAAAAGTGAAGCACAGACACAACGAGGAGCTAACGTTAGCACACGCTGCTACAGCTGTTAACCACAGGCTGGATTCTAATCACTATGACAACCGTTTGGAGTCATATTTGATGTTTGTGAAGCGTGATCTGAGGTGGCCTGTCCGAGCGCTGACCGTTAATGTGTCCATTTTGATGCTTCGTTTTTTGGTTCTCTTTAGTTAGCGCTTAGCTCGTGCAATGCTAACATTGTAAACACAGCCTCTGTTCTCTCATTGGCTGCTGAAAAGTGATTATGGCTGTATCCGTGGTTACTGGACTCACATTGACAGGTACATGAGTGGTGAGAGGAGGTGTTAATGGTCAGAATGCACATGGCTGAAGGAGTCTGACCACAGGCTCGTGAGGTCACTTCAAGAAGTTGAAGTCTATCAAAAAGAATGTTGTACAAACAAAACGTTCAACCTTTAAATTCACTGGTAAGAGGCAGAATAAGAGTGAATTTAAATAGAATCGAGCTTGACACATGTTTTAATCAGCTGTAAACTATTTTAAATATATCAGCAGTTATTTCTAACTTCCTTGTATATGGATGCAGTACTGCTCAGCGGCCTGTAGAGGCTCGAGCAGCAGAAGTGAGGAGGAAACAGCTTTATTTGGACGTATTGTGGACACGCTGTAATTGTATTGGTCAATCACTGCTTGCTTTGATTGCCCTGACCGCACGCCACTGGAACATGGCTCCGACCAGCACAATATTGGTAAGTGACGTATGTTGACATGAACCAATTTTGTCTGCAGATAAACTGCATTAGCCGTTAGCTTAGCATTAGTAACTCTGAAGCTGGCTCCGCCTCCAGGAATAAAAACCTCTGGACCAGAGGATTGTGTCTTTTGTATCTACAGTACACAAAACCTAAAAAGGTAGACCAGGA
Source organism: Eucyclogobius newberryi (assembly GCF_026437365.1). Lineage (NCBI taxonomy): Eukaryota > Metazoa > Chordata > Actinopteri > Gobiiformes > Gobiidae > Eucyclogobius > Eucyclogobius newberryi. The sequence goes on from NW_027315834.1 coordinate 2,417,130, forward strand.
TCTGACCTCTCTATCAGGATCTACCAGGATCTGACCACTCTACCAGGATCTGACCTCTCTATCAGGATCTACCAGGATCTGACCACTCTACCAGGATCTGACCTCTCTACCAGGATCTGACCTCTCTACCAGGATCTGACCACTCTACCAGGATCTGACCTCTCTACCAGGATCTGACCACTCTACCAGGATTTGACCTCTCTACCAGGATCTGACCACTCTACCAGGATTTGACCTCTCTACCAGGATCTGACCACTCTACCAGGATTTGACCTCTCTACCAGGATCTGACCTCTCTACCAGGATCTGACCACTCTACCAGGATTTGACCTCTCTACCAGGATCTGACCACTCTACCAGGATTTGACCTCTCTACCAGGATCTGACCACTCTACCAGGATTTGACCTCTCTACCAGGATCTGACCTCTCTATCAGGATCTACCAGGATCTGACCACTCTACCAGGATCTGACCTCTCTACCAGGATCTGACCACTCTACCAGGATTTGACCTCTCTACCAGGATCTGACCACTCTACCAGGATTTGACCTCTCTACCAGGATCTGACCACTCTACCAGGATTTGACCTCTCTACCAGGATCTGACCACTCTACCAGGATTTGACCTCTCTACCAGGATCTGACCACTCTACCAGGATCTGACCTCTCTACCAGGATCTGACCTCTCTCTCAGGATCTACCAGGATTTGACCTCTCTACCAGGATCTGACCTCTCTACAAGGATCTGACCTCTCTACCAGGATCTGACCTCTCTACCAGGATCTGACCTCTCTACCAGGATCTGACCTCTCTACCAGGATCTGACCTCTCTCTCAGGATCTACCAGGATCTGACCACTCTACCAGGATCTGACCTCTCTATCAGGATCTACCAGGATCTGACCACTCTACCAGGATCTGACCTCTCTACCAGGATCTGACCACTCTACCAGGATTTGACCTCTCTACCAGGATCTGACCACTCTACCAGGATCTGACCTCTCTACCAGGATCTGACCTCTCTCTCAGGATCTACCAGGATTTGACCTCTCTACCAGGATCTGACCTCTCTACAAGGATCTGACCACTCTACCAGGATCTGACCTCTCTACCAGGATCTGACCTCTCTATCAGGATCTGACCACTCTACCAGGATCTGACCTCTCTACCAGGATCTGACCACTCTACCAGGATCTGACCTCTCTACCAGGATCTGACCACTCTACCAGGATTTGACCTCTCTACCAGGATCTGACCACTCTACCAGGATCTGACCTCTCTACCAGGATCTGACCACTCTACCAGGATCTGACCTCTCTCTCAGGATCTACCAGGATTTGACCTCTCTACCAGGATCTGACCTCTCTACAAGGATCTGACCACTCTACCAGGATCTGACCTCTCTACCAGGATCTGACCTCTCTATCAGGATCTGACCACTCTACCAGGATTTGACCTCTCTACCAGGATCTGACCTCTCTATCAGGATCTACCAGGATCTGACCACTCTACCAGGATCTGACCTCTCTACCAGGATCTGACCACTCTACCAGGATTTGACCTCTCTACCAGGATCTGACCACTCTACCAGGATTTGACCTCTCTACCAGGATCTGACCACTCTACCAGGATTTGACCTCTCTACCAGGATCTGACCACTCTACCAGGATTTGACCTCTCTACCAGGATCTGACCACTCTACCAGGATCTGACCTCTCTACCAGGATCTGACCTCTCTCTCAGGATCTACCAGGATTTGACCTCTCTACCAGGATCTGACCTCTCTACAAGGATCTGACCTCTCTACCAGGATCTGACCTCTCTACCAGGATCTGACCTCTCTACCAGGATCTGACCTCTCTACCAGGATCTGACCTCTCTCTCAGGATCTACCAGGATCTGACCACTCTACCAGGATCTGACCTCTCTATCAGGATCTACCAGGATCTGACCACTCTACCAGGATCTGACCTCTCTACCAGGATCTGACCACTCTACCAGGATTTGACCTCTCTACCAGGATCTGACCACTCTACCAGGATCTGACCTCTCTACCAGGATCTGACCTCTCTCTCAGGATCTACCAGGATTTGACCTCTCTACCAGGATCTGACCTCTCTACAAGGATCTGACCACTCTACCAGGATCTGACCTCTCTACCAGGATCTGACCTCTCTATCAGGATCTGACCACTCTACCAGGATCTGACCTCTCTACCAGGATCTGACCACTCTACCAGGATCTGACCTCTCTACCAGGATCTGACCACTCTACCAGGATTTGACCTCTCTACCAGGATCTGACCACTCTACCAGGATCTGACCTCTCTACCAGGATCTGACCACTCTACCAGGATCTGACCTCTCTCTCAGGATCTACCAGGATTTGACCTCTCTACCAGGATCTGACCTCTCTACAAGGATCTGACCACTCTACCAGGATCTGACCTCTCTACCAGGATCTGACCTCTCTATCAGGATCTGACCACTCTACCAGGATCTGACCTCTCTACCAGGATCTGACCTCTCTACCAGGATCTGACCTCTCTACCAGGATCTGACCACTCTACCAGGATCTGACCTCTCTACCAGGATCTGACCTCTCTACCAGGATCTGACCTCTCTATCAGGATCTGACCACTCTACCAGGATCTGACCTCTCTACCAGGATCTGACCTCTCTACCAGGATCTGACCTCTCTACCAGGATCTGACCTCTCTGGTGTTTCTGCTGTTACCAGTAAAGAAACTGCGTCTCACCTTGCGGTAATGACCGCTGCTCTTCCTCTGCAGAGCCTTGAGGCCCTCCTGCTGCTCCCTTCTGTTCCTGTCCTCCTCTGGCTCCTGCTGCTCCTGCTCCTCCTGCTGCTCCTGCTCCTCCTGCTGCTCCTGCTCCTCTGCTCCGTCCCTGATCAGAACTCGGTCATCTGCTTCCTCTGGGACAGGGAAGTGGACCACGCCCAGCTCCCTCTCCTCAGTCTGGATGATGTCCTCCCTCACCTCCTTGCGTCGTCTCCTCTCTTCCTTGCTTCCTCTCTTCTCCTCCTTGCTCCCTTTCTTCCTCTCCTCCTTGCTGTCTTTCCTTCGCAGACTCCTCCACCGGTTGCTTCTTCTGCTGGGCGTCCTCCTCAGTAACATCTCCCCATCGTCCTCCTTAAACATCTCTATGTCCTCCACAGCTCCATTGGACATCTGCCGCTTCGGATCTTCTGAGATCCCCGGTTCGTCCAGGCGACTGTAAAAACCGCTGGATGTGTCTAAGAACTTGGGAGCTCTGACGGACCTGCGCACGGAGGACGTCCTCTGACCGATGGTCATGTCGAAGGGCTTAACTTAGGGCTGAACGCGAGATGATTTATCACCTAAAACAAACAGAAGGTTTAGTCTGATGTTGTTACATCAGTCACGCTGGTATTTCCAGTGTGTGAGACATCCAGAGACATCCAGAGACATCCAGAGACATCCAGAGACATCCAGAGACATCCAGAGATATCCAGAGATATCCAGAGACATCCAGAGACATCCAGAGATATCCAGAGATATACAGAGACATCCAGAGACATCCAGAGAAATACAGAGACATCCAGAGAAATACAGAGACATCCAGAGACATCCAGAGACATAACGAGACATCCAGAGACATCCAGAGACATACAGAGATATACAGAGACATCCAGAGACACCCAGAGACACCCAGAGACATCCAGAGACATCCAGAGACATCCAGAGACATAAAGAGACATCCAGAGACATCCAGAGACATACAGAGATATACAGAGACATCCAGAGACATCCAGAGACATCCAGAGAAATACAGAGACATACAGAGACATACAGAGATATCCAGAGACATCCAGAGACATCCAGAGAAATACAGAGACATAAAGAGATATAGAGAGACATCCAGAGACATCCAGAGACATCCAGAGAAATCCAGAGACATCCAGAGAAATACAGAGACATACAGAGACATACAGAGACATACAGAGATATCCAGAGACAAACAGAGACATCCAGAGACATACAGAGACATCCAGAGACATCCAGAGAAATACAGAGACATCCAGAAATATCCAGAGACATCCAGAGACAAACAGAGACATCCAGAGACGCACAGACATATAGAGACACAGAGAGACATACAGAGACATCCAGAGACACACAGAGAAACCCAGAGACATACAGAGACATACAGAGACATACAGAGACATCCAGAGACACAAAGAGACATACAGAGACACACAGAGACATACAGAGATATACAGAGATAAAGCATCAGGGACACAGACCTGGTGCTCTTGTTTGCCCTGTATGTCTCTGTTTGTCCTGTATGTCTCTGTTTGTCCTGTATGTCTCCGTATGTCTTTGTTTGTCTCTGTATGTCTCTGTCCTGTATTTCTCTGTCCTGTATGTCTCTGTTTGTCTCTGTTTGTCTCTGTATGTCTCTGTTTGTCCTGTATGTCTCTGTATGTCTCTGTATGTCCTGTATGTCTCTGTTTGTCTCTGTATGTCTCTGTTTGTCTCTGTATGTCTCTGTATGTCTCTGTTTGTCCTGTTTGTCTCTGTTTGTCTCTGTTTGTCCTGGTTGTCTCTGTACGTCTCTGTATGTCTCTGTTTGTCCTGTATGTCTCTGTATGTCTCTGTTTGTCTCTGTCTGTCTCTGTATGTCTCTGTATGTCTCAGTTTGTCTCTGTATGTCTCTGTATGTCTCTGCATGTCTCTGTTTGTCTCTGTATGTCTCTGTTTGTCTCTGTATGTCTCTGTTTGTCTCTGTTTGTCTCTGTATGTCTCTGTATGTCTCTGTATGTCTCTGTTTGTCTCTGTATGTCTCTGTATGTCTCTGTTTGTCCTGTATGTCTCTGTATGTCTCTGTATGTCTCTGTATGTGTCTGTATGTCTCTGTATGTCTCTGTATGTCTCTGTTTGTCCTGTATGTCTCTGTATGTCTCTGTATATCTCTGTATATCTCTGTATGTCCTTGTTTGTCTCTGTTTGTCCTGTATGTCTCTGTATGTCTCTGTTTGTCTCTGTATGTCTCTGTATGTCTCTGTATGTCTCTGTTTGTCCTGTATGTCTCTGTTTGTCTCTGTATATCTCTGTATGTCTCTGTTTGTCCTGTTTGTCTCTGTATATCTCTGTATGTCTCTGTCCTGTATGTCCTGTATGTCTCTGTATGTCTCTGTATGTCTCTGTTTGTCTCTGTATGTCTCTGTATGTCTCTGTTTGTCCTGTATGTCTCTGTATGTCTCTGTTTGTCTCTGTATGTCTCTGTTTGTCCTGTATATTTCTGTATGTCTCTGTATATCTCTGTATGTCTCTGTTTGTCCTGTATGTCTCTGTATGTTTCTGTATGTCTCTGTATGTCTCTGTATGTCTCTGTTTGTCCTGTATGTCTCTGTTTGTCTCTGTATGTCTCTGTTTGTCTCTGTTTGTCTCTGTATGTCTCTGTATGTCTCTGTTTGTCTCTGTATGTCTCTGTATGTCTCTGTTTGTCCTGTATGTCTCTGTTTGTCTCTTTGTCTCTGTATGTCTCTGTTTGTCCTGTATGTCTCTGTATGTCTCTGTTTGTCTCGGTATGTCTCTATATGTCTCTGTTTGTCTCTGTATGTCTCTGTATGTCTCTGTTTGTCTCTGTATGTCTCTGTATGTCTCTGTTTGTCTCTGTATGTCTCTGTATGTCTCTGTATGTCTCTGTTTGTCTCTGTATGTCTCTGTATGTCTCTGTATGTCTCTGTATGTCTCTGTATGTCTCTGTTTGCTAAAAGCTCAACTTGTGTCCTAGACCCCATTCCAAGCTCCTCAAAGACATTCTTCCCCTAATTATAGACTCTATTCTTAATATAATAAATACTTCACTCCAAAGTGGCTATGTTCCACAGTCCTTCAAACATGCAGTCATTAAACCTCTTCTGAAAAAGCCTAATCTAGATCCCGACCTATTGGTAAACTACAGACCTATTTCAAATCTTCCCTTCGTCTCTAAAATCCTTGAAAAAGTTGTAGTAAAACAGCTTTGTCGCCACCTGCAGGACAATAACTTATTTGAAGTTTTCCAGTCAGGGTTCAGAGCCCACCACAGCACTGAAACTGCACTAGTTAAAGTCACAAATGATTTGTTATTAGCCGCTGACGATGGACTGGTCTCAATCCTGGTTCTGTTGGACCTCAGCGCAGCGTTTGACACCATTGACCACAACATTCTACTGCAGAGGTTAGAATGTGATGTAGGTGTTGGAGGAACAGCCCTCAGCTGGTTTAAATCCTATCTATCTGATAGGTTCCAATTTGTTAATGTAAACCAGAGCTCCTCACCAAGCTCTAAAGTAATTTACGGTGTGCCACAGGGTTCAGTACTCGGTCCAATTCTGTTTACTCTTTATATGCTACCATTAGGCAACATTATTAGAAAGCATGGCATTAACTTCCACTGCTATGCAGACGACACTCAGCTGTATTTATCAATGAAACCTGATCAGAGCGATCAAGTAGACAGACTTAGTACTTGTGTGAAGGAGATAAAAACCTGGATGACACTAAACTACCTGCTTCTTAACCCTGAAAAAACCGAGGTCATTGTGCTTGGCCCTAAGCATCTACGAGACGCTCTATCTGAGCAGATAGTCACACTGGACAATGTCAGTGTAGCCTCCAGTTCTACTGTAAGAAACCTTGGAGTCTTATTTGACCAGGAGCTCTCATTTAAAGCTCATATAAATCAAGCTTGTAAAACAGCCTATTTCCATTTGCGCAACAAGAGCCAAAATCAGAAGAATCCTGCCTAAAAGTGATGCTGAAAAACTTATCCATGCATTTGTAACGACTAGATTAGACTACTGTAACTCCCTGCTTGCAGCGTGTCCTAAAAGCTCCATAAAAAGCTTTCAACTGGTTCAAAATGCAGCAGCAAGATTACTAACAGGAACAAAAAGAAGAGAGCACATTACGCCGGTGCTGGAGTCTCTTCACTGGCTCCCCGTCGAGTCTAGAATCAAATTCAAAATTCTACTCTTGACCTACAAAGCCATAAATGACATGGCCCCATCCTACCTCAAAGATGCTATAGAACCATATCATCCAAACAGAGCTCTTCGCTCTCAGAATGCCGGCCTTCTGGTGGTGCCAAGAGTCTCTAAAAGTACTGTAGGAGGTAGAGCGTTTAGCTACCAAGCTCCTGTGTTATGGAATCAGCTCCCGACCCATGTTAAATACGCTGACACAGTCTCTTCATTTAAGTCCAGGCTTAAAACGTTCCTCTTCGAAATCGCTTATGGTCAGAGTAGTTAGGAACAGAAAGATAAACCCACAGCTTCAGCTACGCTGCCCTAGGAGTAACTATGCTGGGGGAAGTATGACAGCTTGAGCACTATCCTCTTCTTCTGACTACTTATGCTATCAAACAATATTTATTTTTTGATTCCACTTGCAAACTGTTCACCGCCTTCTTTTCTTTCTCTCACTCCTGAGGACCTGTGGACCCAGATGTCCCTCCCCTGGTGAAGTGGTCCCTGCCCTGTGTGGACGGTCCCTCATCTGCCTGAAGAGTGGGTCCAGCCCCAGTCTCCTTGTGTCCGTCTGTGAGAGTGGGATCTCTCCTTCACTGGAACTCCTCCAGGTTTCTACGCTTTTTTCCCAAAGAGGTTTTTTTGTAGTTTTTTCCTGGCCGAGAAGGAGAGTCTAAGGACAGAGGACCCTGGGACATCGTCCCTCGCCACCACAGACATTGTCTGACTTCATCTCCACCACAGACATTGTTGATTCATTTCTCCCTGTGGCCCTCAGAGGCAACTGTTGTTGTGATTTTGGGCCTTACAAAAATAAATCGATTTGATTTGATTTGATTTGTATGTCTCTCTATATCTCTGTATGTCTCTGTATGTCTCTGTATGTTTCTGTATGTCTCTGTATGTCTCTGTATGTCCTGTATGTCTCTGTATGTCTCTGTTTGTCCTGTATGTCTCTGTATGTCTCTGTATGTCTCTGTATGTCTCTGTATGTCTCTGTTTGTCCTGTATGTCTCTGTATGTCCTGTATGTCTCTGTATGTCTCTGTATGTTTCTGTATGTCTCTGTATGTCTCTGTATGTCCTGTATGTCTCTGTATGTTTCTGTATGTCTCTGTATGTCTCTGTATGTCCTGTATGTCTCTGTATGTTTCTGTATGTCTCTGTATGTCTCTGTTTGTCCTGTATGTCCTGTATGTCTCTGTATGTTTCTGTATGTCTCTGTATGTCCTGTATGTCTCTGTTTGTCCTGTATGTCTCTGTATGTTTCTGTATGTCTCTGTATGTCCTGTATGTCTCTGTTTGTCCTGTATGTCTCTGTATGTCTCTGTATGTCTCTGTATGTCCTGTATGTCCTGTATGTCTCTGTATGTCCTGTATGTCTCTGTTTGTCCTGTATGTCTCTGTATGTCTCTGTATGTCTCTGTATGTCTCTGTTTGTCCTGTATGTCTCTGTATGTCTCTGTATGTCTCTGTATGTCTCTGTTTGTCCTGTATGTCTCTGTATGTCTCTGTTTGTCCTGTATGTCTCTGTATGTCTCTGTATGTCTCTGTATGTCTCTGTTTGTCCTGTATGTCTCTGTATGTCTCTGTATGTCCTGTATGTCTCTGTATGTCTCTGTATGTCTCTGTATGTCTCTGTATGTCTCTGTATGTCCTGTATGTCTCTGTATGTCCTCTACGCAGTGGAACTCATAGAAAGTCCAAAGTTCATGGTTGTGATAAGACACAGTGAGAATATCTTCACGTCACACGACCTTTGACCCTAATGAACTATTGAACACATCAGGCAGATTTATGACGCCTCAGACTCCAGAGGTCAGAGGTCACCATCAGGAGCCTGCACAGATCTGATCCGACTGACAGAAGAGGGCGGAGACTTCACCGGGTCAAACTACTCGAGTAGTGTTTTGTCTTACTTGAGTACTACTACATTGTACTTTTACTTCAGTCATATTATTTGAAAGTAATAGTACTTTTACTTTTTTTATGTGTGTCATGTGTGTGTCATGTGTGTGTCATGTGTGTGTCATGTGTGTCATGTGTGTGTCGTGTGTGTCATGTGTGTGTCATGTGTGTCATGTGTGTGTCATGTGTGTCATGTGTGTGTCATGTGTGTGTCATGTGTGTGTCATGTGTGTCATGTGTGTGTCGTGTGTGTCATGTGTGTGTCATGTGTGTCATGTGTGTGTCATGTGTGTGTCGTGTGTGTGTCATGTGTGTGTCATGTGTGTCATGTGTGTGTCATGTGTGTCATGTGTGTGTCGTGTGTGTGTCATGTGTGTGTCATGTGTGTGTCGTGTGTGTCATGTGTGTCATGTGTGTGTCATGTGTGTCATGTGTGTGTCGTGTGTGTGTCATGGGCGTGACATGTGTGTCATGTGTGTGTCATGTGTGTGTCATGTGTGTGTCATGTGTGTGTCATGTGTGTGTCATGTGTGTGTCATGTGTGTGTCATGTGCGTGACATGTGTGTCATGTGTGTGTCGTGTGTGTGTCATGTGTGTCATGTGTGTGTCATGTGTGTGTCATGTGTGTGTCATGTGTGTCATGTGTGTGTCATGTGTGTGTCATGTGCGTGACATGTGTGTCATGTGTGTGTCGTGTGTGTGTCATGTGTGTCATGTGTGTCATGTGTGTGTCATGTGTGTGTCATGTGTGTGTCATGTGCGTGACATGTGTGTGTCGTGTGTGTGTCATGTGTGTGTCATGTGTGTGTCATGTGTGTCATGTGTGTGTCATGTGTGTGTCATGTGTGTCATGTGTGTGTCATGTGTGTGTCATGTGTGTGTCATGTGTGTCATGTGTGTCATTTGTGTGTCATGTCTGTGACATGTGTGTGTCATGTGTGTGTCATGTGTGTGTCATGTGTGTGTCATGTATGTGTCGTGTGTTTGTCGTGTGTGTGTCATGTGTGTGTCGTGTGTGTGTCATGTGTGTGTCATGTGTGTCATGTGTGTGTCGTGTGTCATGTGTGTGTCATGTGTGTCATGTGTGTGTCGTGTGTGACATGTGTGTGTCATGTGTGTGTCATGTGTGTGTCATGTGTGTGTCATGTGTGTCATGTGTGTGTCATGTGTGTCATGTGTGTGTCATGTGTGTGTCATGTGTGTGTCATGTGTGTCATGTGTGTCATGTGTGTGTCATGTGTGTCATGTGTGTGTCATGTGTGTCATGTGTGTGTCATGTGTGTGTCGTGTGTGTGTCATGTGTGTTGTGTGTCATGTGTGTCATGTGTGTGTCATGTGTGTGTCATGTGTGTGTCATGTGTGTCATGTGTGTGTCATGTGTGTGACATGTGTGTGTTATGTGTGTGTCATGTGTGTCATGTGTGTCATGTGTGTGTCATGTGTGTGTCATGTGTGTGTCATGTGTGTGTCATGTGTGTCATGTGTGTGTCATGTGTGTCATGTGTGTGTCATGTGTGTTATGTGTGTGTCATGTGTGTGTCATGTGTGTCATGTGTGTGCCATGTGTGTGTCATGTGTGTCATGTGTGTGTCATGGTTGTCATGTGTGTGTCATGTGTGTCATTTGTGTGTCACTTGTGTCATTTGTGTCATGTGTGTGTCATGTGTGTCATGTGTGTCATTTGTGTGTCACTTGTGTCATTTGTGTCATGTGTGTCATGTGTGTGTCATGTTTGTCATGTGTGTGTCATTTGTGTCAGGTGTGTCATGTGTGTGTCATGTTTGTCATGTGTGTGTCATGTGTGTCATGTGTTTCATGTGTGTGTCATGTGTGTCATGTGTGTGTCATTTGTGTGTTACATCAAAACTAAACCATAAATGTCACAGAAATATCATTGTAAAGAAGCAGAGATCGTGTTCTTACCGTGAGCTGCTCTTCACCTTCTGTCGTCTCCACCACAACCTCCCACACTGACCCCGCCCACCACGTCACTGACCCCGCCCACCAACCTCACACTCACATGATAATGATGTCAGCGGCCCACACCCACTCACACACACACACACACACACAGACAGGCACGCACACACACACACACACACACTCACACACACACACACACACACACACAGACAGGCACGCACACACACACACACACACTCACACACACACACACACTCACTCACACACACACACACACACAGACAGGCACGCACACACACACACAGACACACACACACACAGACACACACACACACACTCACACACACACACACACACACACACGCACACACAGACACAGACACGCACGCACGCACACACACACACACACACACACACACACACACGCACGCACACACACAGACACACACACACACACACACACATGCACACACACACACACACACACACAGACACACACACAGACACACAGACACACAGACACACACACACACACACAGACAGACACACACACACACACACACAGACACACACACACACACACAGACACACACACACACACACACACACATGCACACACAGACACACACACACACACACACACACAGCACATGTCATGAAGCTTCCTCCTCTGGTCTGACCTCCTGACCCCAGTGTCCACCTCCTGACCACATGGTCATAAAAATGTCCTAGTCCTGATTCAGAGAAGCTAATAACTTCATCAAGTGGAGATTTGATTATGGCGTGTCCAGAGTCTGACCACGTGTCCGTGCGGGCCGTGGACTGAGACGTGTTTGAGGCGTAAACAGCGTGTCCAGGCGGGACACACTTGTGGTGAGCTCTGTTGGAGAAGAGAATGTAGGTGTGACCGCAGGATCTGAAGCAATGACCCGGCCCTGCCACCACCGGCCCTGCCACCACCGGCCCTGCCACCACCGGCCCAGCCACCACCGGCCCAGCCACCACCGGCCCTGCCACCACCGGCCCTGTCCCTGCTCAGGAAGTGGCTGTGGTCAGTTTGGAGGTCCACCACAAAACAGCCCTTTTTATATAGTGGCCTCTTGTGGCCTCTTGTCTCGGGCCCCACAAAGCCTGCAGTTACTTTATATGTGGCCCCTGCTGGTTTCCAGACGAGATCACAATAGTTTAGAGTCATAGAGACCATGACGGGGTGTGGTAGATTCAGGGCCACAGCGCCCTCTGCTGAGAAGACTGGGACGAGCAGGTCGGGTCACAGCCGACCCTTCTCACCCTGAGGCCGCTCCCCTCAGGCAGGAGGCCACGCCCCTCAAGCAGGAGGTCTTAATAACACCTGCCACTTTAATATTTATTTTATTATACAGAGTATAGTCAATACTAGTATAGACTATATAGTCTATACTAGACTAGACTATACAGAGTCTTGTCTAGTCTAGACTAGACTCTGGCTCTTCCTCTGGCGCAGAAGCAGATGCTTCAAGAGCTCAGCCATTTTAGATCAAATCATCTGAAATCATCATTTACAGACAAACAAACACATGGCCCACATCACCCTGTCACAGAGGCCCACATCACCCTGTCACAGAGGCCCACATCACCCTGTCACAGAGGCCCACATCACCCTGTCACAGAGGCCCACATCACCCTGTCACAGAGGCCCACATTACCCTGTCACAGAGGCCCATATCACCCTGTCACAGAGGCCCATATCACCCTGTCACAGAGGCTCACAGAGGCCCAGATAACCCTGTCACAGAGGCCCACATCACCCTGTCACAGAGGCTCACAGAGGCCCAGATAACCCTGTCACAGAGGCCCACATCACCCTGTCACAGAGGCCCACATCACCCTGTCACAGAGGCTCACAGAGGCCCAGATAACCCTGTCACAGAGGCCCACATCACCCTGTCACAGAGGCTCACAGAGGCCCAGATAACCCTGTCACAGAGGCCCACATCACCCTGTCACAGAGGCCCACATCACCCTGTCACAGAGGCCCACATCACCCTGTCACAGAGGCCCACATCACCCTGTCACAGAGGCCCACATCACCCTGTCACAGAGGCCCACATCACCCTGTCACAGAGGCCCACATCACCCTGTCACAGAGGCCCATATCACCCTGTCACAGAGGCCCACATAACCCTGTCACAGAGGCCCACATCACCCTGTCACAGAGGCCCACATCACCCTGTCACAGAGGCCCACATCACCCTGTCACAGAGGCCCATATCACCCTGTCACAGAGGCCCACATCACCCTGTCACAGAGGCCCACATCACCCTGTCACAGAGGCCCATATCACCCTGTCACAGAGGCCCACATCACCCTGTCACAGAGGCCCACATCACCCTGTCACAGAGGCCCACATCACCCTGTCACAGAGGCCCACATCACCCTGTCACAGAGGCCCATATCACCCTGTCACAGAGGCCCACATCACCCTGTCACAGAGGCCCATATCACCCTGTCACAGAGGCCCATATCACCCTGTCACAGAGGCCCACATCACCCTGTCACAGAGGCTCACAGAGGCCCAGATAACCCTGTCACAGAGGCCCACATCACCCTGTCACAGAGGCCCACATCACCCTGTCACAGAGGCCCACATCACCCTGTCACAGAGGCCCACATCACCCTGTCACAGAGGCCCACATCACCCTGTCACAGAGGCCCACATCACCCTGTCACAGAGGCCCAGATAACCCTGTCACAGAGGCCCACATCACCCTGTCACAGAGGCCCACATCACCCTGTCACAGAGGCCCACATCACCCTGTCACAGAGGCCCATATCACCCTGTCACAGAGGCCCACATCACCCTGTCACAGAGGCCCACATCACCCTGTCACAGAGGCCCACATCACCCTGTCACAGAGGCCCACATCACCCTGTCACAGAGGCCCACATCACCCTGTCACAGAGGCCCACATCACCCTGTCACAGAGGCCCACATCACCCTGTCACAGAGGCCCACATCACCCTGTCACAGAGGCCCACATAACCCTGTCACAGAGGCCCACATAACCCTGTCACAGAGGCCCACATAACCCTGTCACAGAGGCCCACATCACCCTGTCACAGAGGCCCACATCACCCTGTCACAGAGGCCCACATCACCCTGTCACAGAGGCCCACATCACCCTGTCACAGAGGCCCACATCACCCTGTCACAGAGGCCCACATCACCCTGTCACAGAGGCCCAGATAACCCTGTCACAGAGGCCCACATCACCCTGTCACAGAGGCCCACATCACCCTGTCACAGAGGCCCACATCACCCTGTCACAGAGGCCCAGATAACCCTGTCACAGAGGCCCACATCACCCTGTCACAGAGGCCCACATCACCCTGTCACAGAGGCCCACATCACCCTGTCACAGAGGCCCACATCACCCTGTCACAGAGGCCCACATCACCCTGTCACAGAGGCCCACATCACCCTGTCACAGAGGCCCACATCACCCTGTCACAGAGGCCCACATCACCCTGTCACAGAGGCCCACATCACCCTGTCACAGAGGCCCATATCACCCTGTCACAGAGGCCCACATCACCCTGTCACAGAGGCCCATATCACCCTGTCACAGAGGCCCACATTACCCTGTCACAGAGGCCCATATCACCCTGTCACAGAGGCCCATATCACCCTGTCACAGAGGCTCACAGAGGCCCAGATAACCCTGTCACAGAGGCCCACATCACCCTGTCACAGAGGCCCACATCACCCTGTCACAGAGGCCCACATCACCCTGTCACAGAGGCCCACATCACCCTGTCACAGAGGCCCATATCACCCTGTCACAGAGGCCCACATAACCCTGTCACAGAGGCCCACATCACCCTGTCACAGAGGCCCACATCACCCTGTCACAGAGGCCCACATCACCCTGTCACAGAGGCCCATATCACCCTGTCACAGAGGCCCACATCACCCTGTCACAGAGGCCCACATCACCCTGTCACAGAGGCCCATATCACCCTGTCACAGAGGCCCACATCACCCTGTCACAGAGGCCCACATCACCCTGTCACAGAGGCCCACATCACCCTGTCACAGAGGCCCACATCACCCTGTCACAGAGGCCCATATCACCCTGTCACAGAGGCCCATATCACCCTGTCACAGAGGCCCACATCACCCTGTCACAGAGGCTCACAGAGGCCCAGATAACCCTGTCACAGAGGCCCACATCACCCTGTCACAGAGGCCCACATCACCCTGTCACAGAGGCCCACATCACCCTGTCACAGAGGCCCACATCACCCTGTCACAGAGGCCCAGATAACCCTGTCACAGAGGCCCACATCACCCTGTCACAGAGGCCCACATCACCCTGTCACAGAGGCCCACATCACCCTGTCACAGAGGCCCATATCACCCTGTCACAGAGGCCCACATCACCCTGTCACAGAGGCCCACATCACCCTGTCACAGAGGCCCACATCACCCTGTCACAGAGGCCCACATCACCCTGTCACAGAGGCCCATATCACCCTGTCACAGAGGCCCATATCACCCTGTCACAGAGGCCCACATCACCCTGTCACAGAGGCCCACATAACCCTGTCACAGAGGCCCACATAACCCTGTCACAGAGGCCCACATCACCCTGTCACAGAGGCCCACATCACCCTGTCACAGAGGCCCATATCACCCTGTCACAGAGGCCCACATTACCCTGTCACAGAGGCCCATATCACCCTGTCACAGAGGCCCATATCACCCTGTCACAGAGGCCCACATCACCCTGTCACAGAGGCTCACAGAGGCCCAGATAACCCTGTCACAGAGGCCCACATCACCCTGTCACAGAGGCCCACATCACCCTGTCACAGAGGCCCACATCACCCTGTCACAGAGGCCCACATCACCCTGTCACAGAGGCCCATATCACCCTGTCACAGAGGCCCACATAACCCTGTCACAGAGGCCCACATCACCCTGTCACAGAGGCCCACATCACCCTGTCACAGAGGCCCATATCACCCTGTCACAGAGGCCCACATCACCCTGTCACAGAGGCCCACATCACCCTGTCACAGAGGCCCATATCACCCTGTCACAGAGGCCCACATCACCCTGTCACAGAGGCCCACATCACCCTGTCACAGAGGCCCACATCACCCTGTCACAGAGGCCCACATCACCCTGTCACAGAGGCCCATATCACCCTGTCACAGAGGCCCACATCACCCTGTCACAGAGGCCCATATCACCCTGTCACAGAGGCCCATATCACCCTGTCACAGAGGCCCACATCACCCTGTCACAGAGGCTCACAGAGGCCCAGATAACCCTGTCACAGAGGCCCACATCACCCTGTCACAGAGGCCCACATCACCCTGTCACAGAGGCCCACATCACCCTGTCACAGAGGCCCATATCACCCTGTCACAGAGGCCAACATCACCCTGTCACAGAGGCCCACATCACCCTGTCACAGAGGCCCACATCACCCTGTCACAGAGGCCCATATCACCTTGTCACAGAGGCCCACATCACCCTGTCACAGAGGCCCACATCACCCTGTCACAGAGGCCCATATCACCTTGTCACAGAGGCCCATATAACCCTGTCACAGAGGCCCACATCACCCTGTGACAGAGGCCCACATCACCCTGTCACAGAGGCTCACAGGGGCCCACATCACCCTGTCACAGAGGCCCACATCACCCTGTCACAGAGGCCCACATCACCCTGTCACAGAGGCCCACATCACCCTGTCACAGAGGCCCACATCACCCTGTCACAGAGGCCCACATCACCCTGTCACAGAGGCCCACATCACCCTGTCACAGAGGCCCACATCACCCTGTCACAGAGGCCCACATCACCCTGTCACAGAGGCCCACATAACCCTGTCACAGAGGCCCACATCACCCTGTCACAGAGGCCCACATAACCCTGTCACAGAGGCCCACATCACCCTGTCACAGAGGCCCACATCACCCTGTCACAGAGGCCCATATCACCCTGTCACAGAGGCCCACATTACCCTGTCACAGAGGCCCATATCACCCTGTCACAGAGGCCCATATCACCCTGTCACAGAGGCCCACATCACCCTGTCACAGAGGCCCATATCACCCTGTCACAGAGGCCCACATCACCCTGTCACAGAGGCCCAGATAACCCTGTCACAGAGGCCCACATCACCCTGTCACAGAGGCCCACATCACCCTGTCACAGAGGCCCACATCACCCTGTCACAGAGGCCCACATCACCCTGTCACAGAGGCCCATATCACCCTGTCACAGAGGCCCACATAACCCTGTCACAGAGGCCCACATCACCCTGTCACAGAGGCCCACATCACCCTGTCACAGAGGCCCACATCACCCTGTCACAGAGGCCCATATCACCCTGTCACAGAGGCCCACATCACCCTGTCACAGAGGCCCACATCACCCTGTCACAGAGGCCCATATCACCCTGTCACAGAGGCCCACATCACCCTGTCACAGAGGCCCACATCACCCTGTCACAGAGGCCCACATCACCCTGTCACAGAGGCCCACATCACCCTGTCACAGAGGCCCATATCACCCTGTCACAGAGGCCCATATCACCCTGTCACAGAGGCCCATATCACCCTGTCACAGAGGCCCATATCACCCTGTCACAGAGGCCCATATCACCCTGTCACAGAGGCCCACATCACCCTGTCACAGAGGCTCACAGAGGCCCAGATAACCCTGTCACAGAGGCCCACATCACCCTGTCACAGAGGCCCACATCACCCTGTCACAGAGGCCCACATCACCCTGTCACAGAGGCCCATATCACCCTGTCACAGAGGCCAACATCACCCTGTCACAGAGGCCCACATCACCCTGTCACAGAGGCCCACATCACCCTGTCACAGAGGCCCATATCACCTTGTCACAGAGGCCCACATCACCCTGTCACAGAGGCCCACATCACCCTGTCACAGAGGCCCATATCACCTTGTCACAGAGGCCCATATAACCCTGTCACAGAGGCCCACATCACCCTGTGACAGAGGCCCACATCACCCTGTCACAGAGGCTCACAGGGGCCCACATCACCCTGTCACAGAGGCCCACATCACCCTGTCACAGAGGCCCACATCACCCTGTCACAGAGGCCCACATCACCCTGTCACAGAGGCCCACATCACCCTGTCACAGAGGCCCACATCACCCTGTCACAGAGGCCCACATCACCCTGTCACAGAGGCCCACATCACCCTGTCACAGAGGCCCACATCACCCTGTCACAGAGGCCCACATAACCCTGTCACAGAGGCCCACATCACCCTGTCACAGAGGCCCACATAACCCTGTCACAGAGGCCCACATCACCCTGTCACAGAGGCCCACATCACCCTGTCACAGAGGCCCATATCACCCTGTCACAGAGGCCCACATTACCCTGTCACAGAGGCCCATATCACCCTGTCACAGAGGCCCATATCACCCTGTCACAGAGGCCCACATCACCCTGTCACAGAGGCCCATATCACCCTGTCACAGAGGCCCACATCACCCTGTCACAGAGGCCCAGATAACCCTGTCACAGAGGCCCACATCACCCTGTCACAGAGGCCCACATCACCCTGTCACAGAGGCCCACATCACCCTGTCACAGAGGCCCACATCACCCTGTCACAGAGGCCCATATCACCCTGTCACAGAGGCCCACATAACCCTGTCACAGAGGCCCACATCACCCTGTCACAGAGGCCCACATCACCCTGTCACAGAGGCCCACATCACCCTGTCACAGAGGCCCATATCACCCTGTCACAGAGGCCCACATCACCCTGTCACAGAGGCCCACATCACCCTGTCACAGAGGCCCATATCACCCTGTCACAGAGGCCCACATCACCCTGTCACAGAGGCCCACATCACCCTGTCACAGAGGCCCACATCACCCTGTCACAGAGGCCCACATCACCCTGTCACAGAGGCCCATATCACCCTGTCACAGAGGCCCATATCACCCTGTCACAGAGGCCCATATCACCCTGTCACAGAGGCCCACATCACCCTGTCACAGAGGCCCACATCACCCTGTCACAGAGGCCCACATCACCCTGTCACAGAGGCCCACATCACCCTGTCACAGAGGCCCATATCACCCTGTCACAGAGGCCCACATCACCCTGTCACAGAGGCCCATATCACCCTGTCACAGAGGCCCATATCACCCTGTCACAGAGGCCCACATCACCCTGTCACAGAGGCCCACAGAATTCACATAATGCAAATGTAACTGGGATTATTTTAGTGCATTTGACCTAAATTAACGTGGCCCCTGGACGTCACAGAAGTGTGGTCTAACGTGGCCCCTGGACGTCAAAGAAGTGTGGGCTAACGTGGCCCCTGGACGTCACAGAAGTGTGGGCTAACGTGGCCCCTGGACGTCACAGAAGTGTGGTCTAACGTGGCCCCTGGACGTCACAGAAGTGTGGGCTAACGTGGCCCCTGGACGTCACAGAAGTGTGGTCTAACGTGGCCCCTGGACGTCACAGAAGTGTGGGCTAACGTGGCCCCTGGACGTCACAGAAGTGTGGTCTAACGTGGCCCCTGGACGTCACAGAAGTGTGGGCTAACGTGGCCCCTGGACGTCACAGAAGTGTGGTCTAACGTGGCCCCTGGACGTCACAGAAGTGTGGTCTAACGTGGCCCCTGGACGTCACAGAAGTGTGGGCTAACGTGGTCTAAACGCTTTGATGTCGCCGAGCTGAAAAGAACCAGAAGATTGGACTGTGTGGATGACCTTGATGGTCTCATTCCTTGTGTGAAAATGTTGACATTTTATAGAGCAAATGCTGCTCATTTCTGCAGCTGCTTCACGGTGCAGGGGCCTCACGGTGCAGGGGCCTCACGGTGCAGCTGCTTCACGGTGCAGGGGCCTCACGGTGCAGGGGCCTCACGGTGCAGCTGCTTCACGGTGCAGGGGCCTCACGGTGCAGGGGCCTCACGGTGCAGCTGCTTCACGGTGCAGGGGCCTCACGGTGCAGGGGCCTCACGGTGCAGCTGCTTCACGGTGCAGGGGCCTCACGGTGCAGGGGCCTCACGGTGCAGCTGCTTCACGGTGCAGGGGCCTCACGTGCAGGGGCCTCACGGTGCAGCTGCTTCACGGTGCAGGGGCCTCACGGTGCAGGGGCCTCATGGTGCAGCTGCTTCACGGTGCAGGGGCCTCACGGTGCAGGGGCCTCACGGTGCAGCTGCTTCATGGTGCAGGGGCCTCACGGTGTAGGGGCCCAAGTGTTTGAGCTCCAAGTGTTTGAGCTCCATTGGTCGTAAGTCTCAAATCATGAACATTACAACTCGAGTCTGATTCGAGTCACGTGACTCTCTTTGTTCTTTTTAACTGAAAATAACTGCTCTTTGGACATTTAAACTGGGAAGTATAAACGCCTCGCGCGTTTAAACTCTTAATGTTTGTTATTTTCTAAAAACCTTGTAAAAATGAATGAGAAATGTAAAATGTAAAGTTCCGGAGACACGGCGGAAGTGAATGCAGTGGGCGGGGCTTAAGGAGGGATATAAAATCCCGCGCGAGCCTCTCCTCCTTCCACTTCCTGCTCGCGCCTGAAAGAGGTAAGACTCACACTCATCCAGCTCTGCAGCGCACGCGTTTGGCTCCGTTTAGTCTGTGCGCCTCTGACCACCCCACGTGTGGTCAGTGCGGTCCCGTGTGGTCAGTGCGGTCCGTGCGCGGCGGTCAGTCTCTGCTGGAGGCCGACGCCGGGGCGCAGCCGCCACGCCACAGCCGCCATGCCACAGCCTTGTCCGGTCTAATCCGGTGCCATCCTGCTCCAGATGAAGTCCCGCCCGCGTGTCACGACATCTTTAGAGCTCTAGAGCTCGCGCGGTTCACGTTTATCTCTCTCTTTGTTTCGCTGGTGCAGTGTTTACGCGCACGTTGCCCGGAGCGCGTGTCTCACGTGATGATACTCACAGACCTGTCCTGAATCCTGTGATTGCACTTGATTATTTCTGACACGAGACACTTTAAACCACGTGCGCACTTTCCTTTGCTGTCGCGCGCGTTTAACTCTGTCCTTCTTGTCGCAGGATGAAGTGCGTCATGGATCTGCGCCGTCCTGAAGGTGAGGCTCCCGACATGGTCCTCAGGGACCCCTGTAGCTCTGGCGATGCGTTAGTTTGCTACAGTGATGACTTTATTGAACTCTCTCACTGAATATATTTGAGGAAAGCTCAAAACCAAAGCCTGAGTAGCAATAATTTCTCTTTTGGGTTAAGATTAAATGACTTAACTTTTACTGGAACAATGAAGTGATTAGCGCAGCTGCACATGCTCCATGAGGCGCATGGACCTGCTCCTGTTAAAGAAGCTCTAAAGTCATGAACTCAAGCTTTTAAAGCTCAGACTGAAACATTTATGTGTAGCATGTCACTGTGGGCGGCGCTTATTGTTTTGCCCTGGTCGACCTCTAGATCGAAACCGCTCAGTTTAAGTCTGTATAAACCTGGTATGGCCCGTCAGACTTGTGTTTATGTAGGTGTGGCTTGAGGCAAATGTGGGCGTGTCTAAAGCCTGTCCCGTGCGTTTCAGGGTGGCGCCGTGGCCGGTCCGAGCTGCTCCAGGTGAATATGAGTCCGTGTCTGCTCCGAGTGCTGCTGCAGTGATGAACCTGAACTCTCTCTTACTGAATCAACCTTTTGAAGAAACCACTTTACCAGATTCTGAGCAGACGCTGCACGTTCAACTCGAGAGCCACTGATGGTTGCATGAATAATATTTCTCTTGCTTTCAGAATTGTGGCACCAAGAAGCTCCTGTGTGAGGCGCTGCTGCCCCGCCCCCTGAGGATGTCCTTAGGTAAGGCTCTGTGATGCAGGTGTGAGTTTGTGTCTGTGATGATTTTCCATAAAGACAAGCATATGCCTGATCCCTGATGTCACCTGTAATCTGAACACCACCTGCTGCACGGTCCGGCGCTGCACGGTTCGAGTGTTTGTGCTGATGTCATTGTCTTCACAGGAGAATCTTGAAGATGATGGATCTTCTCGGGGCCCGACATGTAAGTATTTCTCTAAAATGGTGACTTGTCCTGGCTGAGCTTCTAGACTCGTGACATGTTCATGTTTGAGAGGATGAACGGGCCAAGCCCATAATGTTCTGGACGACAGCGTCTCATGGCAGTTTGTCACCAAAGCCCTGATCAAACCTGCTTTTGTTCTACCACACGGCTGCATCAGACTCTGTTTCACCTGGCGGTGTTTGCAGGTATTGAGGCGTCTTACGGGCTCTTCTGTGGTCTGCTCCTGGAGGTAAGCTCTTCTCCTGCTTGTGTCTCTGTGGTCCTATGATGATGATACTTAGCTCACTTTGAGATCCAGTGAAAAGACAAAAACATCTGAGGCCGGCTCCGTGTGACGTGGGCTCCGTGTGACGTGGGCTCCTGGTCTAATCCTGTTGTGTTTCCACAGGGCTCGTGTGGACCAGACTCTGAGGTGAGTGACCTTCAGTTTGCTCTTGTTGAACCCTCTGATCGTGATGAGAGAACATTGGAATCTCGTTCGTCTGAACTCGTGCTGAGAAATCTCAATCTGACATCAGACGTGTTAAACATGCCCCCATCACCTGCTCCACTCGGGTCCTAAAGCTCTTTCCTCCAGGATGAAGCGGCGGCTCTGAGGAGGAGGTCCGGCGGCTCTGAGGAGGAGGTCCGGCGGCTCTGAGGAGGAGGTCCGGCGGCTCTGAGGAGGAGGTCCGGCGGCTCTGAGGAGGAGGTCCGGCGGCTCTGAGGAGGAGGTCCGGCGGCTCTGAGGAGGAGGTCCGGCGGCTCAAAGGAGGAGGTCCGGCGGCTCTGAGGAGGTGATGTTCTGCTGACTGTGGCATGTGTCTCTGTGCTGATGACCACTGCACACGTCTGAGGCCAGGGCAAGTGCCAGAACCTGAGAAGGTGAACCCACTGGTGCTGCCCTGGCAGAGGCTGACGGCTCGTTGGGGCCCCAACAGTCTGAACAGAGATTCGGCCTTATCAGGGGGACAAGTTTCCCTTAAAGTCTAAAGTTCATAAAGGTTTTTATTCTTCTGCAGAAACGACCCGCGCTCCTTCTGAACATGTGAAATGACCTCCACGTCACAGGTAAAAATCCTTCTGAAGACTCGTTTAGCCAGGATTCTGATGCTAGAACCTTTGTAGAACATGATGAGTTATTTTACCGCCCCAGTCTGATCTTCATGACTGATTGGTACCCCTCTGACCACGCCCATCCTGCTGTTGGACCCTCTGTGCCAGTAACACGTCTTATCCAAGCATTTTGTCTTATAGACTTGTCCTGCTCTGGATTCTGGAGGTCCCTGGTTCAACTCCCATGGGCTGTGTCATCAGTGAGTAACATGTCGAGCCTCAGATGTTTCCTCAAGGTCCTGCTGCTCCACTGAATGATGAGTGTTTATTACCGCCCCAGTCTGATCATCATGACTGATTGGTACCCCTCTGACCCACCCCCCCCCCCCCCCTCTGACCCCCACATGTACAGATCGTGTAGCGTTCCTCCTAACCTCCGTTTCTCCTCAGGTGCAGCTCGTGGTGAAGGTCTCAGGAACTCTGGTAAGAACCTTCTCATTTACACTGGAGAAGTGATGAGTCAATGCGCCTGTAGTCGGAATTTGATGACCGATTGGTGTCCCCGCTGACCTGATCTCCACCACTGCACGCTGATCCTAATGTCCCGCAGATCCTAATGTCTAACGCTCGTGTCTCCTCAGCCTGGACTTTTCCTCTGGAAGCACGACACTTCCCCCTGTGCTACAGATTCTACAAGTTTGCTGTAGTTTAGAGAAATGAATGTTTCTCTGAAGAAACTATAATAAAGATGAACATTGTACGACGACTTATTCTTTTTGGGATCAAGGGATCTTCAGGGATGTGAAATCACCTGCAATAAGTGAACGAGCTCAAATCCAGAACCACTAAAGCCTGATTGTAATAAATTTAACTTTCAGAAGTTTAAGAATAAATATTAGATGTGCCATAACTGCCTTTTGTAATGACCTGGTTCCATAATCTGGTATAAAATTGATTGTAAAATGTTAATGTCACTGAAAAAAAATCACTAAAAGAAAATCTGCATTAAAATAAACTTAACCCAGTTGTAATTCTACCACCGCTTCGGCCAAACGGGGTCAACTAAAAGCATTTGGAGAGTAAGAGTCTTAGCGGTCCAGAACCATTAAAGCAACATCAAACGCCACATGTTGAATAGTAATGAACTGGTTTGTCTGGGCCCTCCTAAGGCCCCTGGAGTCTAAACATTGGTGTTTCTGTATTTGACCTGCTAGAACTAGACTCCACTTGGTCTGGACTTCAGTGCACAGCACAAGTGTCTGGCAAATGTGTTTAAACATTTCTCACCCTTTTGTAAAACTTACAACTGCTGGTTAACCAGAATCTGATTTAAAAATATTTTCCCACAAACGAATTTATTCCCCAGAGTAAATTCTACTCTTCATTTCATCTTTCCTCTTGTTGCTTCTGCCCCAGGTTCAGATTGTGAGGTCTTTGTTAGATCTTTGATCCAATCATGTTCAGCCTCATGTGTGAGGCCTTCAGACTCAACAGAGCTGGTGTTTGTAGCTTCGAGTCAATGGAAATGATGTGTCAACCAATCAGCTTCAGAGTTGCTCTTGTGCATCTGCTGCTGTTGCTCAGGAGCAGCAGGTGCAGCACGTGCACCTCTTTGATTGGATCACACATATTGATCAGCAGGTCCTATGGGCGGAGCTATGGAACCTCAGACGGAGGAAACTGCATTTGACAAACATTCATCCGCTTTTTTCAACCCACAATGTGGAAGGAGGACAATATATCCATTTGGACGAGGATATAATTATAACGTCTTTCTCAAGACAAACTTTTCAAGAAAAGTTAGACGTAAGAGGTCATCCTACGCTGCAAAGCCCGTTACAGGCGGGTTCGTTCCACTTTCAAAGTTTGGACATTGGCGTGTTCAAAGTGCTGCACGCACGGCACGGACAAGGTAAAGCGACGTCTGTTTAAACTGTTTCTGTCCTAATGTGTAGTGTCCTGAGGTGTGGCATCATAATGATGGTAACATGATGTAATAAGAGGTGGAGTCATTCGGGTGGGGCTGTGTATGACTTCACTGAAGGCCCAGGCCCCAGAGCCACGCCCGCCCGCCACTGCTTTACATAAGTCTGAATCAGTGATTCACTTGTGAAACTCCTTTGCACAATTCTTCAATTAGCATCAGTCACTCTCCACCTATAGGTGCCACGCCTCTGCCTGTTCTTTAAGCATGGATCAGAGAGAATATGGAATGCCATGTGGATGAACCTGTGGCCCTTTTGTCCTGAACAAATAAGACTGACTCATTTGAACAGTTGGTACTTTATGTTCCCATATTTTTCCTAATTTTTCCAGAAATGCCAGACTCTATTGTCGGTTTGGACAATTTTCATCTGCTGCAGGCGTGAGAGGTGGAGGTCTGAAGAAGAGAGGAGGGCTGAAGAAGAGAGGTGGAGGTCTGAAGAAGAGAGGAGGGCTGAAGAAGAGAGGAGGAGGTCTGAAGAAGAGAGGTGGAGGGCTGAAGAAGAGAGGAGGAGGTCTGAAGAAGAGAGGTGGAGGTCTGAAGAAGAGAGGAGGAGGTCTGAAGAAGAGAGGTGGAGGTCTGAAGAAGAGAGGAGGAGGTCTAAAGAAGAGAGGAGGAGGGCTGAAGAAGAGAGGAGGAGGTCTGAAGAAGAGAGGAGGAGGTCTGAAGAAGAGAGGAGGAGGTCTAAAGAAGAGAGGTGGAGGTCTGAAGAAGAGAGGTGGAGGGCTGAAGAAGAGAGGTGGAGGTCTGAAGAAGAGGAGGAGGTCTGAAGAAGAGAGGTGGAGGTCTGAAGAAGAGGAGGAGGTCTGAAGAAGAGAGGAGGAGGGCTGAAGAAGAGAGGTGGAGGTCTGAAGAAGAGGAGGAGGTCTGAAGAAGAGAGGAGGAGGGCTGAAGAAGAGAGGTGGAGGTCTGAAGAAGAGGAGGAGGTCTGAAGAAGAGAGGTGGAGGTCTGAAGAAGAGGAGGAGGTCTGAAGAAGAGAGGAGGAGGTCTGAAGAAGAGAGGAGGAGGTCTGAAGAAGAGAGGAGGAGGTCTGAAGAAGAGAGGTGGAGGTCTGAAGAAGAGAGGTGGAGGTCTGAAGAAGAGAGGAGGAGGTCTGAAGAAGAGAGGTGGAGGTCTGAAGAAGAGAGGAGGAGGGCTGAAGAAGAGAGGAGGAGGGCTGAAGAAGAGAGGTGGAGGTCTGAAGAAGAGGAGGAGGTCTGAAGAAGAGAGGAGGAGGTCTGAAGAAGAGAGGTGGAGGTCTGAAGAAGAGGAGGAGGTCTGAAGAAGAGAGGTGGAGGTCTGAAGAAGAGGAGGAGGTCTGAAGAAGAGAGGAGGAGGTCTGAAGAAGAGAGGAGGAGGTCTGAAGAAGAGAGGAGGAGGTCTGAAGAAGAGAGGTGGAGGTCTGAAGAAGAGAGGTGGAGGTCTGAAGAAGAGAGGAGGAGGTCTGAAGAAGAGAGGTGGAGGTCTGAAGAAGAGAGGAGGAGGGCTGAAGAAGAGAGGAGGAGGGCTGAAGAAGAGAGGTGGAGGTCTGAAGAAGAGGAGGAGGTCTGAAGAAGAGAGGAGGAGGGCTGAAGAAGAGAGGAGGAGGGCTGAAGAAGAGAGGTGGAGGGCTGAAGAAGAGAGGAGGAGGTCTAAAGAAGAGAGGTGGAGGGCTGAAGAAGAGAGGTGGAGGTCTGAAGAAGAGAGGAGGAGGTCTAAAGAAGAGAGGAGGAGGTCTGAAGAAGAGAGGAGGAGGTCTGAAGAAGAGAGGTGGAGGTCTGAAGAAGAGAGGAGGAGGGCTGAAGAAGAGAGGAGGAGGGCTGAAGAAGAGAGGTGGAGGTCTGAAGAAGAGGAGGAGGTCTGAAGAAGAGAGGAGGAGGGCTGAAGAAGAGAGGAGGAGGGCTGAAGAAGAGAGGTGGAGGGCTGAAGAAGAGAGGAGGAGGTCTAAAGAAGAGAGGTGGAGGGCTGAAGAAGAGAGGAGGAGGTCTGAAGAAGAGAGGAGGAGGTCTAAAGAAGAGAGGAGGAGGGCTGAAGAAGAGAGGAGGAGGTCTGGTTGTGAATGTGAACACGAGCTGGTGTAAACCTCAACACTGCACAGTGAGGGAGCAGCTATGTAACAAGGATATTGAACTATTGGCTGTTGGCATGAGGCCATATTATCTGCCCCGGGAGTTCTCACATGTGATTTTGATCGCAGTCTATGTGGCCCCGTCTGCCAATGCTGAAGATGCTTGTGAAGCACTGCTCTCCTGCACTTGTAGGCTGCAAACACAGGCTCTCTTCCTCATCTCTGGTGACTTTAACCACGCTTCTCCCTCTTCTGTTCTACCAACATACACCCAGTATGTCACCTGCCCCACCAGAGAGAATAGAACATCGGACTTGTTTTTTGCCCCCCTCCCTCCCCTGGGCAGCTCGGACCACAACCTTGTACATCTGAGGCCTGTGTATGAACCCATCGTGCGCAGGCAGCCTGTGGTGTCCCGTGAGGTGAGGTTGTGGTCTGCTGAGAGCTCTGAGGCTCTGAGGGACTGCTTCAGCACCACTGTCTGGACTGAGCTCTATGGCCCACATGGGGAGGACATCAACACCATCACAGAGTGCATCACGGACTACATCAACTTCTGTTTTGAGAACATTGTTCCCTCCCGGACGGTGCGGTGTTTTCCAAACAACAAGCCATGGATTAACCGTGAACTGAAGGCTCTGCTGAAGGAGAAGAAGAGAGCCTTCAGGTCAGGGAACAAGGAGGAGCTGAGGACTGTGCAGAAGGAGCTGAGGAGGAAGATCAGGCAGGCTGAGGCCGGCTACAAGAGGAGGATGGAGGAGCAGCTGCAGCAAAAGAACATTCAGGGGTCATCTTCCTGCTGCACCGCTCTCTCTCTCACCTGGAGAAGCCTGGCAGCTCTGTGAGGATCCTGTTCTTTCATCTCTCCAGCGCCTTCAACACCACGGCTGGTGTGGAGTATGACCTGCAGAGTGGATCCTGGACTACCTCACAGACCGACCCCAGTTTGTGAGAGCCCGGAACTGTGTGTCTGACACTCAGACCTGCAGTGTGGGGGCGCCCCAGGGCACTGTCCTCGCGCCCTTTCTCTTCACCCTTTACACTGCAGACTTCAGACATGACACGGACAGCTGTGTCCTGCAGAAGTTCTCTGACCACTCTGCCATCATCAGACTCATCACGGACGACGATGATGCGGAGGACAGAGGACTGGAGCAGGACTTTGTGGAACCTCCTCCTCATCAACGCGGGGAAGACCAAGGAGATGGTGGTGGACTTCCACAGAGGCCCCACAGGTGGGGGGGGCAAGGTGGTGAAGAGCTTTGAAGGTGAGGAGGAGTATTTTAAAGTTTATGCGCTGCTTAAAAAAGCTCCATAAAAAGCTTTCAACTGGTTCAAAATGCAGCAGCAAGATTACTAACAGGAACAAAAAGAAGAGAGCACATTACGCCAGTGCTGAAGTCTCTTCACTGGCTCCCCGTCGAGTCCAGAATCAAATTCAAAATTCTACTCTTGACCTACAAAGCCATAAATGACATGGCCCCATCCTACCTCAAAGATGCTATAGAACCATATCATCCAAACAGAGCTCTTCGCTCTCAGAATGCCGGCCTTCTGGTGGTGCCAAGAGTCTCTAAAAGTACAGTAGGAGGTAGAGCCTTCTGGTGGTCCCAAGAGTCTCTAAAAGTACTGTAGGAGGCAGAGCGTTTAGCTACCAAGCTCCTGTGTTATGGAATCAGCTCCCGACCCATGTTAAATATGCTGACACGGTCTCTTCATTTAAGTCCAGGCTTAAAACGTTCCTCTTCGAAATCGCTTATGGTCAGAGTAGTTAGGAACAGAAAGATAAACCCACAGCTTCAGCTACGCTGCCCTAGGAGTAACTGTGCTGGGGGAAGTATGACAGCTTGAGCACTATCCTCTTCTTCTGACTACTTATGCTATCAAACAATATTTATTTTTTAATTCCACTTGCAAACTGTTCACCGCCTTCTTTTTCTTTCTCTCACTCCTGAGGACCTGTGGACCCAGATGTCCCTCTCCTGGTGAAGTGGTCCCTGCCCCATGTGGACGGTCCCTCATCTGCCTGAAGAGTGGCTCCAGTTCGCCTCAGTCGGTCCCTCATCTGCCTGAAGAGTGGGTCCAGCTCGCCTCCGACGGTGCCTCATCCACCTGAAGAGTGGGTCCAGTTCGCCTCCGACGGTCCCTCATCTGCCTGAAGAGTGGGTCCAGTTCGCCTCCGACGGTCCCTCATCTGCCTGATGAGTGGGTCCTGCTCGACTCCGACGGTCCCTCATCTGCCTGAAGAGTGGGTCCAGTTCGCCTCAGTCGGTCCCTCATCTGCCTGAAGAGTGGGTCCAGCTCCAGTCTCCTCGTGTCCGTCTGTCCGTCTGTGAGAGTCGGATCTCTCCTTCACTGGAACTCCTCCAGGTTTCTACGCTTTTTTCCCAAAGAGGTTTTTTTTTTGTAGTTTTTCCTGGCCGAGAAGGAGAGTCTAAGGACAGAGGACCCTGGGACATCGTCCCTCGCCACCACAGACATTGTCTGACTTCATCGCCACCACAGACATTGTCTGACTCCATCGCCACCACAGACATTGTCTGACTTCATCTCCACCACAGACATTGTTGATTCATTTCTCCCTGTGGCCCTCAGAGGCAACTGTTGTTGTGATTTTGGGCCTTACAAAAATAAATTGATTTGATTTGATTTGATGGGGAGAGAGTGGAGAGAGCGGAGAACGGGAGTGATGTGATCACGGGACCGGGTGTGGGTGAGGAGGGTGTGGGTGAGGAGGCGGGCAGCGGAGTTTTGGACCATTTGGAGTCTGTGGAGGGAATGGGAGGAGATGCCAGTGAGGAGGGAGTTGCAGTAGTGGAGGCGGGAGGAGATGATGGCCTGGATGAGGGATTCAGCAGCGGGGAGGGTGAGGCAGTGTCGGATTTTGGCGATGCGGCGGAGGTGGAAGTATGAGGTCTTGACGATGTGGCTGACATGGGGAGTGAAGGAGAGGGTGGGGTCCATGATGACACCAAGATTGCGTACCAGGGTAGAGGGGGTGATGGTCGAGGTGTCGATGCTGAGTGAAAAGGGACCAGTTTTATTGAGAGTGGATTTGGTGCCAATGAGAAGGAGCTCTGTTTTGTCACTGTTCAGTTTGAGGAAGTTGAGAGTGAGCCATGATTTTATTGTAGAGATGCAGGTTTCAATGTGGCTGAGGAGAGGGTTTTGGGTGGATTTGGTGGTGAGGTATATCTGGGTGTCATCAGCGTAGCAGTGAAAGTCCAGGTTGAGTTGGCGGAGGATGTGACCAAGGGGGAAGATGTAGCAGATGAAGAGGAGGGGGCCGAGGACTGAGCCCTGGGGGACCCCTGCGTTACTGGGGAGAGGGTGGATGAGTGACCGGAGAGGGAAATGAACTCTTGCCTGTTGGTGAGGTAGGATGTGAGCCAGTCAAGTGCAGAGCCCTCAACACCCAGTTGGCGCAGCCTTTGTAGGAGGATGGAATGGTTTATAGTGTCAAAGGCTGCGCTGAGGTCTAGTAGTAACAGGATGTTGAGGGCCCCGGAGTCTGCAGAGGTGAGGAGATCGTTGAGTACTTTGACCAGGGCTGTTTCAGTGCTGTGAAGTGGGCGGAAGCCAGATTGGAGGGGTTCATAGAGGTTGTTTGACTGGAGGTGGGTGTGAAGTTGGGCGGCGACGATGCGTTCCAGCGTTTTTGAGAGGAACGGCAGGTTGGAGATGGGGCGGTAGTTGGAGAGGTTGGCGGAGTCTAGGGTGGGTTTTTTGAGGATGGGGGTGATGGAGGCCAGTTTGTAGATGGAAGGAACATGGCCGAGGGATAAAGACTGGTTGAAGAGGGTGGTGAGATGGGGGATGAGAGCAGGGAGGCAAGCCTTGGTTAGAGTCGTTGGGAGGGGGTCGAGAGAGCAGGTGGTGGTTTTGGAAGCGGTGATGAGGTCTATGATATGAGAGGAGTTAACAGAGGAGAGGGTGGTGAGGGGAGGGAAGGGTGGGTGGTCAGGGAGAGGGGGGGGGGCAGGGGTGGGGGTGGTGATGGAGTTAATGGAGACGGCAGTCATGGAGCTGTTGATTTTGGAAATTTTGTCATTGAAGGCAAGGAGGGAAGAGTTGCAGAGGTCAGGGGAGGAGGATGGAGTGATGTCCGGTGGCTGGAGCAGCTTGTTGACGGTGGAGAACAGGGTGCGAGGGCTCCGGTGGGAGCTGTTGATGAGGGTGGAGAGGTGGGCAGATTTGGCGGCTTGGAGAGCGTCACGGTAGGAGGAGATGTGTAATTTGAAAGCTTCGGCGTGGACGGTGAGGCGGGTTCTTTTGAGGAGTCGTTCGAGTTGGGGGCCAGTCTGCTTCATGGTGCGGAGTTCAGGGGTGTACCAGGGGGCGGGGTTGATGTATGAGACGGAGGAGGTTTTCCAGGGGGCTAGGGAGTCAAGGGAGTCGGAGAGGGTGGTGTTGAGCATGACAGCATAGTCGTCGGGGGAAGAGGGGGGGGAGTCAGGGGGGAAAGCAGAGGATATGAGCTGGGAGAGCGTGAGGGGGTTGACTGACTTGATATTGCGGTAGGTGATGGTGCGTTTTTTGGGGTTGTGGGGCGAGGGTAGGGGGGCGGAGAAAAGGATGCAGAGATGATCAGAGAGTGGGAAGGGGAGGGGGTGGGGCTTAGATATGGGTAGGAGAGAGGAACAGACTAAGTCCAGAGTGTGGCCTTTGGTATGGGTGGGGAAGTCAATGTGTTGGGTGAGATGGAAGCAGTCCAGGAGAGAGAGGAAGTCGGATGTCAGTGGGCCGTTGGGGCAGTCAATGTGGATGTTGAAGTCACCAGTGAGTAGGAGGCGGGCAGAGAGAGAGGATGCGATGGTGAGGAGTTCAGACAATTCAGTGAGGAAAGAGGGGTGGGGCTTTGGGGGACGATAGATCAGGATAGCGGTGATAGAGTTGGGGAGGGAGAAGGCGAGGTATTCAAATGATGAGATGGATGGAAGGTTGAGGTTCAGTTCAGTGATGGATGTAGATTTTTTATGAATAACAGCAAGACCTCCCCCACGCCCGGAGAGGCGGGGTTTGGCAGTGTAAGTGTAGTTGGAGGGAGTGGCTTGGTTGAGAGCATAGAAGTCCAGGGGCTGTTGCCATGTTTCACAGAGGAGAAGCAGGTCAATGTTATTGTCCAGTAGCAGTTCAGATATAACAGGTGATTTGTTGGAGAGGGAGCGGCAGTTCAGCAGTGCAAGGGAGATGGATGGGGGCGCGGAGATGGATGGGGGCGCAGGGGTGGGGGGGCGGAGGTTGCTGAGGTTGGCAGTGCGGCAGGTGGGGGTGACGGGGGGGCGAAAACTAGTCCAGAGTGAGGGGATAGGTGAGCCGTCGTTGGAGTGTTGGTTATGGGAGAGACCAGAGCCCCTGTGGATGTAGCGGGGCCGGCGAAGGATCCCAGCTGAGCTAGCTGCAGAGGCAGCAGCAGCTGGGAGACGGTGGTTATGGTTGAGGAGGTGAAGGTCAGCAGCGGTGTAGGTGAGTAGGCGAGAAGTTGGTGGAGCGGTGGCCTGGAGGCGTGGGAGTGATAGTCCGAGGAGGAGATGGAACGTAGCAGCAGATGAGAGTAATCCAGTTAGTATGTTGGCGGTGGCTAGAGGCTGGTTAACTAGAAGCTGGTGGGCAGAGAGTTGTGAAAAGCAGCAGTGGACCGGGTGTTGAAGCTGGTGGAGTGAGTGGCGTTGGTTGCCCCAGACCTTGTCTGCACAGCAGGGAGGCCCCGCGATACCATGACGGACCTCCGCAGGTGTTAAGCCAGCTGTTAGCTGGCGGCTAGGGCAGTAGATAGTCCAGGAGTGAGGGAGGAGATGAGCGATGGACGGTGCAGTAATGTCCGATGAAGTTAAGGAACAGGGATGTAGACAGAAGACAACACAGAGACGTGGGAACAAAACAAAACAATGGAAACGACTAACAAAACAAAGACGTTGGGACAGAAGCGGCAGTCCACATACCAGACGCCGGCGTTGCTCTAGCCCAATCAAGACGCATTTGAGTCCAGTTTTGTGACCAGATCGCCCCCGTCTGTGGAGCGGGGGAAAGCAGAGAAACGGGGCTGTACCTTGGTTGTGTGGGGCTGCTTTTCTCCGGGTGGAGCCGGTGCCCCGCTCTCCGTGTCTGCTCCTGTGGCGGGCTGGGGCCACACCTTCGCCCAGGTACAGACCTCCGGGGCGGCGGGTGCGGGAGCGCGGAACCGGTGTTCGGGCGTGGAAACGCCGGTGCAGCGGAGGAGAAGCGGAGCCGCGTGCGGCTCGTGGCGGTGCGTGCCGCTCGAGGTGACACAGGGAGAATGTCAGAGGTGACACAGGGAGGATGTCAAAGATGACACAGGGAGGATGTAGAGGTGACACAGGGAGAATGTGATGTCAGAGGTGACACAGGGAGGATGTCAGAGGTGACACAGGGAGGATGTCAGAGGTAACACAGGGAGGATGTCAGGTGACACAGGGAGGATGTCAGAGGTAACACAGGGAGGATGTCAGAGGTGACACAGGGAGGATGTCAGAGGTAACACAGGGAGGATGTCAGAGGTGACACAGGGAGGATGTCAGAGGTAACACAGGGAGGATGTCAGAGGTGACACAGGGAGGATGTCAGAGGTGACACAGGGAGGATGTCAGAGGTGACACAGGGAGGATGTCAGAGGTGACACAGGGAGGATGTAGAGGTGACACAGGGAGAATGTGATGTCAAAGGTGACACAGGGAGGATGTCAGAGGTGACACAGGGAGGATGTCAGAGGTGACACAGGGAGGATGTCAGGTGACACAGGGAGGATGTCAGAGGTAACACAGGGAGGATGTCAGAGGTGACACAGGGAGGATGTCAGGTGACACAGGGAGGATGTCAGAGGTAACACAGGGAGGATGTCAGAGGTGACACAGGGAGGATGTCAGGTGACACAGGGAGGATGTCAGAGGTAACACAGGGAGGATGTCAGAGGTGACACAGGGAGGATGTCAGAGGTGACACAGGGAGGATGTCAGAGGTGACACAGGGAGGATGTCAGAGGTGACACAGGGAGGATGTCAGGTGACACAGGGAGGATGTCAGAGGTAACACAGGGAGGATGTCAGAGGTGACACAAGCATCACAACAGAACAACTGTAAAAATGAGTCTAATGTAATGTCTAATGTTCCTCGTGGAGGTTTGTGAAAGGGACTGGTGAACTTCACACTTTCACCTCACGGATTTGATAGTGAGTCAAATCTGCGACTGAGTGGTCACTGAGTGGTCACTGAGTGGTCACTGAGTGGTCACTGAGTGGTTACTGAGTGGTCACTGAGTGGTCACTGAGTGGTCACTGAGTGTCCAGAGCCACTGGCAGGACTGAGGACCACTTTGTCTTGATTGTTCCACAATCTGAGCAGGAAACTCCAGATAGAAACATCTATAAATATAGGAATCTTACGCACACAGACCAATACCGTCCACTACAGCCAGAGCTGGGGTCACTCTGGGGTTTGACCGATCCTGACCATTAAACACACAAGGAAATTCACAAGCTCATTTTAATTAAAAAAAAAGAAGTGCTGATGTGACACGTTGTCCACAATGTAACGCTCAGAGTTCTGTTCAGTGTGTGAACAACAGGATCAGTCCACAGAGAAGATCCTGGCCGCAATGTCGTCCAGCAGCCAGTCCACTCCGGTCAGCAGGTTCTCCCCGGTCACCGCGCTGCAGCCCAGAATGCACCAGTGATGGCTTTTAATGTTGTCCAGAGCCAACGCCTGCACCAAACACACAAGACTGTGTTCAGAGCTGACACTTCACACTGTAAAGGTTTCATCTGGCAAAGGGTCAGGATTTAAAGTCCTTCAGGTCAGGGAGGTCAAGATGACTTGTTAGAACAATCATGATTATTCACATCACAATGTAATCATAAGAATTAATCATGATTAATTGTGTGGATTGGCATGTGGAGTACTATTTTATCAGCCCATTTATGAGACAATATCCTTCTTTTCCATTCAGAAAGTTTGATTTTATAAAGGATTTCCATTTTGGACAATACCATTAATTGTACATTTGATGAACCTTTATATGACCAGGTAAAACCCATCGAGGTCAAGAAACTGTAGCAGCACAAATCATTTGACACATTTAGCATTTCACATTGAAGGAAACAGAAGTCTCTCTGTAAATACATCCTCACACTATTTGAAACACTAAAATGTCATATTGTATGTTTCATAAAAAACGGCACGAGATGGAAGCCATGTGGAATGTGGCGGCCTCAGAACGTGGTTGGAACAGGACTTTTCATGCCAGAGCGTGGCAGAGTGGTTAGCCTCTCACCTCTCTGATGGCTTCTTTGGACAGCGCTCCAGGAAGATCCTGCTTGTTGGCAAATACGAGTAACGTCGCTCCAGCCAATCTCTGCAAGGACAAGGACACTCGGCGTAGGACAGTTATCACACAATTATTATCAGTTTAGAGTCAAGGGAAGAGAAGTATTAACCTAAAGAGCCATATTGAGAAATGACTAAAGATTTACATGACTAAATTAAACACAAGTCATTGCTCTTCTGCAGAACTTGTGTATCGTGGGAGGAAAGGCAAAGTAACATGAGACCAGAGCCTGACTGACTGAAGGCGTGGTACATGTAGCAGCGGCGGGGCTCGGGGGCCGCGGCGGGGCTCGGGGGGCGGGGCTCGGGGAGCGGGGCTCGGGGGGCGGGGCTCGGGGGCCGCGGCGGTGGCAAAAGCAGCTCGCTCTTGTTGTCCTCCTCCAGAACATACTCCAGTCCGCCCCCTGCTGGTTCCACGCTGTGGGACCATGTGGTTTCTGTGGACCATATTCACTCCACTGCATGTCATAGAAAAGGGCGTGGCTTCTGTTTCATCGACAGTGAGGAAAGTATTTGAACAGGATTCACTGTGAGAGAATCTAAAAATATAAGTCAGGTTTCAGCTCCTCCACTTTCTATTGGATTTAGGTCTGAGACGTCTCTGGGGTCTTCTGACCGCTCTGGGGTCTTCTCTGGGGTCTTCTGACCGCTCTGGGGTCTTCTCTGGGGTCTTCTGACCGCTCTGGGGTCTTCTCTGGGGTCTTCTGACCGCTCTGGGGTCTTCTCTGGGGTCTTCTGACCGCTCTGGGGTCTCGCCCGTGGCAGTGGTCAGTCCGACTGTGAATAAATGTATAAAACTGTTTTGTGTGTGATCAGTTCTATTACCATGGCAACCGCTGTGGCGTGGGGGTCTGTGCAGTGGAGTCATCCCACATCACTGCTTTTATTAAACACACATTTGTTGTGAACGGGACAAAAAACTGATTTGTACCAGAACCGAAAATGAAATCGTGCGTCAGTTATAGAAGCGATGTGTGTGTGTCTCCTTCAGATGTGTGTCTCCTTCAGATGTGTGTCTCCTTCAGATGTGTGTCTCCTTCAGATGTGTGTCTGCTTCAGATGTGTGTCTCCTTCAGATGTGTGTCTCCTTCAGATGTGTGTCTGCTTCAGATGTGTGTCTCCTTCAGATGTGTGTCTCCTTCAGATGTGTGTCTCCTTCAGATGTGTGTCTGCTTCAGATGTGTGTCTGCTTCAGATGTGTGTCTGCTTCAGATGTGTGTCTGCTTCAGATGTGTGTCTGCTTCAGATGTGTGTCTGCTTCAGTTGTGTGTCTGCTTCAGATGTGTGTCTGCTTCAGTTGTGTGTCTGCTTCAGATGTGTGTCTGCTTCAGTTGTGTGTCTGCTTCTCTAGATCAGTCTGTGCTGGACAGAGTCTTTGTTTAGCTGCAAACACACACTCCTCGTTTGTGTTGAGAGATCGCCAACAGCCAAAGACAAAAGTTCTTCACCTGCCGCCATGTTTAATACGCTCTCAGCTCGTCAGCTGTCGCTTCATGGAAACATGCTCCATCAATGCACATTAATGATATTTTACAGCTCATTTCAGGGACAAACTGACTGTGAAGAGAGTTTTGGTGATGATTATGAGACACATCTAAACTGAGTCCAGTCGCATGTTGAAGGCTGCGTTCACATTGATCTCTCGGAGCTTCCTCCAGAGTTCACTCATGTTCTTCATGCTTGTTCGCCTTGTTTGCCCAAAACATGGAAATCGCGTTGTGCCTCACGCCGGAGTCACACATAGTGTTAAAAACATTCCCATTGTCGTGTTCGATGTGTCTGTAATTTTAAACAGTTCTGCCAAGACCCAGTTACCAAAGGCCTAAAAATGATCAAGGCCTAAATTAGGGCTGAACGATTTGGAGAAATAATCTAATTGCGATTTCCCCCCAATTTTGCGATTTAATGTGCGATTATTGTATCCTATTTTTTTTTGTAAGAAAACGTAATGAATGACACAATATTAGATATATTTAGTGTAAAATATTCTTTCCCACATTTTACATTTGTTATACTTGCTGTCAGAATGACAGAAGAGATTCTCACGTGTTCTGCTTCTGTGATTGGCCGAAACCCCATGAGGGTTGGGTTTGTTTTGGTCCTTCTTCCGGGTAGCGCTAGCTCCGCCGTGGCTGGCACCCACATTCTACCACATGACCACATTCTAATCGCGTACGTTATGATTAGCAAATCGCGTTTGATCACATCGCGATTTAATCGCAAATGCAATTAATCATTCAGCCCTAGTCTCAATTTAATCTTAAAAATAGACCAGCATCTCCTCCAGCAGCAGCTCCTGTTGAAAGTTCTCCAGCCTGTGTCTGAGAGCATGTGGCGCGTGAGGTTCTGAGAGGGCGCTTGAGGTTCTGTGGGGCCTGTGGGGGCGCGTGAGGGCCTGTGAGGGCCTGTGGGGGCGCGTGAGGGCCTGTGAGGTTCTGTGGGGCCTGTGGGGGCGCGTGAGGGCCTGTGAGGGCCTGTGAGGTTCTGTGAGGTTCTGTGGGGGCGCGTGAGGGCCTGTGAGGTTCTGTGAGGGCCTGTGAGGGCATGCATGAGGGCGTTGGCATGGTACCTCCTCCAGCAGCAGTCCACTCAGCTCCTGCCTGCAGTCCTCTAGCCTGAGTCGGTCAGCGCTGTCCACCACCCACACCAGCCCGTCTGTTCTCTCAAAGTAGTTCCTCCAGTAAGAGCGCAGCGACCTCTGACCCCCAACGTCCCACATGTTCAACTTGTACCTGCAACGCAAATGAAAACATCCTCTCACTCTTACTTCCCTCCTCTTCTGCACTTTGATGGTGCAGGTTACTGAAAACACACACACACACACACACACACACACACACACACACACACACACACACACACACACACACACACACACACACACACACACACACACACACACACACACACACACACACACACACACACACACACACACACACACACACACACACACACACACACACACACACACACACACACACACACACACACACACACACACACACACACACACACACACACAGCTCTACCCTCGGTGCTCCAGGGTTTTGATGTTGAAGCCTAAAGTTGGGGAGATGGTGCTGATGTCTTCTCCGTTGAACTTCTTGAGGATGGTGGTCTTTCCTGCATTATCCAGACCCCTGAAGGCCACAGTTAAAGGACAAACACTACACATACCATACATTTAGGGATCATCTCAAAATGGGTTGAAGCTGAAAAGACTTAATATTTTTCGTCTTGGGGGGGGGGCGCACTGACCAGAAGAAGGAGCAACACAAACCCTGCATGAGGTTTCAGCCAATCACAGAAGACGTGAGATTCTCACTGAGACAAAAGGGCGTGTCCTGCTTCTGTCAGTCTGACATGTCTAAGGTTTAACTCAGGCAAGTGACAATTACAGGTTTTGACAAGAAACATGAGTTTCTCACTCTCTCGTCCTCTTGAGACCATCTCAATGTGGTCATCTCACAGTTTGGGTTGAATGTGATGGTCCTAGGGCCCCTAGGGCCCCTGGACCATGTGGATTGAGTAAACAAACATGCGTGACAGGTGACATCATACATCATTTGGAGAGTTCATAACTTCTAAATATAAACATATCGGTGTTCAGGATGTTCACTCGAGGTGAAGCAGGTCCATCAAGCTACTATCGTTTTATCAACGTGTAAAATTTTATGTGAAGCCAGACTTTAAGGTTGAATGGACGATTTTTTTGGCATAAATCTGAGTCTTATTTCCTCGTGGCGTGGACGATCGATTAGTCCTGCCACGTGTCAATCATAAAACGCACCTGTCGCTCACCTGCAGCCGCGTGCGGCTCGTCCCACGTTTCCGCGTGCCTAAGCGCATTGATCTATCATAATATAGTTCCCTCAGTGTACGGGGGAAAATGAAGACGGAGAAAGACAGTTCGAGCTGACGGAGAAGTGGACAGAAATCTACCGGAGACGAGAGATGTGATGTGATCCGTCGCGCTAATAAACAAACACACGTGTGTGTTGTATCAGTCCACACGGGGGAGTGCGCATGAGCACGGGGGAGTGGCATGTACACGGGGGAGTGCGCATGAGCACGGGAGAGTGGCATGAGCACGGGGGAGTGGCATGAGCACAAGGGAGTGGCATGTGCACGGGGGAGTGGCATGAGCACGGGGGAGTGGCATGAGCACAAGGGAGTGGCATGTGCACGGGGGAGTGGCATGAGCACGAGGGAGTGGCATGAGCACAAGGGAGTGGCATGTGCACGGGGGAGTGGCATGAGCACGAGGGAGTGGCATGTGCACGGGGGAGTGGCATGAGCACGGGGGAGTGGCATGTGCACGGGGGAGTGGCATGTGCACGGGGGAGTGGAATGTGCACTTCCGCCTGCGTTCTCAAATCGCCGAAAAATTGTCCATTGCGCCTTTAAGTCTTTTGGGGGGGAGGGGGGGGTCCAGAGAAAGACGAAAAAAATTAAGTCTTTTCAGCTTCAACCCATTTTGAGATGATCCCTTACTATACATTTGATCTATGCATGAATCCTGCTGAAAGAATGCATAGTTATGATTTAATTATCCTCAATATCACAAATGAATTCCATGAAGGTTTAGTCAGTTCTACCATGTTTAAACACGAGCCTGATGCAGCCCAGAGGAGCCATGTCAGCGTACTAGGTCCACAGATTGAGAATATTAAATTACTAATACTTTAGGTGTGTTTATGATGAGAAAGTATGATGTCATTTCAAACACAACTCATTATTTTGGAAGAATATTCATAATAAATTCAGTGACATCAAAATGAATTTGTTTTATTAAATTTAAATTAACTTAACTATTTGCAGACATTAAATGTAAGATATTTTGTTTACAATATTTGACTATTTCAAGGGCCTAAAACATATTTAAGACAAAGTGTCATGTATTTACTTCTAACATAGATGTAAACATAGAATATTTGTGATTTTGATTCAAATGCGTTTTGCAGCGATTGAAATGACGTTTTCTTCAGAATGTTCAGAGTTAAATTACTAATATGTTATATATATATTTTTTTAATTATTCACAACCAGTCTCGGGGCGTTATTGTCCATATAATATAGAAACACTACATGTTAAGTATGTTTTTTAAATGAACGACAGCACGTGAACGCACCACAGCAGTGAGCGTAACAATGCTAGCTCGATGCTAACGCGATGCTAACATAAAGGATACAGCATGAGCAGCCGCATCTCGCGCTCCTTCTGCTTCAGCTTCTTCAGGATGGTCTGCAGACCCATGTCCGCTCCACTGGGGGTCAACCAGGGGTCAAGTTTACGCAAAGCGCGCGCTGGATGCTCTTTCTCCGCAGAGTCCCGGTAATGATGATGCTCGTGGTGAGGCAGGCGCTGGGCGCAGTTCTGAAGCTCACTGCCGTGATACGTCATTCACAGCGCTGATCACGTGACTTAGAAGGTCCGCGAGGCTTGTCACGTGACTCCGTGACAAGTGTTGGCGGTACAATTGATGCCGACCGCCATAAAACAACAACAACAACAACAATACTGCGTCCCTCCACAGAAGGAAAACGTAGATATATTATTCTAGAAACAGAGTTTTATCAATAATACAGAAAACTAAAATGAAAAGTTATTTTATTGCTAACCACAGCATAGTGTGGGTGTGGTAGTACTAAAACATACCACTAGATGTCCCTCTGGAAAAGGGGTCAAGGGTCAAATGCTTTGCTGTTTCATGAGGCTTCACTTTCACCATCACAACAAATGATCCATGAAAGCAGGGTGAGCCCACAAGGGGGCGCCAGAGCTGCAGCCCACGTGCGTGGGGTGCGTGGGGTGGAGCTCTGGCGCCCCCTTGTGCCATTAGGCCGCGCATCAATTCTCTGTCCTGCTTTATTTCCTCAACTCCTCCATTCTTCAAGGCAAGTTTATAGTAGTTTATCTGTAAAGCACATTTCACACACGACACAAAGACACACCAGCAGGAGGCCGGTCCATGTTTAGTCCTGACTCTGACACCAGCAGGAGGCCGGTCCATGTTTAGTCCTGACTCTGGCACCAGCAGGAGGCCGGTCCATGTTTAGTCCTGACTCTGGCACCAGCAGGAGGCCGGTCCATGTTTAGTCCTGACTCTGGCACCAGCAGGAGGCCGGTCCATGTTTAGTCCTGACTCTGGCACCAGCAGGAGGCCGGTCCATGTTTAGTCCTGACTCTGGCACCAGCAGGAGGCCGGTCCATGTTTAGTCCTGACTCTGGCACCAGCAGGAGGCCGGTCCATGTTTAGTCCTGACTCTGGCACCAGCAGGAGGCCGGTCCATGTTTAGTCCTGACTCTGGCACCAGCAGGAGGCCGGTCCATGTTTAGTCCTGACTCTGGCACCAGCAGGAGGCCGGTCCATGTTTAGTCCTGACTCTGGCACCAGCAGGAGGCCGGTCCATGTTTAGTCCTGACTCTGGCACCAGCAGGAGGCCGGTCCATGTTTAGTCCTGACTCTGGCACCAGCAGGAGGCCGGTCCATGTTTAGTCCTGACTCTGGCACCAGCAGGAGGCCGGTCCATGTTTAGACCTGACTCTGGCACCAGCAGGAGGCCGCTCCATGTTTAGTCCTGACTCTGGCACCAGCAGGAGGCCGCTCCATGTTTAGTCCTGACTCTGGCACCAGCAGGAGGCCGGTCCATGTTTAGTCCTGACTCTGGCACCAGCAGGAGGCCGGTCCATGTTTAGTCCTGACTCTGGCACCAGCAGGAGGCCGGTCCATGTTTAGACCTGACTCTGGCACCAGCAGGAGGCCGGTCCATGTTTAGACCTGACTCTGGCACCAGCAGGAGGCCGGTCCATGTTTAGACCTGACTCTGGCACCAGCAGGAGGCCGGTCCATGTTTAGTCCTGACTCTGTCACCAAAGGCAAAGGAATTTTATTTTTTCTCAGGGAATAACATTTGCACGACTGGTAAAATTGTATTAACGTGTAATTAATTAACACAGGATTTTGCAAAGTCGTATTAAATTAGGACGAGCAGCACCGCCTCCTACTCTGTTTACCTTTTACATCCACCGCTGCACGCCGTCTATAGAAGGCCTACCACGCGGTTTATAGAAGGCCTACCACACGTCTATAGAAGGCCTACCACACGTCTATAGAAGGCCTACCACACTGTTTATAGAAGGCCTACCACACGTCTATAGAAGGCCTACCACACGTCTATAGAAGGCCTACCACACTGTTTATAGAAGGCCTACCACACGTCTATAGAAGGCCTACCACACTGTTTGTAGAAGGCCTACCACACTGTTTATAGAAGGCCTACCAAATGGTCTATAGAAGGCCTACCACACGGTCTATAGAAGGCCTACCACACGTCTATAGAAGGCCTACCACACGTCTATAGAAGGCCTACCACACGGATCCTTGGCCAGGCCTTTGTTGGCCTCTCAACACCGTTGCACACGCGGAGAGCGTAAGACACTTTCTTTTGTTAACGACTTTATTAGGCCCGAGCCCCAGCAGGGCGGAGGGCCTATTGCTCCCGCAACGCTGCCGAAGGCAGTATTGCAACTGTCTGACATCGTCCCGTACACGAGAGTCCATGCCGCAGGCATGGGCCATGCTTGTATCTGCTCAAATCAATGGAAGTCTATGGGGAGTGGGCGGGGCATCCCGACGGAATGGGGAGTGACGAGCGCGTAAGCGCTCGTAATGATGATTCCACCCCATGGCGGCATCGGGAAGGCTTAGAGCTTTCAAACGACGTATAATTTTTTGTTATAGTGGAAACGGCTATATTGTTTTTGCTAAAAATATTATTATTATTAGGCCCGAGCGCCACAAGCTGGCGAGAGGCCTATTAATCTCGTAAGGCCGTGCGAAGCACGGCTGCGAAAGTGCGCACGTAGTGCGCACAAAATCGAGCGCGAAGCGCTCGCCCACTTCCAAACACTCACTAACGCACTCCTCCACTCATGCACGCCCCGTGCATACTAATTAGTTGTAGGAAAATGGAACATTACCGTTGTAAACGGGCGAAGCCCGTGCAAAAGTTCGCACTAAACGAGCATTTTACATTGAGATGACGACCGCTTCGCGGTCGTCATCCCCATATAAAGCACTCATTTGCGCTAAGTAGCTCACGAATACGTTCCCCATCTCTTGCATGTTCCGTGCATATAAGCATGTAATGCAAAAATTGAACATTATTACTGTATAGAGGGCCAAAAACACAAAGTGGGCGGAGCCCACTCAAAATTAACGAAAGTACCCGTCAGTGACCAGGGACCCACACCATGAGGTAGGAAAGCGCGAGCGCTTTCCGAAAATGTATAGTTTATGATATTTGAAAAATGGGAAACATTGTTTTCGCATCGGAATATTCTTCTTCTTCTTCTTCTTCTTCTTCTTCTTCTTCTTCTTCTTCTTCTCGGGACCAACCCCCCTATTTTTCACCCAGTGAACATTGACGAAAAGTCACAAAAATGTTCACACCTCTAAAAATCGTGCCTCTCTACATTCTGGCTATTTCCCTTTTCTAAAATAAAAAAAATTGGCGCGTCAGCGCCCCCAAATGTACCAAAAATGCATTGAGAGATGGGAAATGACCCCAAAAAAATCTGATCATAGAATCATGAAATTTGGCGCAGAGGTAGATGGTGACAAGAGAAGTAAAAAATATTATTTCGGCAACGCCGTCCGCCCAACCAAATGTCGGCCATATTGCTTCAAAAATGGCTAAACATGACTTCGGAGTTTTTCCAAACGTCGCACTTTTACGAACTCCTCCCAGGGCGTTGGCCCTAAAAAGCTGAAATTTGGTGAAAATGC
Source organism: Eucyclogobius newberryi (assembly GCF_026437365.1). Classification (NCBI taxonomy): domain Eukaryota; kingdom Metazoa; phylum Chordata; class Actinopteri; order Gobiiformes; family Gobiidae; genus Eucyclogobius; species Eucyclogobius newberryi. Next base: position 2,461,205 of record NW_027315834.1, read on the forward strand.
TACTGAGGAGTGGGACATCAAAAGTTATCCAAATTACATTGACCCTGTCACAGTCTCTGTGCGGCGAAGCCGGAAACTGTAGCTAGAATTTCAGAAATCTCCCATATTTAAAATTTCTGCCGTTTGCGCGGATAAAGTCCGAATTGCGTCAAATTAGAATCAGTTGTTAAACTCTTTGCCCTAAACCTACTTGAAGTGAAATAAATTCATTTGGCGCCACAGCGCCCCCTACAGATTTTATATGGAGGTTAAATGTTTAGTTTTGCGAAATTATATGAAATTTGACACACAACTAAATTTTAGCATCCCCATCAAAAAAGTCAATGAGACCCATGTCATAATTGTTATGGCGTTGCCGTAACGATGACCGAAACCTCCCATGTTATTCCAATGGGGCCAGAACATGTTTACACTTTAGACTTTCACAAACTCCTCCCAGGGCGTCAGCCCTATTAACCTGAAATTTGGTGAGACTCATCTTCAGGACCATCAAAAGTTATCCACATTTTCATTCAAAGAGTCACGGTGTCTGTGCGGCAAAGCCGCACGTTTTGCCAAGAATTCAAAATAAAATTGCTTTTTGATGGTAAAACAAAGGGGAGAAGATGTGACAGCGTCACAGATTCAGCAGTAGGCGTGATAAAAGGACAATTGGGGCGCGTTAGCGCCCCCTCCTCTTGCGGCGTGGCGGCGGTGTGGCGGCGGCGTGGCGAGGGCCGATCATTGCCGCTTGCGGCTATATTTTTTATTATTTTTCTTGTTCTTCTGCTTTTTGAGCTCTAATTTGACCCCCTGAACATGCTCAAAAACTCACCAAACTTTGCCCAAAATTCAGAATCTGCGAAAAATTTGTTTTTTTCTGGGCCATTTTTTTTTTCGTCAAAAAATGGCGCGACAGCGCCACCGACAAAAGTCAAAATACATTGCGCCTATGGGAGACGCCCCGGGGTCAACTTTGGCGTAAAGCTCCGAAATTCGGGACACGCATTCCTCTCGTGAGGACAACATTTTTTTTTTATTGTGGCCACGCCCCCAGACTTACCCTATGGCCGCCATCTTCCTTTGAAAATGAAAACACGCTGTGTTAGCCATTTTGTTCACGTCAAACTTTGACGAACTCCTCCTAGGGCGTTTTGCCCACCAACTTCAAAATCGGCGTACGTCCTCTGGACAAGTGGGGCATCTAAAGTTATCCAAATTTTTGAGATACCTTTTACGGTCTGTGTGCGGCGCAGCCGCAAAGTTGGACAACTTATTTTGGAATATTGCAGATCTAAAAATTGCTCCCATTTGATCAAAACGAGTCCGATTAGGACCAAATTTGAATCAGTTGTTAAACTTTCAAGTTTGGACCAGTTTAGCATGACAAAATTGAAATGGGCGCGATAGCGCCCCCTACAGAGTTGCCTTTGAGTGAACATTGATGGACAAAAACTGGTTTTACACAAATGTTCTAAACTTTGCCCAAAATTCTATTTTGGGGTCCCGAGCAAAAGGCCAATCAAACTTATGCCTTAATTTTTACGGCGTAGTCGTAGCCATGACGGAAACCTCCCATGTTATCCCTATGGGAAAACCACAAAATCTCTTAAATTACCACATTTTTATGTTTTACACTTTAACGAACTCCTCCTAGTGCGTTTTGCCCACCGACCTCAAAATCGTTGTACGTCCTCTAGACAAGTGGTGCATCTAAAGTTATCAAAATTTTAAGGATAACTTTTACGGTCTCTGTGCGACGGAGCCGCAAACGTTTCCCAGAATTCTGACTATTTGGCCTTCAGAGTGGCCTATAAACAATAGAGTTTTTCCAAATGACATTATATTTTGCACTAAATTCTTATTTGCCATCCTGATCATACAAGTATGAGAGCCAAAGTCATATTTTGTACGGCGTAACCGTAGCAATGACAGAAACATCCCATGTTATCCTTATGGGAAAATCGCAAAATCGCTCAAATCACCACATTTTTACGCTTCACACTTTAACAAACTCCTCCTAGGGCGATTGCCCAATCAAGCTCATATTTGGGGAATATCATCTACACAAGCAGGGCATCAAAATTTACCCATAATTTGATTTTAAGTGGTACGGTCTCTGTGCCGTGGAGCTGCAAATATACTGTCACAAATGGGAAAAACGCCAAATCTTTGAAATGTTCACATTTACGCTTCACACTTTAACAAACTCCTCCTAGTGCGTTTGGCCCACCGATCTCAAAATCGGTGTACCTCCTCTACACAAGTGGGGCATCTAAAGTTATTCAAATTTTATGGATAACATTTACGGTCTCTGTGCAGCTGAGCCGCAAAATTTTCGCAGAATTTGGACTATTTGGCCTTCAGAGTGGCCAATAAACAAGAGTTTTTCCAAATGACATGACATTTTGCACACAATTCTCATTTGCCATCCCCAAAATAAAAGTATGGGAGCCAAAGTCATATTTGGTAAAGCGTAGCCGTAGCGATGACAGAAACATCCCATGTTATCCCTATGGGGAAACCGCAAAATCTCTAAAATGACCACATTTTTACACTTCACACTTTAACAAACTCCTCCTAGGGCGATTGTCCGATCAAGTTCATATTTGGGGAGAATCATCTACACAAGCGGGGCATCAAAAGTTATCCATATTTTTATTCCAAGTGTCACGGTCTCTGTGCGCTGGAGCTGCACATTTGACCGATATTTGTGTTCATCAATGTGTCGCTGTCTTAGTTGTTAGACAATTGCGTTAGCGCCATCTCTGTAAAATGCAGAGAGCAGAGTCGGAAGGCCGGCGGCCCGCGAGGGCCGTTGGATGCCGCTTGCGGCTTTAATTTTTCTTGTTCTTCTTCAGCACTTTGAGCTCTAATTTGACCCCCTGAACATGATCAAAAACTCACCAAACTTTGCCCAAAATTCAGAATCGGCGAAAAATTAAATTTTTTCTGGGCCATTTTTTTTTTCGTTAAAAAATGGCGCGACAGCGCCACCGACAAAAGTCTAAATACATTGCGCCTATGGGAGACGCCCCGAGGTCAAATTTGGCGTAAAGCTACGAAATTCGGGACACGCATTCCTCTCGTGAGGACAAAAAAAAAAAATATATACCTTTTACGGTCTGTGTGCGGCGCAGCCGCAAAGTTGGACAACTTATTTTGGGATATTGCTAATCTAAAAATTGCTCCCATTTGATCAAAACGAGTCCAATTAGGACCAAATTTGAATCAGTTGTTAAACTTTCTAGTTTGGACCAGTTTATGATGACAAAATTGAAATGGGCGCGATAGCGCCCCCTAAAGAGTGACCTTTAAATTAACATTGAAGGTCAAAAATTAGTTTTACCAAAATGTTCTAAACTTTACCCAAAATTCTATTTTGCCGTCCCGATCACAAAAGCCAATCACAAAAATGCCTAATTTTTTACGGCGTAGTCGTAGCGATGACAGAAACCTCCCATGTTATCCCTATGGGAAAACCGCAAAATCTCTCAAATTACCACATTTTTATGTTTTACACTTTAACGAAGTCCTCCTAGTGCGTTTTGCCCACCGACCTCAAAATCGGTGTACGTCCTCTAGACAAGTGGTGTATCTAAAGTTATCCAAATTTTAAGGATAGCTTTTACGGTCTCTGTGCGACGGAGCCGCAAACGTTTCCCAGAATTCTGACTATTTGGCCTTCAGAGTGGCCTATAAACAATAGAGTTTTTCCAAATGACATGATATTTCGCACAAAATTCTAATTTGCCATCCTGATCATAAAAGTATGAGAGCCAAAGTCCTATTTTGTACGGCGTAACCGTAGCGATGACAGAAACATCCCATGTTATCCTTATGGGAAGATTGTAGAATCGCTCAAATCACCACATTTTTATGCTTCACACTTTAACGAACTCCTCCTAGGGCGATTGTCCGATCAAGTTCATATTTGGAGAATATCATCTACACAAGCGGGGCATCAAAACTTATCCATATTTATATTCTAAGTGCTACGGTCTCTGTGCGGCGGACCCGCACATTTGACTGACACTTGTGTTCATTTCCACTGGATTTGCCATGTCAATTGTGTCGCCGTCTGTCAAGTTCTTTTTTAATTCAACACACAATCAGGGCGCCATCTTTATCAAGTCGAAAGCGCAGAGTGGACCACCCGGAGAGTAGGACAACGCCCGGACCGAACCAAACCAAATCCAGTTAGACCATCTCGGCTTGTGGCCTTAATTTGCAGAAGTGGCACGTTTTGGGCTTTTCGCCCTCGATCCACGTCCAGCGAGTCATCCTCATTGTGCACTGTCCATATAGTTAGCGATCATCTCAAAATGGGTTGAAGCTGAAAAGAATATTTTTCGTCTGGCGGGTGCGTGCAGGGGGGGAGCACGGCGGGTGCGTGCAGGGGGGGAGCACGGCGGGTGCGTGCAGGGGGGGAGCACGGCGGTGCGTGCAGGGGGGGAGCACGGCGGGTGCGTGCAGGGGGGGAGCACGGCGGTGCGTGCAGGGGGGGAGCACGGCGGTGCGTGCAGGGGGGGAGCACGGCGGTGCGTGCAGGGGGGGAGCACGGCGGTGCGTGCAGGGGGGGAGCACGGCAGGTGTGTGCGGGGAGCGCTGCCGTGGCCAGCGCGGGGGGCGGGGCGGGCGGGGCGGGCGTCGCCGTCGCCAACGCGGCTGGTGCAGAAAAGTTGGAAAAGCTTTTTTGCGGCAAGACGCGGCGCAGCAAATGATCAAGAGACATGTGCGACAGGTGACATCATACATTATTTGGAGAGTTCATAACTTCTAAATATAAACATATTTAGAAGTTATGAACTCTCCAAATAATGTATGATGTCACCAGGTCCATCAAGCTACTATTGTTTTATCATCGTGTAAAATCTTGTGTGAAGCCAGACATTTTTTTTTGTCCTTTTGTCTTTTGAGGGGGGGGGCGAAGACGGAAAAAAATATGTCTTTTCAGCTTCAACCTATTTTGAGACGATCCCTTAAGCGTTCCTCTTTGCTTCTTCCGTTGGCAGAACTCCAGTTGAACAGATTCTTGCATCTTGAAATTGATATTTGTTATGACTTGTTGGTTTTACCTGTAGGAAACTCTCTACTTTACTGATTTAATTGTTTTTGATGAATAAACCACACAAAGAACTGATTCCTGATTTCATAGGATATAGAAGGTCAATGAACGGAGAATTCTCCCCCCGCCATTTTGGAACCTGTATTTTCACTAAATTGAACTTCTATAATTTGAGACCCTACACACACACATAATACACACAAAATAGAGACCACCCTCCGCGGGTGGTCTCTATTTTCTCCCAGGGTCCTCTACCAGAGGCCCCTGGGAGCTTGAGGGTTCTTCAGTATCTTTGCTGTTCCTGCACTTTTCTGGACCGAGATGTCTGATGTCTTTCCTGGATCTGCTCGAGTCACTCCTCCAGTTTGAGGGTGACTGCCCCAAGTGCTCCGGTCACTACAGGCACCACCGATACCTTCACGCTCCAGACCTTCTCCAGCTCCAGCCTTGATGTTTCTCTAGTTTCTCGTATATATATATATATGAGCACGGCTTTGTGTAATAGCACCATCTAGTGGATTAATTGTCTGACTCCATCGCCACCACAGACATTGTTGATTCATTTCTCCCTGTGGCCCTCAGAGGCAACTGTTGTTGTGATTTTGGGCCTTACAAAAATAATTTGATTTGATTTGATTTGATTAATTAGGCCATGGTTGTTCAAAGATAATAGATTGGTGACATCTAAGAATACTGTAATTACAATGAGCTTAAGCTACGTTCACACCGCGGCGGCCAATTCGCGCCTGACGCCGAAGTTAGACGCCTGTTCATTTGAAGACAAACGCCCCGGACTTTACGTCCGTAAAATACACTCAGCAGCAGACGTGAGTCGTCCTGCACATGCTCAGTGGAGGAGAGTCGTCCTGCACATGCTCAGTGGAGGAGAGTCGTCCTGCACATGCTCAGTGGAGTCGAGTCGTCCTGCACATGCTCAGTGGAGTCGAGTCGTCCTGCACATGCTCAGTGGAGGAGAGTCGTCCTGCACATGCTCAGTGGAGTCGTGTCGTCCTGCACATGCTCAGTGGAGTCGAGTCGTCCTGCACATGCTCAGTGGAGGAGAGTCGTCCTGCACATGCTCAGTGGAGTCGAGTCGTCCTGCACATGCTCAGTGGAGGAGAGTCGTCCTGCACATGCTCAGTGGAGGAGAGTCGTCCTGCACATGCTCAGTGGAGTCGAGTCGTCCTGCACATGCTCAGTGGAGGAGAGTCGTCCTGCACATGCTCAGTGGAGGAGAGTCGTCCTGCACATGCTCAGTGGAGGAGAGTCGTCCTGCACATGCTCAGTGGAGGAGAGTCGTCCTGCACATGCTCAGTGGAGGAGAGTCGTCCTGCACATGCTCAGTGGAGTCGAGTCGTCCTGCACATGCTCAGTGGAGTCGTGTCGTCCTGCACATGCTCAGTGGAGGAGAGTCGTCCTGCACATGCTCAGTGGAGTCGAGTCGTCCTGCACATGCTCAGTGGAGGAGAGTCGTCCTGCACATGCTCAGTGGAGTCGAGTCGTCCTGCACATGCTCAGTGGAGGAGAGTCGTCCTGCACATGCTCAGTGGAGGAGAGTCGTCCTGCACATGCTCAGTGGAGGAGAGTCGTCCTGCACATGCTCAGTGGAGGAGAGTCGTCCTGCACATGCTCAGTGGAGGAGAGTCGTCCTGCACATGCTCAGTGGAGGAGAGTCGTCCTGCACATGCTCAGTGGAGTCGAGTCGTCCTGCACATGCTCAGTGGAGTCGTGTCGTCCTGCACATGCTCAGTGGAGGAGAGTCGTCCTGCACATGCTCAGTGGAGGAGAGTCGTCCTGCACATGCTCAGTGGAGGAGAGTCGTCCTGCACATGCTCAGTGGAGTCGAGTCGTCCTGCACATGCTCAGTGGAGTCGTGTCGTCCTGCACATGCTCAGTGGAGTCGACTCGTCCTGCACATGCTCAGTGGAGTAGAGTCGTCCTGCACATGCTCAGTGGAGTCGAGTCGTCCTGCACATGCTCAGTGGAGTCGAGTCGTCCTGCACATGCTCAGTGGAGGAGAGTCGTCCTGCACATGCTCAGTGGAGTCGAGTCGTCCTGCACATGCTCAGTGGAGTCGAGTCGTCCTGCACATGCTCAGTGGAGGAGAGTCGTCCTGCACATGCTCAGTGGAGGAGAGTCGTCCTGCACATGCTCAGTGGAGGAGAGTCGTCCTGCACATGCTAAGTGGAGGAGAGTCGTCCTGCACATGCTCAGTGGAGGAGAGTCGTCCTGCACATGCTCAGTGGAGGAGAGTCGTCCTGCACATGCTCAGTGGAGGAGAGTCGTCCTGCACATGCTCAGTGGAGGAGAGTCGTCCTGCACATGCTCAGTGGAGGAGAGTCGTCCTGCACATGCTCAGTGGAGGAGAGTCGTCCTGCACATGCTCAGTGGAGGAGAGTCGTCCTGCGCACATGCTCAGTGGAGTCGAGTCGTCCTGCACATGCTCAGTGGAGGAGAGTCGTCCTGCACATGCTCAGTGGAGGAGAGTCGTCCTGCACATGCTCAGTGGAGGAGAGTCGTCCTGCACATGCTCAGTGGAGGAGAGTCGTCCTGCACATGCTCAGTGGAGGAGAGTCGTCCTGCACATGCTCAGTGGAGTCGAGTCGTCCTGCACATGCTCAGTGGAGTCGTGTCGTCCTGCACATGCTCAGTGGAGTCGAGTCGTCCTGCACATGCTCAGTGGAGGAGAGTCGTCCTGCACATGCTCAGTGGAGTCGAGTCGTCCTGCACATGCTCAGTGGAGGAGAGTCGTCCTGCACATGCTCAGTGGAGGAGAGTCGTCCTGCACATGCTCAGTGGAGTCGAGTCGTCCTGCACATGCTCAGTGGAGGAGAGTCGTCCTGCACATGCTCAGTGGAGGAGAGTCGTCCTGCACATGCTCAGTGGAGGAGAGTCGTCCTGCACATGCTCAGTGGAGGAGAGTCGTCCTGCACATGCTCAGTGGAGGAGAGTCGTCCTGCACATGCTCAGTGGAGTCGAGTCGTCCTGCACATGCTCAGTGGAGTCGTGTCGTCCTGCACATGCTCAGTGGAGGAGAGTCGTCCTGCACATGCTCAGTGGAGGAGAGTCGTCCTGCACATGCTCAGTGGAGGAGAGTCGTCCTGCACATGCTCAGTGGAGTCGAGTCGTCCTGCACATGCTCAGTGGAGTCGTGTCGTCCTGCACATGCTCAGTGGAGTCGAGTCGTCCTGCACATGCTCAGTGGAGTCGAGTCGTCCTGCACATGCTCAGTGGAGGAGAGTCGTCCTGCACATGCTCAGTGGAGGAGAGTCGTCCTGCACATGCTCAGTGGAGTCGAGTCGTCCTGCACATGCTCAGTGGAGGAGAGTCGTCCTGCACATGCTCAGTGGAGGAGAGTCGTCCTGCACATGCTCAGTGGAGGAGAGTCGTCCTGCACATGCTAAGTGGAGGAGAGTCGTCCTGCACATGCTCAGTGGAGGAGAGTCGTCCTGCACATGCTCAGTGGAGGAGAGTCGTCCTGCACATGCTCAGTGGAGGAGAGTCGTCCTGCACATGCTCAGTGGAGGAGAGTCGTCCTGCACATGCTCAGTGGAGGAGAGTCGTCCTGCACATGCTCAGTGGAGGAGAGTCGTCCTGCACATGCTCAGTGGAGGAGAGTCGTCCTGCGCACATGCTCAGTGGAGTCGAGTCGTCCTGCACATGCTCAGTGGAGGAGAGTCGTCCTGCACATGCTCAGTGGAGGAGAGTCGTCCTGCACATGCTCAGTGGAGGAGAGTCGTCCTGCACATGCTCAGTGGAGGAGAGTCGTCCTGCACATGCTCAGTGGAGGAGAGTCGTCCTGCACATGCTCAGTGGAGGAGAGTCGTCCTGCACATGCTCAGTGGAGGAGAGTCGTCCTGCACATGCTCAGTGGAGGAGAGTCGTCCTGCACATGCTCAGTGGAGGAGAGTCGTCCTGCACATGCTCAGTGGAGTCGAGTCGTCCTGCACATGCTCAGTGGAGGAGAGTCGTCCTGCACATGCTCAGTGGAGGAGAGTCGTCCTGCACATGCTCAGTGGAGGAGAGTCGTCCTGCACATGCTCAGTGGAGTCGAGTCGTCCTGCACATGCTCAGTGGAGGAGAGTCGTCCTGCACATGCTCAGTGGAGGAGAGTCGTCCTGCACATGCTCAGTGGAGGAGAGTCGTCCTGCACATGCTCAGTGGAGGAGAGTCGTCCTGCACATGCTCAGTGGAGGAGAGTCGTCCTGCACATGCTCAGTGGAGGAGAGTCGTCCTGCGCACATGCTCAGTGGAGTCGAGTCGTCCTGCACATGCTCAGTGGAGGAGAGTCGTCCTGCACATGCTCAGTGGAGGAGAGTCGTCCTGCACATGCTCAGTGGAGGAGAGTCGTCCTGCACATGCTCAGTGGAGGAGAGTCGTCCTGCACATGCTCAGTGGAGGAGAGTCGTCCTGCACATGCTCAGTGGAGGAGAGTCGTCCTGCACATGCTCAGTGGAGGAGAGTCGTCCTGCACATGCTCAGTGGAGGAGAGTCGTCCTGCACATGCTCAGTGGAGGAGAGTCGTCCTGCACATGCTCAGTGGAGGAGAGTCGTCCTGCACATGCTCAGTGGAGGAGAGTCGTCCTGCACATGCTCAGTGGAGGAGAGTCGTCCTGCACATGCTCAGTGGAGGAGAGTCGTCCTGCACATGCTCAGTGGAGGAGAGTCGTCCTGCGCACATGCTCAGTGGAGGAGAGTCGTCCTGCACATGCTCAGTGGAGGAGAGTCGTCCTGCACATGCTCAGTGGAGGAGAGTCGTCCTGCACATGCTCAGTGGAGGAGAGTCGTCCTGCACATGCTCAGTGGAGGAGAGTCGTCCTGCACATGCTCAGTGGAGGAGAGTCGTCCTGCACATGCTCAGTGGAGGAGAGTCGTCCTGCACATGCTCAGTGGAGGAGAGTCGTCCTGCGCACATGCTCAGTGGAGTCGAGTCGTCCTGCACATGCTCAGTGGAGGAGAGTCGTCCTGCACATGCTCAGTGGAGGAGAGTCGTCCTGCACATGCTCAGTGGAGGAGAGTCGTCCTGCACATGCTCAGTGGAGGAGAGTCGTCCTGCACATGCTCAGTGGAGGAGAGTCGTCCTGCACATGCTCAGTGGAGGAGAGTCGTCCTGCACATGCTCAGTGGAGGAGAGTCGTCCTGCACATGCTCAGTGGAGGAGAGTCGTCCTGCACATGCTCAGTGGAGGAGAGTCGTCCTGCACATGCTCAGTGGAGGAGAGTCGTCCTGCACATGCTCAGTGGAGTCGAGTCGTCCTGCACATGCTCAGTGGAGGAGAGTCGTCCTGCACATGCTCAGTGGAGGAGAGTCGTCCTGCACATGCTCAGTGGAGGAGAGTCGTCCTGCACATGCTCAGTGGAGTCGAGTCGTCCTGCACATGCTCAGTGGAGGAGAGTCGTCCTGCACATGCTCAGTGGAGGAGAGTCGTCCTGCACATGCTCAGTGGAGGAGAGTCGTCCTGCACATGCTCAGTGGAGTCGAGTCGTCCTGCACATGCTCAGTGGAGTCGAATCGTCCTGCACATGCTCAGTGGAGTCGAGTCGTCCTGCACATGCTCAGTGGAGGAGAGTCGTCCTGCACATGCTCAGTGGAGGAGAGTCGTCCTGCACATGCTCAGTGGAGGAGAGTCGTCCTGCACATGCTCAGTGGAGGAGAGTCGTCCTGCACATGCTCAGTGGAGGAGAGTCGTCCTGCACATGCTCAGTGGAGTCGAGTCGTCCTGCGCACATGCTCAGTGGAGTCGAGTCGTCCTGCACATGCTCAGTGGAGGAGAGTCGTCCTGCACATGCTCAGTGGAGGAGAGTCGTCCTGCACATGCTCAGTGGAGGAGAGTCGTCCTGCACATGCTCAGTGGAGGAGAGTCGTCCTGCACATGCTCAGTGGAGGAGAGTCGTCCTGCACATGCTCAGTGGAGGAGAGTCGTCCTGCACATGCTCAGTGGAGTCGAGTCGTCCTGCACATGCTCAGTGGAGGAGAGTCGTCCTGCACATGCTCAGTGGAGGAGAGTCGTCCTGCACATGCTCAGTGGAGGAGAGTCGTCCTGCACATGCTCAGTGGAGGAGAGTCGTCCTGCACATGCTCAGTGGAGGAGAGTCGTCCTGCACATGCTCAGTGGAGGAGAGTCGTCCTGCACATGCTCAGTGGAGGAGAGTCGTCCTGCACATGCTCAGTGGAGGAGAGTCGTCCTGCACATGCTCAGTGGAGGAGAGTCGTCCTGCACATGCTCAGTGGAGGAGAGTCGTCCTGCACATGCTCAGTGGAGGAGAGTCGTCCTGCACATGCTCAGTGGAGGAGAGTCGTCCTGCACATGCTCAGTGGAGGAGAGTCGTCCTGCACATGCTCAGTGGAGGAGAGTCGTCCTGCACATGCTCAGTGGAGGAGAGTCGTCCTGCACATGCTCAGTGGAGGAGAGTCGTCCTGCACATGCTCAGTGGAGGAGAGTCGTCCTGCACATGCTCAGTGGAGGAGAGTCGTCCTGCCACATGCTCAGTGGAGTCGAGTCGTCCTGCACATGCTCAGTGGAGGAGAGTCGTCCTGCACATGCTCAGTGGAGGAGAGTCGTCCTGCACATGCTCAGTGGAGGAGAGTCGTCCTGCACATGCTCAGTGGAGGAGAGTCGTCCTGCACATGCTCAGTGGAGGAGAGTCGTCCTGCACATGCTCAGTGGAGGAGAGTCGTCCTGCACATGCTCAGTGGAGGAGAGTCGTCCTGCACATGCTCAGTGGAGGAGAGTCGTCCTGCACATGCTCAGTGGAGGAGAGTCGTCCTGCACATGCTCAGTGGAGGAGAGTCGTCCTGCACATGCTCAGTGGAGGAGAGTCGTCCTGCACATGCTCAGTGGAGGAGAGTCGTCCTGCACATGCTCAGTGGAGGAGAGTCGTCCTGCGCACATGCTCAGTGGAGGAGAGTCGTCCTGCACATGCTCAGTGGAGGAGAGTCGTCCTGCACATGCTCAGTGGAGGAGAGTCGTCCTGCACATGCTCAGTGGAGGAGAGTCGTCCTGCACATGCTCAGTGGAGGAGAGTCGTCCTGCACATGCTCAGTGGAGGAGAGTCGTCCTGCACATGCTCAGTGGAGGAGAGTCGTCCTGCACATGCTCAGTGGAGGAGAGTCGTCCTGCACATGCTCAGTGGAGGAGAGTCGTCCTGCGCACATGCTCAGTGGAGTCGAGTCGTCCTGCACATGCTCAGTGGAGGAGAGTCGTCCTGCACATGCTCAGTGGAGGAGAGTCGTCCTGCACATGCTCAGTGGAGGAGAGTCGTCCTGCACATGCTCAGTGGAGGAGAGTCGTCCTGCACATGCTCAGTGGAGGAGAGTCGTCCTGCACATGCTCAGTGGAGGAGAGTCGTCCTGCACATGCTCAGTGGAGGAGAGTCGTCCTGCACATGCTCAGTGGAGGAGAGTCGTCCTGCACATGCTCAGTGGAGGAGAGTCGTCCTGCACATGCTCAGTGGAGGAGAGTCGTCCTGCACATGCTCAGTGGAGTCGAGTCGTCCTGCACATGCTCAGTGGAGTCGAGTCGTCCTGCACATGCTCAGTGGAGTCGAGTCGTCCTGCACATGCTCAGTGGAGGAGAGTCGTCCTGCACATGCTCAGTGGAGGAGAGTCGTCCTGCACATGCTCAGTGGAGTCGAGTCGTCCTGCACATGCTCAGTGGAGGAGAGTCGTCCTGCACATGCTCAGTGGAGGAGAGTCGTCCTGCACATGCTCAGTGGAGGAGAGTCGTCCTGCACATGCTAAGTGGAGGAGAGTCGTCCTGCACATGCTCAGTGGAGGAGAGTCGTCCTGCACATGCTCAGTGGAGGAGAGTCGTCCTGCACATGCTCAGTGGAGGAGAGTCGTCCTGCACATGCTCAGTGGAGGAGAGTCGTCCTGCACATGCTCAGTGGAGTCGAGTCGTCCTGCGCACATGCTCAGTGGAGTCGAGTCGTCCTGCACATGCTCAGTGGAGGAGAGTCGTCCTGCACATGCTCAGTGGAGGAGAGTCGTCCTGCACATGCTCAGTGGAGGAGAGTCGTCCTGCACATGCTCAGTGGAGGAGAGTCGTCCTGCACATGCTCAGTGGAGGAGAGTCGTCCTGCACATGCTCAGTGGAGGAGAGTCGTCCTGCACATGCTCAGTGGAGTCGAGTCGTCCTGCACATGCTCAGTGGAGGAGAGTCGTCCTGCACATGCTCAGTGGAGGAGAGTCGTCCTGCACATGCTCAGTGGAGGAGAGTCGTCCTGCACATGCTCAGTGGAGGAGTTGTGCTGTGCTGCTTTTCTCGTGGTGTAAATGGAGTTTAATGATCATGGCTTTGGTTTATTAACTTTACAAAGTCCAATAGTGGAGGTGATGGGCCCCGGGGCCCATCCTGGACCCACAGATACTTCAGAGCTGAGCAGAGTTTAGTCAATATCAAGTTAAATTCATTTAAATGTTTCTTACAGACACAGAAAAAAGTTCTTAAATCAAATAGTTTGTGGCAGAAGTTTGACCGTCGGCATCGCCACGTTTGTGTTCAGCTTGTTTTGTCTTATGCTGCTCTGTGATTGGTTCCAGTCCCGCCAGCTGCTCTGTGATTGGTTCCAGTCCCGCCAGCTGCTCTGTGATTGGTTCCAGTCCCGCCAGCTGCTCTGTGATTGGTTCCAGTCCCGCCAGCTGCTCTGTGATTGGTTCCAGTCCCGCCAGCTGCTCTGTGATTGGCCCGTTTACCACTGGTGCCGACTGTAAACGAATCAGCGGGAGCCTAACAAGATGGATTCTCAAGAGAACTCAACTTGCTGTCAAAGTTATCAAATGTTCGCTTTATTGAGATGTGTTTAAATGTCAATTAAAGTTTTAATGCTAATTAAATCAAATTTGTCTGTAATGTTTTAGCTAATGCTAATGCGAAATGCTTAGCATTTTAACTGGTTTCTCAGCTTGTAGTTCTGGTTTAGTCCTGGTTTAGTCCTGGTTTAGTCCTGGTTTAGTTCAGGTTTAGTGTAGCATCTGTAGCATTAGTTTGGTGCTAGTTTAAACTATTTAATTTCAGAGACTCCAGTTGAAATACACATTTTTGTCACCGTCCTGGGGCACAGTTACAGACGTCACCCCACTGCCCCCCTCACCAGTGAACACGCCCCCCTCACCAGTGAACACGCCCCCCTCACCAGTGAACACGCCCCCCTCACCAGTGAACACGCCCCCCTCACCAGTGAACACGCCCCCCTCACCAGTGAACACGCCCCCCTCACCAGTGAACATCCAGGGACGGGACAGGCCACGCCCCCCTCACCAGTGAACATCCAGGGACATTGAGAGAGTGACTCATACAAGGACCTGGTGTTTCATCTGAACCACAAACTGGACTCATAACACAGACTGAACAGGAAGAGCCAGAGTCGGCCTAAGGAGACTAAGGAGACTCAGGTCTTTTGGAGTGACAGGGCCGCTCCTGACAGGGCCGCTCCTGACAGGGCCGCTCCTGACAGGGCCGCTCCTGACAGGGCCGCTCCTGACAGGGCCGCTCCTGACAGGGCCGCTCCTGAAGACCTTCTCCTCCTCTGTGGTGCATCAGCTCCTGTAGGTGTGGTCATCACAGAAGGAGAGGAAGAAGCTGGACAAAGCTCCGTCCTGGGCTGTCCTCTGGACTCGGTGCAGGAGGTGGGGGACAGAAGGGTCCTGGCTAAACTCACATCTATGCTGGACCATGAGTGTCGCCCCCTGCAGGACACTCTGTCCCCTGCAGGACACTCTGTCCCCTGCGGAGAGCAGCTTCAGTGACTGATCCATCCTCGCTGTGTGAAGGAGACGTTTCACAGTCTTTCCTTCTGCTGCTGTCAGACTTTAGAACAAACACTGTTAGTCCTGAACACGTGTCATTCATCTTCATATTCATATGCAATACTCTGACATAATGTCAATCATATTGGTGCAATATTCCTTGTCCATACAACTGCTGTAAATAAGAATGCTACTTACTATTTTCTTATTTTCTTTTTTTACATTTATCAAGAATAGAAAAAAAGTCCGTTCTCTCACTTCTGTACCTACTTGTGCTTTGTAACACATTTTATATATATATATATATATATATATATATATATATACATATCATATAACACATTTCCCCACTGTGTGGACAAATAAATGCTTATCTTATCTTCAGTACTTACCCAACAACATGCCCCATTACAGACGGTGAAATAAAAAGTTGTTTTAATGTCGTGTTTTCCCACTATTATAATATAATGCAACTCAAGGTCAAGATATTTGAAGTAAGTTAATAAGTACAATTCAGAAGAGTAAAATAGAAGAATACATTTGAATGCAGTATTCACTGTTCTGTGACTAATTGCATTCAACACTTCAACACTGCTCACGCAGGAGAAAGTGAAAGTGCCGCGGCCCCGGAGCGCGCGCCCCGGACGTGTCCGGCCCCGCGGCCCCGGAGCTCTGCCGCTAAAGCCAGCGTTTCGCATAAAAGGAAAGTGAAAGCGCGGCGTCATGGGACGTGAACGCACACGCCTCCTCACATCACACTGAGTCCCCGAGTCTGAGCACGCACTCCGGCTCCCGCGTGCGCCACGGAGAGAGCGCGCAGAGTGCGGGCCGGTGATGGAGAGAGATGCCCGGGCTGTCCATGGAGACCAGGAGCTCAGCTGAAGAGGACGCGTCTAACGTGAGTAACACAAACAGAGCTTCAGGCTCATTCTCATCCATGACCTCTTTAATGACCTTTGTAATGACCTCTTTAGTGACCTCTGTAATGACCTCTGTAAACCTGGGACAGCAGAGCCAGTTTAGGCTCAGGGTTAACGTCCCTCCACCACAGCGGTGTCATATAAATATCATAAAAACATGTATTCATGTGAAATTTACAGAGAACGTTCTTTTTTTTTAACTGACTTTTTAGTTGTAATATGTTGACACGTATCACTTTCTCTGTGTGTTATGACAGTTATTATCTGCATTTCCACATTCAACTACTTCCTCTATTTTGAGGTGGTTATTCTGTTACTCAGTGGGTTTGGCAGAAGAACAGACCCTCGTTTGGACTGGTTATCACTGGTTATCACTGGTTATCACTGGTTATCACTGGTTATCACTGGTTGTCACTGGTTATCACTGGTTGTCACTGGTTATCACTGGTTGTCACTGGTTATCACTGGTTATCACTGGTTGTCACTGGTTATCACTGGTTATCACTGGTTGTCACTGGTTATCACTGGTTATCACTGGTTGTCACTGGTTATCACTGGTTATCACTGGTTGTCACTGGTTATCACTGGTTATCACTGGTTGTCACTGGTTATCACTGGTTATCACTGGTTGTCACTGGTTATCACTGGTTGTCACTGGTTATCACTGGTTGTCACTGGTTGTCACTGGTTGTCACTGGTTGTCACTGGTTGTCACTGGTTATCACTGGTTGTCACTGGTTATCACTGGTTGTCACGATGCTGGTTTACAGAGGAATATAAAAGTGAAAGTAAACATCAGTTTGTCCGACACAATAGTTACTGTTGTCCAGTGGTAGAAAACACTCATGACAAATACTCATGTATTGTAATTGAGTTTATTTATTTTTTATTTAATTTGTTTTTGTAATTGATACGACATTTGTGCAGGGAATTGTATTTAGTTACATTCATCTTTATTGCAGTATCGATTGAAGTACAAATTGTCCCAAAACTTACAAACACACAAAACAGCACTTTGATTGGCTCCGATCGGCCAATGCTGGACCATTAGCCACATTTACAAAGGAGCCAGTTCTTAACCAACATATTCAGGTTTGTGCAGTTCTTTTAATACGCACAGCCTTCAGTCACGTGCTCAAGAGGAGTCAGCTCTGTAATCATTGATTCTGTTCTTTAACTCGAATGTTAGTTTTACATTGTCCATTCATGTGCACTGTCCCTTTTAAATAAATACATTTAGAGATTTCTTTGACAAATAGTGTTTCATTTGCTATTACAGGATCACCACAGCAGCACTTATTTCATATAATGTTCTTTGCAAACAACAGGTTTGAACAACAACAACAAAATGGGAGTCTTGGATTAGTTTAGAGCGACTTCCGGGTATGGCACAGGTGCAAACCGCTGCACTGCTGCTCCTCTCTTCTGACATTTGCCTTATAAATCTCTCTTTCGCCCACAAAACCTCTAAAAAGTGAAAGAGAAGACATTGTGAGAGATGATTAAACAGAGAAAAAACCAGGAAGGTAATGCTTCGGGAGCTAAACAATCGAAGCTTGACTCTTTCAAGCTACTGATGCTAATATGGCTAACGGGGCTTCTGATTGGACGCCCCCTGGAGGTGAACGTGGCACTGCGTCCTCTGTGACGCAGACTGGGCCTCTGACAAGGCGGACGTGAAATGTGGAGCGATGCGGTGTCTTTGAGAGGTCCAGAAGCTGATGTGGCGGGCCTGAAGGGCTGAGGGGACGGCAGGCGCGCTGCTGAGGAGGAACAACTTATTTCAGACAACATGGATGAGTTCCGGGAGCTGAGGTGATGAAACTGTGGCCGGGTACTTTCGGTCATGGTGACGCAATAAGTAGACGCACCTCACACTGCTGCTGCAAAACATGGTTCTGAAATCATCGTGGGACACACCTAATCCCAAAGAACAAGGACGAGAGATGAGAAAAGAAGGAAGACACGAGTCCGGTGGCTCCGCGGGACCAAAACAAACAAAGTTGATGTCCCACGGCTCCATTGGAAAACAGCAGCATCACAAGCTAACGAGGCTAACACAGCGGACACACACGGAGTCTCGTCGGTCCGGATGGAGACTCGTGAAGGGGGAGAGAATGTAACTGGTCATCGGCTCCAGACGTCCGAGGTGCAACGTGCCATGGAGTCTCTGAGAGCCCAGTTGTTAGTGACCATAGCTCCGGGCAGTGTCAGAGGCAGTGACCGCTAAATTAAAAGCTGATGGAATAACTGGAACAGTCTTTGAGGAAGCTGAGCAGCGTGTTTCAGATCGTGCGGACAGTAAGGGCCCAGATGGAGGCGCTGGAGTCAGAGAACAATGATATGAAAAACAAGATCCTGGATTTGGAGTCCAGATCACGTCGTCCTAACCTGAGGCTTGTGGGCCTAGAAGAAGAAGTAGAAGAAGAAGGACATGACACAGAGACTTTCCCCGTCACAAGAGCAGCAGCTGATAAAGCACCAGGCCTGAGAAGGAGGACCTCCAGGGTTAAAGGAGGACCTCCAGGGTTAAAGGAGACCTCCAGGGTTAAAGGAGACCTCCAGGGTTAAAGGAGACCTCCAGGGTTAAAGGAGGACCTCCAGGGTTAAAGGAGACCTCCAGGGTTAAAGGAGACCTCCAGGGTTAAAGGAGACCTTCAGGGTTAAAGGAGACCTCCAGGGTTAAAGGAGACCTTCAGGGTTAAAAGGAAAGGCAAGGCAAGGCAAGGCAAGGCAAGTTTATTTGTAGAGCACATTTCATACACAAGGCAATTCAAAGTGCTTCACACAGCAGGAACAATGCATTCAAATCACAAAAAAATTACAGAAACAGAAATACAATAAACTAATAAAATCACAAACAAAAGAGAAGAGTGCAAAGAAAAATCCTTTCAGTCATATGCACAGCTAAACAAAACTGTTTTTAGCTTAGATTTGAACATTGTCAGAGTAGAAGCCTGTCTCACATCTTCAGGAAGACTGTTCCAGATTTTAGCTGCATAAAACTGAAACGCAGATTCCCCATGTTTTGTCCTGACTCTGGACACCAGCAGGAGGCCGGTCCCTGAGGTCCTCAGAGTCTGAGATGGTTCATATGGCACTAACATATCCAAGATGTACTTTGGTGCTAGGCCATGGAGAGACTTGTACACAAGCAGAGCTGCTTTAAAGTCTATTCTCTGAGCCACAGGAGCCAGTGCAGAGACCTGAGAACAGGACTAATGTGCTCATACTTCCTGGTTCTAGTCAGGACCCGAGCAGCAGCGTTCTGGATGTACTGCAGCTGTTTTACAACTCGTTTGGAGAGACCAGTGAGCAGCCGTTACAGTCTAATCTACTGGAGACAAACGCATGGATAAGTCTCTCTAAATCTGGTTTTGACACTATATTTTTGATTTTGGCAATGTTTTTTAGATGGTAAAAAGCTGCTGATGTTATTGATTTGACGTGGCTATTAAAGTTCAAGTCTGAGTCCATTATTACCCCCAGATTTCTAATTTGGTTTGTAGGTTTTAGAGCGAGACTCTGGAGGTGACCGCTAACACTTTCTCTTTGTTTCTGTGGGCCAAAAACGATTATTTCAGTCTTGTCTGAGTTCAGCTGGAGAAAGTTGTTTTGCATCCACAAACTGATCTGTTGGATGCAGTGACAGAGTGAATCTACTGGTCCATAGTCACCTGCCGATAGTGAAACATAGATCTGAGTGTCGTCTGCATAATTGTGATAGGACACATTTTCACTGCGTATCAACTGACCCAACGGCAGCATGTAGAGGTTGAACAGAAGGGGACCCAGGACTGACCCTTGGGGCACTCCACAGGTCAGGGTCATGTGGTCTGAGACACAGCTACCAATTTCAACAAAGTACTTCCTGTCTTCCAGATAGGACCTTAACCAGTTTAGGGCAGTGCCAGTGATGCCCACCCAGTCCTCTAGTCTCTGTAAGAGGATCCCATGATCGACAGTGTCAAAAGCAGCACTCAGATCTAACAGAATTAAGACTGAGGCTTTGCCCGTGTCAGTGTTCAGGCGGATGTCATTTGTCACCTTGACAAGAGCAGTCTCAGTGCTGTGATGAGGTCTAAAACCTGACTGAAAAACATCAAATGAGTTGTTTATTAAGAGGAAATATGTGAGCTGTTGGTAAACAACCTTTTCAAGGACTTTGCCCCAAAATGGCAGATTAGAGATGGGCCGGTAATGACTCAGTACTGCGGCATCAAGACTGCTCTTCTTTAGGAGAGGCTTTATGACCGCAGTTTTCAAAGACATTGGGAATGTTCCAGATTGAAGTGACATGTTAACTATGTGAGTGAATGGTGCTAACAAATTGTTCAGCACAGACTTTAGAAATCTGGTGGGTAACACATCGAGGCAGCATGTAGATGAACTCAGACTGGTGATGATCTCATGGACAGTTTTGTCAGTTACTGGTGCAAAGTGAGTTAGCTCTAAGTGTCTTGGTGGTTTTAGGGTAATTTTTTGCATTGTGGGATTTATAGCATTTTTAATGCCCTGAACTTTGTCATTAAAGAATAATGCAAACTCATTACACTTGGATGTGGAAATGAGTTCTAACGGCAGCTGAGCTGGAGGGTTTGTTAATCTGTTTACTGTGGCAAACAGGACACGCGAGTTGTTACTGCAGCTTCCAATAATTTCAGAAAAATATCTTTCCCTAGTTCTACGTAAGATTAGGTTGTACATGTTCAGCTTCTCTTTGTAAATCTCTTTTTGAACCTGGAGCTTTGACTTGCGCCATTTCCGTTGGGCCCTGCGGCACTCCCTTTTCTGTGCCCTGACCGAATCATCATTTCTCCACGGCGCCTTCTGTTTATTTTTAACCATTTTAGCCTTTATAGGGGCGATGGTGTCCAGAACATTCAAAACACTAGATGTAACAGAGTTCAACAAATCATTTACATTAGAACATGAGACATTTTCAAAGTTTATCATTTCCATAAACAGTGCACCTGTGCCATCACTTATGTGTCTTCTCTGAACAACTGCAGGACCAACCGGAGGTTTGGGAGAAACAGACAGGTCAAAGAAGACACAGAAATGATCAGACAGAGCAACATCGATCACATTAACATTTGAAATATTTACCCCCTTTGTAATTATGAGATCTAGAGTGTGTCCTTTGCTGTGGGTGGGGCCTCTCACATGCTGAGTAAGACTGAAGGTTTCAAGGACAGCATCAAGCTCTTTAGCGTTTCTGTCACAAATATTATCAACATGCACATTGAAATCACCTGTAATGACCAAACCATCAAAGTCTGTGCATATGACTGAAAGCATCTCAGTAAAATCATCAATAAAACTTTGGCAATGCTGGGGAGGCTTGTATAAAACAATGAAGAGAATGGATGGAGACCGTTTTAGCTCCATTTTAAAGGATACATACTCAAATGATGAAAACACCCCAAAAGACAACCTGCGGGTAATTATTTCATCTCTAAAGACAGCACAGACTCCACCCCCTTTTTTGTTTTCTCGTGTTTCAGATTCAAACTTAAAGTTGGGTGGAGCAGATTCTATCAGAACTACATTTCCTGTGTTTTTGTCAAGCCATGTTTCAATTAAAAACATAAAATCAAGATTATAAGAAGAAATAAAATTATTAATTAAGAGAGATTTGTTACATAAGGATCTGACATTTAGCACAGCAAGTTTCAGACTAGTTTCAGTGGGACTGGGCTTTATCTTTTCACAGGGAATATGAATCACATTTCTCAGATTGGGCCTGACTCGCATTTGTTTTTCCATCTGTGTGATGATGTGACTACAGAAATAGCACTAGGGGGGGCTCTTTTTACATAGGGCCCCGGGTTGGTTTGATTTTTAATGTGACAATAAGTCCCGGCAACGCTGAGACCCAGTGCATCCTAGCTATGGGAGATACCAGGTGAAAGGCGAGGTTGGATGGGTGGTGGGGCTTTTGTAGCCAAGGAGAGTTTGGGACCAGGTGAGAGGCGAGGGGGGATGGGTGGTGGGGCTTTTGTTGGTGTAGTCGGCATAGCCCTTGCTATATTGGGCGTGAGTGGAGCCATCTTAATGCCTGATTTGATCAGACTTTCAAAATGGCTGGGAAGGCCCATGGGTGAGAGTGGAGATGAGAAGGAGAATGATGAATCTTTAGTGGGAGTAGATGTTGCAGGGGGAACCCAGGGCTGGTGTGAAGGCAGGGGCGATGATAGGGATGTTGTTGGGCTTGTCACAGATGGGTCCAAGGCCTTTGAAGATTGTTCCTTTGCTGGAGGCGGTGGAGGTGAATGTGGAGCAGCTGGAGCTGAATCCTTTGCTGGTGGTGGTGGAGCAGCTGCTGATGAATCCTTTGGTGGAGGCTGAGGTTGTGGTGCTTTTGATGTTGAAACATTGGCTCGGTCTCTGGCTGATGGAGCAGGAATTCTTCTCTCATTCCTCTCTTCTCTAACTATCTGCTCAGGACCCTGTCCAGGCCCAGTCCAATGCCTCAGAGCGTGGAGCAGGTTCTCTGTCAGCACCCTCACTCCACCTCTGCATAGGTGGGGGCCATTTCTCTTAAACAGGTCCTCTCGTTTCCAGAATAGATAGAAGTTCTCGGGGAACACTCTTTGGACAGCCATGTGTTCAGCTGAAGAAGCCGGCTAAACTTGTTTATCCTCCTGTCGATGTTTGGAAGAGGTCCACTTATGAATGTTTTGATTTCCATTTTATCAAGCATGTCGAATAACTTCAAGAAGTCTTTTTTCAAAACTTCAGTCTGTTCCCGCCGCATGTCCACTGCACCCACGTGCACAATCAGCTGTTTAGCTCCTCCATGCTTAGCCATAATATTTGGAAGGAGTGACGTTATCTCAGAAACAGTGGCGCTTGGAAAAGAATGTGTGTTTATCTTTTCATGCGTCACGTGACTTATCGCACCGTCCCCAACTAAAACAATCTGCGTGACCTTGGCTCCTGGCACAGATCCTCCTCGCTGTATTTTGGCCACGTCATCTTTCCTTTTTTCATTTAATTCCATCTCTGAAAGTGGTAAAAATCTGTTGGTGAGCTGTATTTTCGGTGACTTCACGTTATCTTTGTATCGTTTAGGCTTTGCTCCAAGTTTGTTCCAAGAAACAGCCTGGTCTTTCTGGTTTTTAGACAGTTTTGGAAACGACACAGAGTCACTGCGGTTTAGGTTGAAAGTAGCAGTTTTTCTTGTAAAAAGTGTGCTCTTCTTACCGTCGGTTGACACAGGAATGGTATCGTGAAGAACTTTTTCAGATTCCAAAACAAATATCCGTGTTTTCAGCTCATTAATTTCTTGTTGATATTTCCAACAGCGTTCACAGTCTTTCTCCCTTCTTCTCCCGGACATGTCGCTGGCTCGTCAGATATGTCGTTAAAACTGTAAAAATGTTCTTAAAATCCTTGGTTTACTTGAAAAAGTCTAAAGCAAAAATGTTTGGAAGACAAAAACTGATTAAAAAGCAAAATAAATAAGGAAAGCAGCGATAGAAAGCGGAGCGAGCAAAAAAGCGTGTGACCTCCAGGGTTAAAGGAGACCTCCAGGGTTAAAAGAGACCTCCAGGGTTAAAAGAGACCTCCAGGGTTAAAAGAGACCTCCAGGGTTAAAGGAGACCTCCAGGGTTAACAGAGACCTCCAGGGTTAAAGGAGACCTCCAGGGTTAAAAGAGACCTCCAGGATTAAAGGAGACCTCCAGGGTTAAAGGAGACCTCCAGGGTTAAAGGAGACCTCCAGGGTTAAAAGAGACCTCCAGGGTTAAAAGAGACCTGCAGAGTTAAAGGAGACCTCCAGGGTCAAAGGAGACCGCCAGGGTTAAAAGAGACCTCCAGGGTTAAAGGAGACCTCCAGGGTCAAAGGAGACCTCCAGGGTTAACGGAGACCTCCAGGGTTAAAGGAGACCTCCAGGGTTAAAAGAGACCTCCAGGGTTAAAGGAGACCTCCAGGGTTAAAGGAGACCTCCAGGGTTAAAAAGAGACCTCCAGGGTTAAAGGAGACCTCCAGGGTTAAAGGAGACCTCCAGGGTCAAAGGAGACCTGCAGGGTCAAAGGAGACCTCCAGGGTTAAAGGAGACCTCCAGGGTCAAAGGAGACCTCCAGGGTCAAAGGAGACCTGCAGGGTCAAAGGAGACCTCCAGGGTTAAAGGAGACCTCCAGGGTTAAAGGAGACCTCCAGGGTTAAAGGAGACCTCCAGGGTCAAAGGAGACCTGCAGGGTCAAAGGAGACCTCCAGGGTTAAAGGAGACCTCCAGGGTCAAAGGAGACCTCCAGGGTCAAAGGAGACCTCCAGGGTCAATGGAGACCTCCAGGGTTAAAAGAGACCTGCAGGGTTAAAGGAGACCTCCAGGGTCAAAGGAGACCTCCAGGGTCAAAGGAGACCTCCAGGGTTAAAAGAGACCTCCAGGGTTAAAGGAGACCTCCAGGGTCAAAGGAGACCTCCAGGGTTAAAGGAGAGGTGCTCCTCAGAACACCAGTAGAAGCAGAGGTGCTCCTCAGAACACCAGGAGAAGCAGAGGTGCTCCTCAGAACACCAGGAGAAGCAGAGGTGCTCCTCAGAACACCAGTAGAAGCAGAGGTGCTCCTCAGAACACCGGGAGAAGCAGAGGTGCTCCTCAGAACACCAGGAGAAGCAGAGGTGCTCCTCAGAACACCGGGAGAAGCAGAGGTGCTCCTCAGAACACCGGGAGATGCAGAGGTGCTCCTCAGAACACCGGGAGAAGCAGAGGTGTTCCTCAGGAAGATGCAAAATACAGAGAAATGAACAGTACAAAGGATTGAACCACCAGCGTTGGGCGTGTGAGTTTAGGTTGTGGTCACCATGGTGATACATTTCTGTTGATTTGAAGAAACTGATGACAGTGACATGATTTATTTGCAGTTAACATCAGACTTTATGCCCCATGTTGGCTGTCTGCTTTAGTACATAAACTCTGTGGCTAAACACATCCACTCATTGATGTGCCAAATGTGGGGAATTGGAAAATACTTGCAGAGTCCAGCAGGGGGCGTGGTGAGCCGGGGATCTTATATATCCAGATCTTTCTGAGAATCGGTGTCAGGAGTGACTGGAGCTTTATGGGGGGCCCTTCATTTGGATTGGACTTCCCTCCCTTTAAAATCTGTCTTGTGATTCTGTAGCTGGCCATATCTATTTAAAGAGCTAAACACATTTTAAATAAATGATCTAAATATAAACATATTGGGGCTCTTTACGATGGTCCAACATCAAGAATTAACATCAGTGGTCATCTGACAGATCCATTGACTCTGGACAGAGGGGTCAGACAGGGCTGTGCCTGATCTCTCCTCCTGTTAGCTTTATATTTGGAACCATTGGCCCGATTTATTAGACAATCAAAAACAATTCACAGAGTCACAATCGATGGGACGGGACACAAAAGTGCCTGCTGCAGATGATGTTGGGAAAAGACTGAGCTCCTCTCTCACTGGCGCCCCCCTCTGGTTTAAACTACACAAACGAATGCTTTGGGTGTTCTGTGCTTACAACATGGAAGGAGCTGATCAAAACATACAAACTAATTACACATGTTCAAATCTTAAGCTGGTTGGCTTATGATAATAAAATCACACGTAACAGCACAGACTCAAGATGTAAAGTCTGGACAACAAAAGGCATCAAGGTTTTCTGAGGAGTTGAAAAGAATCCTTTGGCTTTTAGAAACAGGACTTTTATAGGTATTTACAAATAAGGACTTATTATAACCAAGAAATTAAAAGTAATGTCCATTATAACCCGGTAACTTATTTTTTTTTTTTAAATCAAGGCTTATAAATCAGAACCTTCAAGGGGAATACTGTCTAAATTATATCAATGCATTACTAATCTGGACAAATACTAAATATATTAAAAACAAATGTGAAAGAAAAGCTCATCTTGATTTGTATTTATATCCCACTGGATGACCACAAAATCACATGTTTGGGGGGGGATTTTATAAAGTGCTCGTTACTCACAAGGAAATTCAAACTGTTGGAGAAACAGCGCCACCAGGAGGCAAACCACTTTTAACAATGTACTGCAGACTGTTTTTGACATTACCGTCCCTCTCAGTGTATTTGGGGCACACAACTCCTGCCATGGACACTTTAAATGGAACATACCTCTGAAAAATACTTCTAGAACTTACCTCTTGAACATACTTCTGGAACATACTTCTGGAACATACTTCTGGAACATACCTCTGAAAAATACTTCTGGAACTTACCTCTGGAACATACTCCTGGAACATACTTCTGGAACATACTTCTGGAACATACTTCTGGAACATACTTCTGAAACATACTTCTGGAACATACTTCTGGAACATACCTCTGGAACATACTTCTCGAACATACTTCTGGAACATACTTCTGGAACATACTTCTGGAACATACTTCTGAAACATACTTCTGGAACATACTTCTGGAACATACTTCTGGAACATACTTCTGGAACATACTTCTGAAACATACTTCTGGAACATACTTCTGGAACATACTCCTGGAACTTACTCCTGGAACATACTTCTGGAACATACTTCTGGAACATACTTCTGAAACATACTTCTGAAACATACCTCTAGAACATACTTCTGGAACATACTTCTGGAACATACCTCTGGAACATACTTCTGGAACATACTTCTGGAACATACTTCTGGAACATACTTCTGAAACATACCTCTAGAACATACTTCTGGAACATACTTCTGAAACATACCTCTAGAACATACTTCTGGAACATACTTCTGGAACATACCTCTGGAACATACTTCTGGAACATACTTCTGGAACATACTCCTGGAACATACTCCTGGAACATACTTCTGGAACATACTTCTGGAACATACTTCTGGAACATACTTATGAAACATACCTCTAGAACATACTTCTGGAACATACTTCTGAAACATACCTCTAGAACATACTTCTGGAACATACTCCTGGAACATACTTCTGGAACATACTTCTGGAACATACTTCTGGAACATACTTCTGGAACATACTCCTGGAACATACTTCTGGAACATACTTCTGGAACATACTTCTGGAACATACCTCTGGAACATACTTCTGGAATACCTCTGGAACATACTTCTGAAACGTACCTCTGGAACATACTTCTGGAACATACTTCTGGAACATACTTCTGGAACATACCTCTGGAACATACTTCTGGAATACCTCTGGAACATACTTCTGAAACGTACCTCTGGAACATACTTCTGGAACATACTTCTGGAACATACTTCTGGAACATACTCCTGGAACATACTTCTGGAACATACTTCTGGAACATACTTCTGGAACATACTTCTGGAACATAAAGGAAAGGAAAAAAGACCATCACAAAGAAATGGAAAAATTACTTAATTTCAGTTCTAACGGTGTGATTCAGAATATGAAGCTCAACGGAAAAATACGAAATCATTTGGAGGAAGTTGAGAATCCCTGAGTAAAATCTGTGCTTATGACCTGGAAGGAGCTGATCAAAACATCAGTCAAAACAAAGATGTTAAACTCTTGAGACCAAAGTTTTGTACCGAACAGCACCGACCTGAGAAGAAAGGTCTGGAGTACAAAAGGTTTAAAGGTTTCCTCTGACCCTTTGGCTCGGAGGAACCAAAGGGTATTTACAGATAAGGGGTTGTTATGAAGGCTTATAAATCAAAGGGAATAATATCTAAACTATGTAAATGCATTAATCATTTTAACAGCCAAATTGAATGAGAAAGAGAGGGACATTTTGTTTTGATTGACAAAGAATGGGAAAATATATGTAAATCTCACTGGAAAACTACAAAATAACATGTTTGGAAAGAATTTAGTTGGAAATTGTATCATGCGTAGGGCAATGCTTTTTTAATGATCTCAATGATAATATTTAGCTAATATTATGGCACTCCATCAGGAATATGCTTAAATGTGCCTGCCAATGTCTTCAGTTTCAAGTGTTGCACAAAGCGTTAATGGATTGCAAAATGAACCACAAGCGATAGAAATATATATATATCCCTAAACTCATATTTGAAAGACTGTAGACTGTTTTTATTGTTATTTTTGTATTTGTTCTTTTTAGCACTTTCTTTGATTAGATTTTTTTATTATATTTGTTGCCCTGTTATATATATATACCGCTGTAATATCAATGTGTGCTCTTACACTGAAAGTGCCTAGACAGGAAGTTCCATTCAATAAAGGGCTGTGTTCAGTTTGATCCAGTCAAAGACACTGATGGTGTATCTCGTGTTGTCACAGCGTCTCGTCCTTAGAATGATCCTACCAACAATATTCTATATCAACAATTAAAATCTATACATTTTTATATTTGCCTATCTATATATGACCTGTTTCTTACCTGCCTCCATCAGCATCACAGAGGAAGCAGTACCACCACTCACCTGTGGGGACAGAATCTTGAAATTAGATAAGATAAGATAAGATTAGATAAGATAAGATAAGATAAGATATGCCTTTATTGTCCACACATGGGGATATTTTGGTGATACACTGGAGTAGATACAGAGGAAAAGGACAGAAAACTTATAGGAAGTTGAAAAAAACACTCTTAATAGAAGAACTCTTATGAACAAAAACTTATTAACAAAAACTCTTATTTACAAAACTCCTGTAGACAGAACCTCTCATATCTTAATAGGGAATGGAGGGAACAAAAAATAAAATAAAGAGAAAATAAAATAGAAATAGCATAACACACAATACTACTACTACTACTACTACTACTACTACTACTACTACTACTACTACTACTACTACTACTACTACTACTACTACTACTACTACTACTAATAATAATAATAATAATAATAATAATGGTAAAGTAAACACTCTTATTTACATCAGTTATATAATTAAGACAGCCTTTTAGTCCTTAGTGCACTTGTTTGGTGTGAATCTGGTTTGTTGTGCTGCTGTTGGTATTATTACATTATTTTGTGTTGAGGTTTTCATGTTTTGCTGCTGGTGCAGGACAGAGAATGGCGTCCCAGAGAAAACGGGGGAACCAAGCGTCGGCAAAGCAACAGAGATGCAGCGCGGAAGACCCGGCAGAAGACCACCAAGATGGCCGACCAGCTGCACCAGGTCTGGGGGAACATCTCTGGCCCATGTCATTGTTTGTCAAATTTGATTCTCCAGACCACATTTACAGGTGTCTTTGGTTTCATCCTCAGCAAAGAAGATCAAAAAGAT
>NW_027315834.1:2495121-2522621 GCF_026437365.1 Eucyclogobius newberryi
ATGGCTTTGTAAGTCAGGAGGAGGAGTTTAAATGTGATTCTAAACTGGACAGGAGCCAGTGAAGAGACTCCAGCACCGGCGTAATGTGCTCTCTTCTTTTAGTTCCTGTTAGTAATCTTGCTGCTGCATTTTGAACCAGTTGAAAGCTTTTTATGGAGCTTTTAGGACCTGCTGTGAGCAGGAGTTACAGGAGAATCCAGAAGTTACAAATGTATGGAGACGTTTTTCAGCATCACTTTTAGGATTCTTCAGATTTCATCTATATTACGCAGATGGAAATAGTCTGTTTTACAGTCTTGATTTATATGAGCTTTAAATGAGAGCTCCTGGTCAATAAGACTCTGAGCGTTGGGCGTGGAACTTCAACAAACAGGTGTGATCATGCAAACATGTGGAGTGGTGCACTCCACATGTTTCTCTCGTTTATGCTAAATCCATGTAAAAAGTCGTTCAAATGATTTTCAATTTTAAAAACACAAAAATTAAATTGACTAAACGAATTACAATAAAGCAGTTTTATTTTTCCATTTTGAAATGGAAAAAAAGAAAATCAAAGGTTTGAATACAACTTCCATGTGTGGATTCTTTATTTAATTCTCCTTTAGTTGTTTAGTGCAAAGCAAAGTTTCTGGGCTGTACCAACAGTGGGGCCTGAGCTTGACTGAAATGACCGGACCGGGACCTCGTGGGGCCCCGTACTGGGAGTAACCCATCACTTACGGCTCAAACCTCAATGGGACTGGTTCTGGACCTGGTTCTGGACCTGGTTCTGGACCTGGTTCTGGACCTGGTTCTGGACCTGGTTCAGTTCTGGTTTGGGGCAGACCCGCTCCATTCTGTTGGGGTGAAACCGAGCTCATCGCGCTGACCACAGACAGTGGTACTGTCCGGACAATGCTCTGAGCATGCAGGTGTCCAGCTGTGTGTAACAGTGCAGTCAGGGCCGGCCCCAGCACATTTGGTGCCCTAGGCGAGCTACTCCCCTGGTGCCCCCCCCAAAAAAACAATTCTTGCCAAGCAACTATTTTTTAATTTTTTTCCCGAGGGGGGCGCTGTTGGCATTGGATATTCTCGCCTGTTCTGTCCATCCAGAGGTGATGCCCGTGACTTCGAGAATACGTAACAAACTGCTTTTGATTTTCGATTTTTCGATTTTCTCCTTTCGTTAGATTTATTTGTTAATTCCAAAATAGTGTTTGGATACATAGAAGGGGGCGCAAAAAACTCCACCAAGCAAAAAAATAAAATAAAAATAATAATAATTAAACAATAAATCCAGAGGGGGGCGCCCCCCCCCGCAGTGCCGCCCCAGGCACCCGCCTATACGGCCTAGTGGAAGGGCCGGCCCTGGGTGCAGTGCTGCACGCAACTCATGCAGTCCTTGTTCTCCTGGACTTGGTCTTTGTTCAGTCCAGTTAAACTAGGACACGCCCACTGCGAGGACATACGCTCCAATCCCAGGGGGAAAGTGGGACTTATCTCAGGGCGGGTCAAGCACCACATGGTTATGTACAATTGTAGGCGCCACACAGTGGCGTTAATGTTACACTGGGCAGGACTAATGTGGGCCAGCACAGGCAAAGTGGGACAAACCATTATGGCAAAGGGAAACATCAAATAGATCTGCCGTTATCACAGGGGTTTTAGATCAACTGTCGCCTCTGGAGCACAAATTACACCGACAAGATGGCCCAGTCTCTACATCACATGTGTACCTGTATCTCTGTGTGTGTGTGTGTGTCTGTGTGTGTGTGTGTGTGTGTGTCTGTGTGTGTCTGTGTGTGTGTGTGTCTGTGTGTGTGTGTGTGTGTGTGTGTCTGTGTGTGTGTCTGTGTGTGTCTGTGTGTGTGTGTGTCTGTGTGTGTGTCTGTGTGTGTGTGTGTCTGTGTGTGTGTCTGTGTGTGTGTGTGTGTCTGTGTGTGTATCTGTGTGTCTGTGTGTGTGTGTGTGTTAAGTGTGTGTGTGTGTGTGTGTGTGTCTATAGTGACCGTGCTGTGTGTCCTCAGGAGCTGCAGCGTCTGGAGCGGGACAACTCGTCTCTGCAGAAGGAGATCAGTGGTCTGCAAAAGGACAAGGACAACCTCTCCTTTGTGCTGGAGAGACACGTCCCACACTGCTGCCTCAAACTAAAGCCCACGAACACTACAGACTCTGTCCCCGCCCCTGTGTCTGAGCCTGTCCCCACCTGTGTCCCCGCCACTGTCTCTGAGCCTGTCCCCACCTGTGTCTCCACCTACGTCCCCACCTGCGTCCCCACCTGCGTCCCCACCTGTGTTCATACCCCTGCCCCTACATCTGTCTCTTTCCCGCCTGTTTATCGTCTTTCTACCTCCAGCCTGGGCCTAAACACCTGCCCCGAGACATCTTACTGTGATGCCGTCCCTGCCTCTGTCCCCGCCCTCTGCCCCCGCTCCACCTCCAGATTGAGTCAACACACACGCCCCCAGACTTTCAGGTGTGTCCCAGGCCCTGTCCTTACACATGTCCCTGTTTCGGTCTCACCTCTGCCCTATGTCCCTCGCCTTGACCTGCACACTGTCCCCATCACCACACCTGTCTGCCCCCCGTTGTCCCCACAGACGTCCCACAGTGCAGTCAAAATCTGGGACAGGTCAGGTTGGGACTCCTCCAGCACGCTGTTGCTTGGGCATTCTTTGCCCCACGTACCCCCGCTCAGCTTGGGGCCCTCTCCCAGCCTGGCCCCTGAACTGGACCCAGACCCCATGGCCCCTGGACCTGTGAACACCAGCCTGGATATCGCTCTGTTCAATGACCTCAATCTAGTGCAGCTACTAGAAGAAAATGACTGGTTTCAGAATATTCAGTAGTTCAAACATTTTTCAGATAAATATATAAATATATATAGATAATATATAAAGAGATGACAAAATGTTATTTGTTTCTGCATTTGTAGCGATTGTCATTGATCAGAAACATCATAAACAGGCTGTATCATCGGGACATTTAGAATGTAAGAATCCACTGCTTCTATTGCATTTATTCAAGTGCAGGTGTTTTTATTCCTTTGAAAAATACCTTAAAGAAAGACTCTCCACAGATATGACCTGTAACTTGGCCTCATGGCATCGCCTGCTTGTCTCCATGGAGATAGGTAGGTTTAATGACATAATGTGCAAGCAGGAGGATCCTTATAGATTTTAGCCTATGCCTTGAATGTAAGATACTATTTTCAAATGTGTTTAAAGTGCAAATGACTTTGTTTGATGAGAATGTTCATGGAGTAAATATAGATCACAGTTTACATCAGTGCCATAAATAAAAGACAGATTCCTTCACATTCTAGACTTTCCCCATAACTGCTTTTCAATGTCTTATCTCATCACATCTCAGAAGCTAAGCAAAACGGAGCTAAGGGCCACGGGGCCACGGGGCCACGGGGTCACACGGCCACGGGGCCACAGGGTCACACGGCCACGGGGCCACGGGGTCACAGGGCCAGCTGTTCTTGACCCAGTCACTTGACCCATCTTACCTTGGTGATGGGAGGGGCAATGGCACAGAGGCTTCCCTCGTCTGGCCCTGGGGCCCTGTGGCTCCTGGAGCTTGTCTTCTCTGAGTTTAGAGTGAAAGAATAATACGATGGAACGTGTCTTTGAGCATCCAAAAAGCACGATATCATTCAAATGCATTATTAGGCCCTCGGCGAGGGACGAGAAGTGAACAAGGACAAATATGCCAGTGAGCTCTGAGTGAAGCCACGGGGCCCGTGAGGGGCCAACGCCAAAAATGTCACAGTAGAAATACAACTCACTCCAAAAAAATGTGTCTGCAAAGCCGCGGCTCCTGAAACTGCGCCGCTATTTGACCGCGTTTTAGCGCCGTTTTAGACCGCGCCAGGTTAAGGTTAGGGTTAGAGGTTAGGGTTAGGGTTAGGGTTGGGTTAGGGTTAGGGTTAGGGTTAGGGTTAAGGTTAGTGTTAGGGTTAGGGTTAGGGTTAGTGTTAGGGTTAGGGTTAGGGTTAGTGTTAGGGTTAGGGTTAGTGTTAGGGTTAGGGTTAGTGTTAGGGTTAGGGTTAGGGTTGGGTTAGTGTTAGGGTTAGGGTTAGGGTTAGTGTTAGGGTTAGTGTTAGGGTTAGGGTTAGGGTTGGGTTAGGGTTAGGGTTAGGGTTAGTGTTAGGGTTAGGGTTAGTGTTAGGGTTAGGGTTAGTGTTAGGGTTAGGGTTAGGGTTGGGTTAGGGTTAGTGTTAGGGTTAGGGTTAGGGTTGGGTTAGGGTTAGGGTTAGGGTTAGTGTTAGGGTTAGGGTTAGTGTTAGGGTTAGGGTTAGGGTTAGTGTTAGGGTTAGGGTTAGCCTTGAGGCTATAACCGGCTATAAGGGAAATGCCGCGGTCCCTGAAATAGCGGCTCTCCAGCCACGGCCCCAAAAAATAGTTAATGTGAGCAGTGTTGGGCAATTTATATTACTACCTGTAGTTACAGTGCTAAACTACTTAACTTTTGTCGTTTGACCAATTTGTAGTTGCAATTTTCTTCATAATATTGTAAGCGGCGTAGTATTTTCCAATCATCATAGAACTGAGGCTGAGCACACATTTACAGTCTTTCTGAACCTGAGCTCCACAACCTCCCCAGGCACGTGTGGGTCAGTGCATAACACATGCTCTGTACGAGTGCGATGCGCGGCTACGCGCGCGTCACGCATCTGTCTACGCGCGCGTGACGTGCGGCTCCAACGCGCGGACAGTGTGGCCATATTCTCTTTCACTTTCATGCTGGAAACAAAAACGCTTCCAAAACGAGCCGTTTGTACGCGCGCGCAGGGCGAAATGCGCGTATTTATTTCAATAAGACGATGAGGGAGAGCAGCAGACAGGAGCACATAGTCCTAGTGCGCGTGAGCATGTGCGCGCAGGAGCAAGAGTGGACACAGAACAATGGCGTTGACGCACAGACGCGTCAGAGCACGTAAGCGGCGCCGAGGTGAAAGTGAAGAGAGCCGCGCCACAGCTGTCTATATAACGGTCTGCGGAGGCGTCTGCCTCTGTGCGCGCGCAGACTGCCGCGGCGTGTGCAGGGTGCCTGTGTGCAGGGTGCGCGTGTGAAGGGTGCAGGGTGCGCGTGTGCAGGGGGCGTGTGTGCAGGGGCGCGTGTGCAGGGTGCGCGTGTGCAGGGTGCGCGTGTGCAGGGTGCGCGTGTGCAGGGTGCGCGTGTGCAGGGTGCGCGTGTGCAGGGTGCGCGTGTGCAGGGTGGGCGCGCACAGCCCCCAGCAGCAGACGTAAATAAAAGCAGAGAATGAAATAAATAAGTGCATCCTATAGCGTCATCCGCAGTGAGCCCACTCCTCTCACTGCATCAGACCGAGGACCAGCGTCAAGGCCGCGTGCAGAGGCACCGCGCGTCCGGCAAGACATTTCAACATAAAACTCACAACAAGAATGAAAAGGCCTAAATGAAGAGGATAACGCACTGAACTGTCCTTAACTTATCCTTAACTGGAGTTAATCAGACACGTTGTGATGAAATGGAATGTGTTTTTTATGCAGCACTCGATTATCCAAATGATGGGGGTCAATTATGGTGAAAGCTGCACTTTGGCTCATCCTAAAAGAAGCCGGTGCAGCCTGTCAATGTCCAACCACATGTGCTGCTATTACAGAGAGCTCTCATGTGGGTTCTTTTGTCTGATTTGGACACATTTGGCCCAGATGTGTCCACCACAAGCCTGCAGCTGACACACTTTACAGACTGTGACCTGCTGTAGCCAATGTCCAAACGCACTTTGGTGCTGTGCGTGTTACAGCCCAGAATGAGCCCAGAATAATCCAAATCAAGTCTGCAGAGAACTCAGTATCCACGCAGACGTTTTACTCTGAAAAGCGTGGCACCGTGTCCCCACGCGCGTGCCTTTGTTTTGACAGACCTGGCCGAGGACACAACCGGAGAACAGCGACCACCGAGCGGAGGAATAAGAGCTGCCCGTGTGAGACAATCCGCACTCGGCGTCATTTCCCTGCGTCTCCGCTCCTCCTCAGCGCGGATCTGACCGTTTGACCAGTGCGTGTTAAAGCGGGAGGCGCGACATCAGCTGCGGGCTCCGGAGCTGCATCGGAGCGGTGAGGGCTCTCTCCCCGCCCTGAAACCGCCACAGAGGGAGAGCACCAGCAGCGCACCAGCAGCGCACCAGCAGCGCACCAGCAGCGCACCAGCAGCGCACCAGCAGCGCAACATCGACATTTGGATCGACTGCTCAGGTGCGTCCGGCAGCGGCAGAGGCGCGGACACACGGCTCAGGGATGATGCGGCAGCCGAGGCGGGCCCGGCCTGATGATTCCATGATATCCACCGTCTCCAGGAGCCACTTGTGATTTGAGCTTGTTCTGTGAGCGCTGGAGAACGGCTCCTTCTCTCGGCTCCAAATAAAGGCCCATGACTTAGCGGTAAGAGACCCCAATCTGCCATAAAGGCGTGTTCTGCTGCGGCGCGTGGAGCTGTGACCGCGCACGGGCCACACACGGGAGGAGACACTTTCACATCTACAGACCGGGGATGCTGTCATCTCCCTGCGGCCTGTGATCGGCGCTGCGCAGAGACACTGGACATCAGCATCAGCCATCTTCCTCTGCTTCCTGTCCCCTCCTCCTGCTGCTCCTGCTGCTCCTGCTGCTCCTGCTCCTCCTGCTCCTCCTGCTCCTCCTGCTCCTCTTCCTTCCCACCACACGATCCCCTATAACCCGGCCGTAATGGAGACCACCAAGCTGCCCCCCAGTCCCTCCTCCCCCACCACAGGCTTCACGGTGCCCTCCGCGGAGAAGGTGGACGGCTTCCCGCGGAGATCCATGCGCCGGGCCCGTCAGAGAAGGTCCCACAGCTCGTCCCAGTTCCGTTACCAGAGCTCCCAGGTGGAGCTCACCCCGCTGCCCCTGCTCAAAGGTGAGTCCTGACTCCCAGCCCCACATCAGCGCTCTGCCCCGGGACAGAGGGGCCTCCAGAAGTGGACTTCTCAGAAATAATAGATCCCCAGTCTTGCCTCCTCCATGTTATGATGACAGATCATATTATATATAGATATATAGAGTTCTGTTGATGCTTCTAGGTTCTGTTGGTGATTGTTGATGCTTAGGTTATATATATAACCTAAGCATCAACAATCACCTAGAAGCATCAACAGTTGCTTGTTAGAGTTAGTGTAGATGGTCCTGCAGCAGCTCTTGTAGGTTATGATGCTGATTGTTGTTGATGGAGCAGTAGTGGCTCCTCCACAAACCTGAAGGCCAATAGTTCGATCTCTGCTCCAACCAGTGTGAGGGGCCCCGCCCAGTGTGAGGGGCCCCGCCCTGGTAGCTTACCACCACTATGGAAAAATGACTATTATGATGATGGTTCAGCTGATTGGCCATTGCTACATATGCCAAGCTTTGTGCGGCCAACCTCAGGGTTGTGAGTTCAATTCTTTCTATGATTTGTTGAATGTCCTCCCTGCTCTTCATGCTCCACTGCCCTGTAAAGCAAAAGGCCAAAACATGCTTTAAAAACAATAATGCTGGTGTTGGTTATATTAAGTCTGCACCAGGAGACAGTTGTGTCACATTCAGTTTCTTCAAGGTAGAAACATTCACCCTCTAACTCTAAGATGAGGCAAGACACTTCAGCCGAGCCTGTTTACATGACAGGTCACATGTCAGCGTGAATGTGGCATGTCCAGGTGTCCAGGGATCACTGCCTTATATACATGACTTTTATTGCTATTTCTTAATTTGATTTAACCTTTATTTATTCAGCTAGGTAGACAACCTGGTCAACACTACCACAGTTGTGCTATTAGCCGTTTAAAAGAGGCTAAAACAATAACTGCAGAATAAGTGGGATGATGACATCAAACCTGCTGGAGTACTTCAGGTTTCCTCCCGGTGCAGTGGCATTGTCCTTCTCAAACTTACGAGAATAAAAGTGAAACAAAACTCCAGATTCCGTTTAATTTGATTTTCTTATACAATTTGCTGAAAAACGTTTATACCGTTTGTAATCCAGACCTTGGATCTCAGGTCGGTGATATTTGGTGCAAAACATTGGTCATAAGCCGACCAGCAATGTTTTGATCAGCTCTTTCCATGTTGTAAGCACAGATTTGACCCAGGGATTCTTAACTTCCTCCGACAGACTCAAGCGTCTGTCATCTGCCAGTAAGACCTGTACAGGAACCCCCGGCACCACATGACTCTCAGTATAAGACCTGTACAGGAACCCCCGGCACCACATGACTCTCAGTATGAGACCTGTACAGGAACCCCCGGCACCACATGACTCTCAGTATAAGACCTGTACAGGAACCCCCGGCACCACATGACTCTCAGTATAAGACCTGTACAGGAACCCCCGGCACCACATGACTCTCAGTATGAGACCTGTACAGGAACCCCCGGCACCACATGACTCTCAGTATGAGACCTGTACAGGAACCCCTGGCACCACATGACTCTCAGTATAAGACCTGTACAGGAACCTCAGGCACCACATGACTCTCAGTATAAGACCTGTACAGGAACCTCGGGCACCACATTACTCTCAGTACAAGACCTGTACAGGAACCTCCGGCACCACATGACTCTCAGTATAAGACCTGTACAGGAACCTCAGGCACCACATTACTCTCAGTATAAGACCTGTACAGGAACCTCAGGCACCACATGACTCTCAGTATAAGACCTGTACAGGAACCTCAGGCACCACATGACTCTCAGTATAAGACCTGTACAGGAACCCCCGGCACCACATGACTCTCAGTATAAGACCTGTACAGGAACCCCCGGCACCACATGACTCTCAGTATAAGACCTGTACAGGAACCCCCGGCACCACATGACTCTCAGTATAAGACCTGTACAGGAACCCCCGGCACCACATGACTCTCAGTATAAGACCACTGAGCTTCACATTCTGGCTCACACCAGCAACGCTCTGTTTTGAGCTGAAATAAAGTCATTTTTCAGACAAATTTAATGATTGGTATATTTTACTCATTGTTTGGATGGACATTGGAAGAGTCTGGAATAGATATCTGAAATCTGGACAAAACATAATTTTTTATAGTTTCAATCCTTTGACTTAAAATGGGAATCGTCTATTTTTCAAAGTCTCGTGAAGAAAAGAGGGGCATCATTTTTTTCTCTAAGATTTTTGTTGATCAACACCAATATTTGTATTTTATTTTATAATAACAATAATAATACATTTTATTTGTAATGCTACATAACAGAGGCTAAAAACAACAAGCAAGTCACAGAGTTAAAACAATAAAGCATTCATGATACACACAGATAAATCATAAGAATTTTAAAATGCTTTTTTAAATAAAAATGTCTTAAGGCCTTTTTTAAATGCCTCCACACTCTGTGGGGCCCTAAGGGTCTCTGGAAGGGTGTTCCAGAGCCGTGGGGCGACTGCCTGGAAGGCCCTGTCTCCCATGGTGGAGAGCTTGGCTCTGGGCTGGTGCAGGCGGTGGGTGGACATGGTGGAGCGGAGGGTTCTTGGGGCGGTGTGTAGTGTGAGGAGCTCACTGAGGGGCAGGGGCAGTTCCATGTGTGCACTGGTGGGTGAGGAGACAGAGTTTGTATTGAATTCTTTGTCGAATGGGCAGCCAATGAAGGGATCAAATCATCTATAGGAAATTACTCAGTACTTTAAATAAATAAGGCCGACTTATTATTACTGCTTTGTTTTGTTGTGTTTGCATTTGTCTCATTCTGTGTAAAGATGGCCTTATGTTGTCTTGTGTTTGTCGTTTGTGCATGAAACCTGTCAAATCTTTGTAGATTCAGTTTGGGAGGATTTGTTCTATTCTTTTGGACATAATTGAGGTGTATAAACGATAGTCACATTCAGGATAGAAATGGGTCTATATGAGGCACAGCAAAGGAGTTAGGCCTAATCTCAACGCTCATTTATCCCCCTTAGCCCTACCTCTACCTCTACCTCTACCACTACCTCTACCTCTACCACTATCTCTACATCTACCCCTACCTCTACCTCTACCTCTACCCCTACCACTACCCCTACCTCTACCCCTACCCCTACCTCTACCACTACCTCTACCTCTACCTCTACCCCTACCTCTACTTCTACCCCTACCACTACCCCTACCTCTACCTCTACCCCTACCACTACCCCTACCTCTACCTCTACCCCTACCCCTACCTCTACCACTACCTCTACCACTACCTCTACCTCTACCTCTACCACTACCTCTACATCTACCTCTACCTCTACCTCTACCTCTACCGCTACCTCTACCTCTACCTCTACCACTACCTCTACATCTACCTCTACCTCTACCTCTACCGCTACCTCTACCACTACCTCTACCACTACCACTACCTCTACCTCTACCACTACCTCTACCTCTACCTCTACCTCTACCACTACCTCTACCTCTACCTCTACCACTACCTCTACATCTACCTCTACCTCTACCACTACCTCTACCTCTACCTCTACCTCTACCTCTACCACTACCTCTACCACTACCTCTACCTCTACCTCTACCTCTACCACTACCACTACCTCTACCTCTACCACTACCTCTACCTCTACCTCTACCTCTACCACTACCTCTACATCTACCTCTACCTCTACCTCTACCTCTACCACTACCTCTACCTCTACCTCTACCTCTACCTCTACCCCTACCCCTACCCCTACCCCTACCTCTACCACTACCTCTACCTCTACCTCTACCTCTACCCCTACCTCTACCTCTACCTCTACCCCTACCTCTACCTCTACCTCTACCCCTACCACTACCCCTACCACTACCTCTACCTCTACCTCTACCTCTACCACTACCTCTACCTCTACCTCTACCACTACCTCTACCTCTACCCCTACCCCTACCACTACCCCTACCTCTACCCCTACCTCTACCCCTACCCCTACCACTACCTCTACCACTACCTCTACCTCTACCTCTACCTCTACCTCTACCACTACCTCTACCTCTACCACTACCTCTACCTCTACCTCTACCACTACCTCTACCACTACCTCTACCACTACCTCTACCTCTACCTCTACCTCTACCACTACCTCTACATCTACCTCTACCTCTACCACTACCTCTACCTCTACCTCTACCACTACCTCTACCTCTACCACTACCTCTACCTCTACCTCTACCACTACCTCTACCTCTACCTCTACCTCTACCTCTACCACTACCTCTACATCTACCTCTACCTCTACCTCTACCCGTGCAATGCAATCCTTGTTTGTTTCTTTTTTTTTCTTTTTTCATTCAAATGCCAAGAGATGTGTGGTGTTATTAGAATATGTCTCATTAATAAACCTGATTTTAAGAATAGACATAACACTTACAATTTTGTGTAAGCTTTCCCCACGTATCCCTCTTCCATTGTAATCACACATCCGGTCCAGCGGGAACTCCAAAGAGAGACGGAAATTTTAAATGTCCAATGTTCATGTTCAAGTCAATAAAGAAAGCTCCCTGGACCTGAAAACCACTTTTTAGTCTGTGTGGAACGTTCTCTGGAGGTCGGCAGCGCTGTGTTCCGTGGAATGGTGGTGCGGTGAATACACTCGGTCAGGCTGGTCAGACAATGTGCAAAACATGTAGTGCAAATGTATAAGTTGTTGATGTGCTCATTAAAGGTACCATAACATGCTTTTTTTCACGTTTCGTAGTCTATCCTAAGTGTATTTTGATCATAATAAGTGTTGTGCAACACCCTTAACATAATAGTTAAGAAATATCACCCAGACCTTGGACCCCCTCACCAACCCGGAAATGCAAACGGCTTGGTTTGATATTCGCCCCCACCCTTGTGAAGAGTGATCTGGCTCCCTCGCCCAACCCGTGACGTAGTCTCAGAGCGTGTGTGCCCCGCCCACCCGTGACGTAGTCTCAGAGCGTGTGTGCCCCGCCCACCCGTGACGTAGTCTCAGAGAGCGCGTGTGTGCCCCGCCCACCCGTGACGTAGCCCCACAGCTGTGTGCTGTAAGCTCCGCGGAGCAGCGCGGAGTGAGTGAGAAAGAGTCTACTTTGAGACTGAATAAAAACGTGTTGATTCTACAGCGTGCGCAGAACAGATATTTCTATAGATCTATATATATATGTATATATATAAAAGTCTTATGTCCATCGCGCTCTTATTTCCTGTTTTTTCGGTATCGGATAGAACTTCTCTTCGTTTATTTTCCCGGTTGCTGCCACATAAACCTTCACCATTGTGATAATAGTAAAGAGTGCAATATCATTAATGAAGTTTTGGGCCTCTTTGAGCCGTGTTTCGTCGTAAATCGAAGCAGAAAAACTCCGGAATGGGCTTGAAGGGAGACACAGCCTGCAACAGCGCAGCGCGGAGCCGGAGGGAAGGGGGCGGGAGGCGAGACGGGAGGGGGGAGGGGGGATGGTGACGCGTGCTTGCCCCACCGCCCGTCAGTTTGGAGATTGGAGGAAAGGAGATAGTCTGTAATATAGCTAAACACTGCGGGAATCAATCAAAAAACACTCTGGTACATATATGAAGCACAAATAGCAATGTAAGAAGGTTAAAAGCTCTGAAAAGTCGATTTAGCATGTTATGGGACCTTTAAACTTTAACCCCGTGTTCTTGTGGAGAGGTTCTGGTCCAAATAAACTGTAGCCTCCAGACTGACGGGGGTGGCTCAGATTGTCCATGTCCAGGGCCATGTCCAGGGCAATGTCCAGGGCTAGAAAGGTCAGCGGTCTCCATCTCTGCTTCGTAGCTTCATCTCTTCCGTGTGTGGGTCTGTGTTGGATCGGTGCCTCTCTTGCTTGGCTGCAGACCCCTGGGCACATCGGTTGGGTGACGTGGTTGTTAAAATTAAAGTCTGAGTCCATTATTTCCCCCAGATTTCTAGCTTGATTAAGTGTGCATCTTAATTTGCTTGGTTTGAAGGAGTGTGCAGCCCTTTGCCTTTGCCCAACCTCTCACTGCTAAAGAGAAGAAACACTTCTTTATCTCTTCTTAACATGCAAAAAGAAGGGGTAAGGCTGAAGCGAAGGGCAAAGGGGTAGAACCGAGAGTGGGCCTAAGTGTGTCTTTTAGAGCTTTATACCACTCTGAGGTGAATCTATCACTCTGCAGAGATTTATAGTTTTTTAGTCTATTGATTGCACTTTGAATTCCAGTAGTTGCTATCTCAGCATCTTATTATTAGCACGACATTTTTTGTTTTGTTCTTTGGTCATGGCGGGTAAATTGAGTGTCCAGAAAGGATGGTATTTCTTCTTGTTTGTTTCCTGATATTTTGGTGAAAGGTTGTTTCTAAATGGATACAAACACTGATTGTATTTGGTCTTGTGTGGTTAAATTTACATTATATCTCATTATTAAAAATAGTTCTATCTGTCTGTTGTTTTCTAAGCTTCCAACCTATTAATTTGGAGAATTATGAATCACTTTCATAATATCTTTGTTTGGTAAAGAGCTTTTAAAAATAATAAAAATAAAAATCCCTGTGAGACCAGGTCATTAATCTCACACTTTGTCTTTTAAATTACCTGTAACATTTGAGGATCCTTGTTTTTGCATGTTTGGCCTCCAGCGGCTTCAGTCTGTTCTGTAAATCCTTTAATTTTTTCTGCCTTTGTTTTTGACCAAGGCGACAGCAATAATCCTGCCCCTCAAAACTGCCTTAGCTGCATCCCAGAGAATGTGTGGAGAAACTTCAGCACTGTTGCTTTTCCTCTACATACGTCTCATTGTCCTTTGTCCTGGGCCATTGAGTAGATGAGCATTAAATCTCTAAAGTGTGTTTTTATGTTCCTGTTCCAGATCTACAGTGATGTAAACAGGAGCGTGATCACTTAGATCTATTGTACCTGTGTCTGCCGCTGTCATTTTGGACCTTTCTTTGTTGAAAATAAAAGAGATAGCCTATTCTAGTTAGATATTATGTGGTGACTTGGGCTTTTATCCTGTGAACATCTGGTGTGTGAGTGAATGTGTGACTGGTTCCTTGATGTAAAACACTTCGAGTGCCGTGACGGTAGAAAAGCGCTGTATAAATGTGACAATTTTTACCATTTACTGCGGCTGTTTGTCCCAAAGCAGCAGGTGAAACCGGGTGGAGCTAAGGAAAAGAGCGCTCCATTTCTTCACCTGGACCGCTGCATTAAGGTGCTGAGACTAAACTCGATAAATCACCCATGATGTTGCAATGAATCATGGGTGACGTAGTTTCCTCTGCTTTTCTATCCCTGCAGCATTTTTAGATCCCTGGCAGCAGATTAAATGTCACGATTCGGATGTGACCAAATGGACAGCAGTGATATTGTTAGCTTGTTGCTAACGGCGCTCCTCCTGGACTGTGTGATTGTACCTGCTGTGTCTGTGGCCCATGGGGGCGTTTCCATAACTCCTGTCCCACAGTGCACCTCTCTCAAATATGACATCAGATTATTACTCTTTCTCAATGTGTCTGTTTTGCTGAGCCTCAGAAAAAACACTTGGTTTAGAATTTTCCCAGATTTGAGGTCTGTGTTTGTGCTTGGCAGGGCCCGGTGTGAGCACAGACTCTGACCTGTTTACCTGTCTGGTCAGAACCGGTCACTGTGCATCGCTTAACCCTGTGAGCACTGTCTGTAAGTCTGTGCCAAAGCATGAAGAGAGAGAGAGAGAGAGAGAGAGAGAGAGAAGCAGAGGGAGAGAAGAGCAGAGCAAAGGGGAAATCTGCTGCTGTTGCATGTAGGCCAGGAGTGTGCTGCATGTGAAGGTGTGTGAGACTCCAGAGAGTGGTCATGTTCTCACTCCTGCTGCAGAGGAGCAGAACCAGAGGAGCAGAGTTAGAGGAGCAGAGTCAGAGGAGCAGAGTCAGAGGAGCAGAACCAGAGGAGCAGAACCAGAGGAGCAGAACCAGAGGAGCAGAGTTAGAGGAGCAGAACCAGAGGAGCAGAGTCAGAGGAGCAGAGTCAGAGGAGCAGAACCAGAGGAGCAGAACCAGAGGAGCAGAGTTAGAGGAGCAGAGTTAGAGGAGCAGAACCAGAGGAGCAGAGTCAGAGGAGCAGAACCAGAGGAGCAGAACCAGAGGAGCAGAGTCAGAGGAGCAGAGTCAGAGGAGCAGAACCAGAGGAGCAGAACCAGAGGAGCAGAACCAGAGGAGCAGAACCAGAGGAGCAGAACCAGAGGAGCAGAACCAGAGGAGCAGAGTTAGAGGAGCAGAGTCAGAGGAGCAGAACCAGAGGAGCAGAGTTAGAGGAGCAGAACCAGAGGAGCAGAACCAGAGGAGCAGAGTTAGAGGAGCAGAACCAGAGGAGCAGAACCAGAGGAGCAGAGTCAGAGGAGCAGAGTCAGAGGAGCAGAACCAGAGGAGCAGAGTTAGAGGAGCAGAGTTAGAGGAGCAGAACCAGAGGAGCAGAGTCAGAGGAGCAGAACCAGAGGAGCAGAACCAGAGGAGCAGAACCAGAGGAGCAGAGTCAGAGGAGCAGAGTCAGAGGAGCAGAGTCAGAGGAGCAGAACCAGAGGAGCAGAACCAGAGGAGCAGAGTCAGAGGAGCAGAGTCAGAGGAGCAGAACCAGAGGAGCAGAACCAGAGGAGTGGACCAGAGGAGCAGAACCAGAGGAGCAGAGTTAGAGGAGCAGAGTCAGAGGAGCAGAGTCAGAGGAGCAGAACCAGAGGAGCAGAACCAGAGGAGCAGAGTTAGAGGAGCAGAACCAGAGGAGCAGAACCAGAGGAGCAGAGTCAGAGGAGCAGAGTCAGAGGAGCAGAACCAGAGGAGCAGAACCAGAGGAGCAGAGTTAGAGGAGCAGAGTTAGAGGAGCAGAACCAGAGGAGCAGAGTCAGAGGAGCAGAACCAGAGGAGCAGAACCAGAGGAGCAGAGTCAGAGGAGCAGAGTCAGAGGAGCAGAGTCAGAGGAGCAGAACCAGAGGAGCAGAACCAGAGGA
The DNA here is from genome assembly GCF_026437365.1 of Eucyclogobius newberryi. NCBI lineage: Eukaryota > Metazoa > Chordata > Actinopteri > Gobiiformes > Gobiidae > Eucyclogobius > Eucyclogobius newberryi. Next base: position 2,511,000 of record NW_027315834.1, read on the forward strand.
GCAGAGTCAGAGGAGCAGAGTCAGAGGAGCAGAGTCAGAGGAGCAGAACCAGAGGAGCAGAACCAGAGGAGCAGAACCAGAGGAGCAGAACCAGAGGAGCAGAACCTGAGGAGCAGAGTCAGAGGAGCAGAGTCAGAGGAGCAGAACCTGAGGAGCAGACTCTGCTTGTACAGTTCGTGCAGCACAAAGCAGCACCCACAGCGTCACATGACCAGGCTGTGGCGCTCAGCTATTCCTGTTTTCTCGCTCCTGCTTCTCCATCTGAACCGCGAGCTCACAGAACGCACTCATATCACCATGGTTACGGTTACAAACCCCGACGAGAGGCTTTGTCCTGCACAGTTAAGCAGAGTCGGGTCAATTGGGCTTCTCTTTTGGCAATTTTTAGCCATTAAAATAGTTTTCCATTGGAAAACTGCACTTTGAGCTCCCGGAAAAGGGCGTGGCTTATGTGATCCACCATATGTCACAAACATGTTTAAAATGTCTTTTACAGAAATGGGATGAAATGAATGATAAAACCGTGGCCCATGTTAGCATGAATGGTAAATATACTTTTAACAAGCAATAAATGTTAATGTTGTAAGTACAAAAGTGTAAAAGTGTAACAACACTGTCCGTGACACAACAGTCTGTGACACAACACTGTCTGTGACACAACACTGTCCGTGACACAACAGTCTGTGACACAACACTGTCTGTGACACAACACTGTCCGTGACACAACAGTCTGTGACACAACACTGTCTGTGACACAACACTGTCCGTGACACAACAGTCTGTGACACAACAGTCTGTGACACAACACTGTCTGTGACACAACACAGTCTGTGACACAACACTGTCTGTGACACAACACTGTCTGTGACACAACACAGTCTGTGACACAACACTGTCCGTGACACAACACAGTCTGTGACACAACACTGTCTGTGACACAACACAGTCTGTGACACAACACTGTCTGTGACACAACACTGTCTGTGACACAACACAGTCTGTGACACAACACTGTCCGTGACACAACACAGTCTGTGACACAACACTGTCCGTGACACCACACTGTCTGTGACACAACACTGTCTGTGACACAACACTGTCTGTGACACAACACTGTCCGTGACACAACAGTCTGTGACACAACAGTCTGTGACACAACACTGTCCGTGACACAACAGTCTGTGACACAACAGTCTGTGACACAACACTGTCTGTGACACAACACTGTCCGTGACACAACACAGTCTGTGACACAACACTGTCCGTGACACCACACTGTCTGTGACACAACACTGTCTGTGACACAACACAGTCTGTGACACAACACTGTCTGTGACACAACACTACACTGTCCGTGACACCACACTGTCTGTGACACAACACAGTCTGTGACACAACACTGTCTGTGACACAACACAGTCTGTGACACAACACTGTCCGTGACACCACACTGTCTGTGACACAACACAGTCTGTGACACTACACTGTCTGTGACACTACACTGTCTGTGACACAACACTGTCTGTGACACAACACTGTCTGTGACACAACACTGTCCGTGACACAACACAGTCTGTGACACAACACTGTCCGTGACACCACACTGTCTGTGACACAACACTGTCTGTGACACAACACAGTCTGTGACACAACACTGTCTGTGACACAACACTACACTGTCCGTGACACCACACTGTCTGTGACACAACACAGTCTGTGACACAACACTGTCTGTGACACAACACAGTCTGTGACACAACACTGTCCGTGACACCACACTGTCTGTGACACAACACAGTCTGTGACACTACACTGTCTGTGACACTACACTGTCTGTGACACAACACTGTCTGTGACACAACACTGTCTGTGACGCAACACTGTCCGTGACACAACACTACACTGTCCGTGACACCACACTGTCTGTGACACAACACAGTCTGTGACACAACACTGTCTGTGACACAACACAGTCTGTGACACAACACTGTCTGTGACACAACACAGTCTGTGACACAACACTGTCTGTGACACAACACAGTCTGTGACACAACACAGTCTGTGACACTACACTGTCTGTGACACAACACTGTCTGTGACACAACACTGTCCGTGACACAACACTGTCTGTGACACAAGACTGTCCACAAGAATCCAAACTAGGCAATGTGGGTGAAGTGTCTTGCCTAAAGACACTTCACCCACATTGCCTAGTTTGGATTCTGGTGTGAGTGTGAAGGATTAGTGGTGGTCGTAGGGCAGATGAAGCAGATTGGCAGCCTTGCTTCCATCAATCTGCCTCAGGGCAGCTGTGGCTACAATAGTGCCACCACCTCGTGTGGGATGAAAGACAGGAAGTGGTCACTCTTTTTGTGCAGTGGTCGCTCTCTTTGTGCAGCGGTCATTCTCTTCGTGCAGTGGTCGCTCTCTTTGTGCAGTGGTCGCTCTCTTTGTGCAGTGGTCGCTCTCTTTGTGCAGTGGTCACTCTCTTTGTGCAGCGGTCATTCTCTTCGTGCAGTGGTCGCTCTCTTTGTGCAGCGGTCATTCTCTTCGTGCAGTGGTCGCTCTCTTTGTGCAGTGGTCGCTCTCTTTGTGCAGTGGTCCCTCGCTTTGTGCAGTGGTCACTCTCTTTGTGCAGTGGTCACTCTCTTTGTGCAGTGGTCGCTCTCTTTGTGCAGTGGTCATTCTCTTCGTGCAGTGGTCGCTCTCTTTGTGCAGTGGTCACTCTCTTTGTGCAGTGGTCGCTCTCTTTGTGCAGTGGTCACTCTCTTTGTGCAGTGGTCACTCTCTTTGTGCAGTGGTCGCTCTCTTTGTGCAGTGGTCACACGCTTTGTGCAGTGTTCGCTCTCTTCGTGCAGTGGTCACTCTCTTTGTGCAGTGGTCATTCTCTTCGTGCAGTGGTCACTCTCTTTGTGCAGTGGTTACTCTCTTTGTGCAGTGGTCACTCTCTTTGTGCAGTGGTCACTCTCTTTGTGCAGTGGTCACTCTCTTTGTGCAGTGGTCGCTCTCTTTGTGCAGTGGTCACACGCTTTGTGCAGTGTTCGCTCTCTTCGTGCAGTGGTCACTCTCTTTGTGCAGTGGTCACTCTCTTTACTCAGGACATGTGACTGTGGGTTTCTCTCCAGTGGTTTTAGAATAAGCACAAAGCCCTCAGTGATATGAACATAAATATGGATATAGTCAGTTATATTTGTCGTGTGAGTCATCCGTCATGAGCCCACTCCTCGTCTCATGAGCCCACTCCTCGTCTCATGAGCCCACTCCTCGTCTCCTGAGCCCACTCCTCGTCTCATGAGCCCACTCCTCGTCTCATGAGCCCACTCCTCGTCTCTGTCAGAGCTGATTGCGCTGAGCGAACTCTCATCGTCATCTCGTCCAGATGCTTTACTCTGGGCATCGCTCAGACGCACGGGTCAGAACAGAGTGGGAGGAATCTGACCAGAGACATAAGAGTCATCAGAGCACAGATATAACACGACACAGATTATAGCTGTAACTGTCATCATGTTACAGTAATCAGAGTGCTGCTGTAACAATAGTCTTACAGAGGTCAGAGAACTGTTATTATATTCGTATTACAGCTCCTACAGAGGTCATATTACAGTAGTCATAGTACTTAGTCGTTACTGTTGAGTTAACAACTTTAGTATCTGATTGTAAAGTGGAAACACATCCAGGCCTTGTGGGGCCCTAGTGGGGCCTCGTAGAATAGAGTAGAGCCTGTGGAAACGCCCCAAATGTTTACACTTCGAAGTGTTGTTGCCTTTTATGCTGCCAGACGAGCGGTTTTCATGAATCTCCTCTCAAGATTATGCACGTCATCTTCATGTTGTTGAATATTTATGAATGAGTAACTAAACTCTGTGCTCCTGTGTCCCTCAGATGCCCCGGTGGCAGAGCTCCATGACCTCTTCTGTAAGAAGCTGCAGCAGTGCTGTGTGCTCTTTGACTTCCTGGACTGTGTGGCCGACCTGAAGGGCAAAGAGATCAAACGAGCTGCTCTGAACGAGCTGGTGGAGAGTGTGGCCACCAGCAGAGGAGTGCTCATCGAGCCCCTGTACCCCGAGGCCATCAAGATGGTACGAGCGACACACAACACAATGCACATCGCAACACACCACACAACACAATGCACATCGCAACACACCACACAACACAATGCACATCGCAACACAACACGCAATACTATATTTAACTTAAGCCATGTTTTCTCTGGTTCACTTGGACTGTGGAGGTTGTGCCTGGCTCTCTTCGGCTCAGAGCTACACCGAGCTACACCGAGCTACACCGAGCTACACCGAGCTACACAGAGCTACACCGAGCTACACCGAGCTACACAGAGCTACACCGAGCTACACAGAGCTACACCGAGCTACACAGAAACAAAACAAGACGGTAAAAAGCAGATTAAAAGAGAGGAATAACTTCTCATCAAACGCTGACTCTAGTGATAAATCTTTGAATCTCTGTTCCCTGCATGGTGGGGCGGAGTCAGGCTTAGTTTGGAAACATTAACACTAACTGTGCTGGACAGCTGCAAGGTCCGTGGGACCAGAGCCTGTAGAGCCCCCCCCCCACACACACACACACACATGTCCAGTTTCTATACCTTTTGAGGACAGCACACTCACTTGACCTTGAGCCTAAGATTCTTCATAATTGTTAGTATTTACCACTTACTTAACCTTCACCTTCACCTTCACCTTCACCTTCACCTTCACCTTAACCTTAACCTTCACCTTAACCTTCACCTTAACCTTCACCTTAACCTTAACCTTACATTTAAACATAAATGTTGTGGATCTAATGATAATGGATTTACATCATGGGACGCTTTCTCCTTTGTCCCACACAAATCCAATAACGAAGGTGCGGTCTTTATGTGGAGAGGAAGAGCGTTCCAAAGTGTGGGGCCCTACAGGAAGGGCCCGGTCGTCCCAACACAAAGCCCCCATGTGCAGATCTGACATGTAAACACAGCATAATAAGACACACAATGTCACAGGTAGAACGTGCAGAAACTGGAGTAACTGCTGCCTTCTGTTTCAGATCTCCGTGAATATCTTCAGGACCCTCCCCCCGAGTGAGAACCCCGAGTTTGACCCAGAGGAGGACGAGCCCACGCTGGAGGCGTCCTGGCCACACCTCCAGGTACACAGCTCCTCCCCTCTGCAGGCTTCCCCCATGGATCCATGACCATGTCTGGAGAGGGCGTGGCTAGCATGACGCAGATGCCCCCAGTGGTCACTCCATTGGTACTGCAGCCAAAGAAATCGTGCGACCCAGAAAGCTGACAGGGGCCTACAGCTGACAGGGACCAACAGCGGACACAGGCCTACAGCTGACAGGGGCCTACAGCTGACAGGGGCCTACAGCTGACAGGGACCAACAGCGGACACAGGCCTACAGCTGACAGGGGCCTACAGCTGACAGGGACCTACAGCTGACAGGGGCCTACAGCTGACAGGGACCAACAGCGGACACAGGCCTACAGCTGACAGGGGCCTACAGCTGACAGGGACCTACAGCTGACAGGGGCCTACAGCTGACAGGGACCAACAGCGGACACAGGCCTACAGCTGACAGGGGCCTACAGCTGACAGGGGCCTAGAGCTGACAGGGACCAACAGCTGACAAGGGCCTACAGCTGACAGGGGCCTACAGCTGACAGGGACCTACATCTGACACAGGCCTGCAGCTTACAGGTGACAGGGGCCTACAGCTGACAAGGGCCTGCAGCTGGCAGTGACCTACAGCTGACAGGGACCTACAGCTGACAGGACCTACAGCTGACAGGGGCCTACAGCTGACAGGAGCCTACAGCTGACAAGGGCCTACAGCTGACAGGAGCCTACAGCTGACAAGGGCCTGCAGCTGACCGGGGCCTACAGCTGAAAAGGGCCTGCAGCTGACAGGGACCTACAGCTGACAGGTACCTACAGCTGACAGGGGCCTAGAGCTGACAGGGACCTACAGCTGACACAGGCCTGCAGCTGACCGGGTGACAGGGACCTACAGCTGACAGGTACCTACAGCTGACAGGGGCCTAGAGCTGACAGGGACCTACAGCTGACAGGGACCTACAGCTGACAGGGACCTACAGCTGACAGGTACCTACAGCTGACAGGGGCCTAGAGCTGACAGGGACCTACAGCTGACAGGTACCTACAGCTGACAGGGGCCTAGAGCTGACAGGGACCTACAGCTGACAGGGACCTACAGCTGACAGGGGCCTAGACATGAACATTCTTCAGTCGTTTTTAAAACACATTTTAAGCCGTTAGCTTCGGCTACGCTCGAGCGCGCCGCTCTAGCCCAGCTCGTGCGCCGATTGGTCAGAATGGTGACTGTCTAGACCAATCAGCGCCGTGCAGGTGATGTAAACGAGCTGCAGGCGTAAAACTATAAAACTATAAAACTATAAAACTATAAACTATAAAACTATAAACTATAAACTATAAAACTATAAAACTATAAACTATAAAACTATAAAACTATAAACTATAAAACTATAAAACTATAAACTATAAAACTATAAACTATAAAACTATAAACTATAAAACTATAAACTATAAACTATAAACTATAAAACTATAAAACTATAAACTATAAAACTATAAACTATAAAACTATAAAACTATAAAACTATAAACTATAAACTATAAAACTATAAAACTATAAACTATAAAACTATAAAACTATAAACTATAAAACTATAAAACTATAAACTATAAACTATAAAACTATAAACTATAAAACTATAAACTATAAACTATAAACTATAAAACTATAAAACTATAAAACTATAAACTATAAAACTATAAAACTATAAACTATAAAACTATAAAACTATAAACTATAAAACTATAAAACTATAAAACTATAAAACTATAAAACTATAAACTATAAAACTATAAAACTATAAACTATAAAACTATAAAACTATAAACTATAAAACTATAAAACTATAAACTATAAAACTATAAAACTATAAACTATAAAACTATAAACTATAAAACTATAAACTATAAAACTATAAACTATAAACTATAAACTATAAAACTATAAAACTATAAACTATAAAACTATAAACTATAAAACTATAAACTATAAACTATAAACTATAAAACTATAAAACTATAAACTATAAAACTATAAAACTATAAACTATAAAACTATAAAACTATAAACTATAAACTATAAAACTATAAACTATAAAACTATAAACTATAAACTATAAACTATAAAACTATAAAACTATAAAACTATAAACTATAAACTATAAAACTATAAAACTATAAAACTATAAACTATAAACTATAAAACTATAAACTATAAAACTATAAACTATAAAACTATAAAACTATAAACTATAAACTATAAAACTATAAAACTATAAAACTATAAACTATAAACTATAAACTATAAACTATAAACTATAAAACTATAAAACTATAAAACTATAGATCCAGAGGTTTAATAACAAATCATCAAACTAACGACCACCGCGGGTCTGAGGGCCTCTGTATGACACAAGCAGCATAAACATCATCATCATGACTGTAGCATAAACACTGACTTCATCATGACTTTAGCATAAACACTGACTTCATCATGACTGTAGCATAAACACTGACTTCATCATGACTTTAGCATAAACACTGACTTCATCATGACTGTAGCATAAACACTGACTTCATCATGACTTTAGCATAAACACTGACTTCATCATGACTGTAGCATAAACACTGACTTCATCATGACTGTAGCATAAACACTGACTTCATCATGACTGTAGCATAAACACTGACTTCATCATGACTGTAGCATAAACACTGACTTCATCATGACTGTAGCATAAACACTGACTTCATCATGACTGTAGCATAAACACTGACTTCATCATGACTGTAGCATAAACACTGACTTCATCATGACTGTAGCATAAACACTGACTTCATCATGACTGTAGCATAAACACTGACTTCATCATGACTGTAGCATAAACACTGACTTCATCATGACTGTAGCATAAACACTGACTTCATCATGACTGTAGCATAAACACTGACTTCATCATGACTGTAGCATAAACACTGACTTCATCATGACTTTAGCATAAACACTGACTTCATCATGACTGTAGCATAAACACTGACTTCATCATGACTTTAGCATAAACACTGACTTCATCATGACTTTAGCATAAACACTGACTTCATCATGACTTTAGCATAAACACTGACTTCATCATGACTTTAGCATAAACACTGACTTCATCATGACTTTAGCATAAACACTGACTTCATCATGACTTTAGCATAAACACTGACTTCATCATGACTTTAGCATAAACACTGACTTCATCATGACTTTAGCATAAACACTGACTTCATCATGACTTTAGCATAAACACTGACTTCATCATGACTTTAGCATAAACACTGACTTCATCATGACTTTAGCATAAACACTGACTTCATCATGACTTTAGCATAAACACTGACTTCATCATGACTTTAGCATAAACACTGACTTCATCATGACTTTAGCATAAACACTGACTTCATCATGACTGTAGCATAAACACTGACTTCATCATGACTTTAGCATAAACACTGACTTCATCATGACTGTAGCATAAACACTGACTTCATCATGACTTTAGCATAAACACTGACTTCATCATGACTGTAGCATAAACACTGACTTCATCATGACTTTAGCATAAACACTGACTTCATCATGACTGTAGCATAAACACTGACTTCATCATGACTTTAGCATAAACACTGACTTCATCATGACTTTAGCATAAACACTGACTTCATCATGACTTTAGCATAAACACTGACTTCATCATGACTTTAGCATAAACACTGACTTCATCATGACTTTAGCATAAACACTGACTTCATCATGACTTTAGCATAAACACTGACTTCATCATGACTTTAGCATAAACACTGACTTCATCATGACTGTAGCATAAACACTGACTTCATCATGACTTTAGCATAAACACTGACTTCATCATGACTGTAGCATAAACACTGACTTCATCATGACTGTAGCATAAATACTGACTTCATCATGACTTTAGCATAAACACTGACTTCATCATGACTTCAGCATAAACACTGACTTCATCATGACTGTAGCGTAAACACTGACTTCATCATGACTTTAGCATAAACACTGACTTCATCATGACTTTAGCGTAAACACTGACTTCATCATGACTTTAGCATAAACACTGACTTCATCATGACTTTAGCATAAACACTGACTTCATCATGACTGTAGCATAAATACTGACTTCATCATGACTTTAGCATAAACACTGACTTCATCATGACTTTAGCATGAACACTGACTTCATTATGACTTTAGCATAAACACTGACTTCATCATTACTTTAGCATAAACACTGACTTCATTATGACTTTAGCATAAACACTGACTTCATCATGACTGTAGCATAAACACTGACTTCATCATGACTTTAGCATGAACACGGACTTCATCATGACTTTAGCATGAACACTGACTTCATCATGACTGTAGCATAAACACTGACTTCATCATGACTTTAGCATGAACACGGACTTCATCATTACTTTAGCATGAACACTGCCTTCATCATGACTTTAGCATAAACACTGACTTCATCATGACTTTAGCATAAACACTGACTTCATCATGACTGTAGCATAAACACTGACTTCATCATGACTTTAGCATAAACACTGACTTCATCATGACTGTAGCATAAACACTGACTTCATCATGACTTTAGCATAAACACTGACTTCATCATGACTTTAGCATAAACACTGACTTCATCATGACTTTAGCATAAACACTGACTTCATCATGACTTTAGCATAAACACTGACTTCATCATGACTTTAGCATAAACACTGACTTCATCATGACTTTAGCATAAACACTGACTTCATCATGACTTTAGCATAAACACTGACTTCATCATGACTTTAGCATAAACACTGACTTCATCATGACTGTAGCATAAACACTGACTTCATCATGACTTTAGCATAAACACTGACTTCATCATGACTGTAGCATAAACACTGACTTCATCATGACTGTAGCATAAATACTGACTTCATCATGACTTTAGCATAAACACTGACTTCATCATGACTTCAGCATAAACACTGACTTCATCATGACTGTAGCGTAAACACTGACTTCATCATTACTTTAGCATAAACACTGACTTCATTATGACTTTAGCATAAACACTGACTTCATCATTACTTTAGCATAAACACTGACTTCATTATGACTTTAGCATAAACACTGACTTCATCATGACTGTAGCATAAACACTGACTTCATCATGACTTTAGCATGAACACGGACTTCATCATGACTTTAGCATAAACACTGACTTCATCATGACTTTAGCATGAACACGGACTTCATCATGACTTTAGCATGAACACGGACTTCATCATGACTTTAGCATGAACACGGACTTCATCATGACTTTAGCATGAACACTGACTTCATCATGACTTTAGCATGAACACGGACTTCATCATGACTTTAGCATGAACACGGACTTCATCATGACTTTAGCATGAACACGGACTTCATCATGACTTTAGCATAAACACTGACTTCATCATGACTTTAGCATGAACACTGACTTCATCATGACTTTAGCATGAACACGGACTTCATCATGACTTTAGCATGAACACGGACTTCATCATGACTTTAGCATAAACACTGACTTCATCATGACTTTAGCATGACAGATAAACATGTGACACATTTGACATGTTGTAGAATGATTGGCATTTGGCAGATATAATTTAATAAATCAGTTTTAGATCAAACGTTTCATGTTTTTAAGAATCAGAATTATTTCCATCGTCAGTGAAAAAGTTACAAACTAGACATTTTTTATGGTTTTATATTTAATTTGCCATAAACCACAAAACACTAAATAATAACACTACAATATTGAGCCATGACAATAAATAGATTTTGGTAAATACATATACATAAAGTACAGTTTAGCACGATGTCAATAATATCATGAAACTGATCAAATCAAAACTGCTTTAATGATGAAATGTTGTGAAAGTGAAGCAGCTTCAGATCATGAGCCAGACTTTAACCGATCCATGTTATGTTCAACCGGCTTTTATGATGTCACAGCGGCAGCTGCTCCTGTATTTGGGCCTCAGGACTCTGTATTTGGGCCTCAGAACTCTGTATTTGGGCCTCAGGACTCTGTATTTGGGCCTCAGGACTCTGTATTCAGACCTCAGGACTCTGTATTTGGACCTCAGGACTCTGTATTTGGGCCTCAGGACTCTGTATTTGGGCCTCAGGACTCTGTATTTGGGCCTCAGGACTCTGTGTTTGGGCCTCAGGACTCTGTGTTTGGGCCTCAGGTGTATTTGGGCCTCAGGGCTCTGTATTTGGGCCTCAGGACTCTGTGTTTGGGCCTCAGGACTCTGTGTTTGGGCCTCAGGTGTATTTGGGCCTCAGGTGTATTTGGGCCTCAGTACTCTGTATTTGGGCCTCAGGACTCTGTATTCAGACCTCAGGACTCTGTATTTGGGCCTCAGGTGTATT
>NW_027315834.1:2527621-2577621 GCF_026437365.1 Eucyclogobius newberryi
TCAAAGAACCATGGTTACATTAAAGACCTGAGAACTCCCTGTGTGGCTTTGTAATGACCCTCTATTGCCCCCTTGTGTCCAGCTGGTGTACGAGTTCTTTCTGCGATTCCTGGAGAGTCCAGACTTCCAGCCGTCTATGGCCAAGCGCTACGTGGACCAGAAGTTTGTCTTACAGGTAATCGTCATGACCAGAACATCTCCATCTGAGAGAGAGACATCAGCATATTTCACAGTCTGATCACCATGGAAACCATTAAAACAAATCAAGTCTCTCTCTCTCTCTCTCACTCTCTCTTTCTGCAGCTATTGGAGCTCTTTGACAGCGAGGACCCGAGGGAGCGGGAGTACCTCAAGACCATCCTACACCGGGTCTATGGGAAACTGCTGGGGTTGCGGGCCTACATCCGCAAGCAGATCAACAACATTTTCCTCAGGTAGGCCAATGTACAATACATTCATTTAATGTGCAATTAAGTAAATGTGAAGTGAATTAATTAAATGTGTCAATAAATAACTCAAATGTACTCAAACTCTGGTCATGTTTGAGCTGCTCGGGTCATGTTTGAGCTGCTCTGGTCATGTTTGAGCTGCTCTGGTCGTGTTTGAGCTGCTCGGGTCATGTTTGAGCTGCTCTGGTCGTGTTCGAGCTGCTCTGGTCATGTTTGTGTTGCTCGGGTCATGTTTGAGCTGCTCTGGTCATGTTTGAGCTGCTCTGGTCGTGTTTGAGCTGCTCTGGTCATGTTTGAGCTGCTCTGGTCATGTTTGAGCTGCTCTGGTCATGTTTGAGCTGCTCTGGTCGTGTTTGAGCTGCTCTGGTCATGTTTGAGCTGCTCTGGTCATGTTTGAGCTGCTCTGGTCATGTTTGAGCTGCTCTGGTCATGTTTGAGCTGCTCTGGTCATGTTTGTGCTGCTCTGGTCGTGTTTGAGCTGCTCTGGTCGTGTTCGAGCTGCTCTGGTCGTGTTTGAGCTGCTCGGGTCATGTTTGAGCTGCTCTGGTCATGTTTGTGCTGCTCTGGTCGTGTTCGAGCTGCTCTGGTCATGTTTGAGCTGCTCTGGTCGTGTTTGAGCTGCTCTGGTCGTGTTTGAGCTGCTCTGGTCGTGTTTGAGCTGCTCTGGTCATGTTTGAGCTGCTCTGGTCGTGTTTGTGCTGCTCGGGTCATGTTTGAGCTGCTCAGGTCGTGTTTGTGCTGCTCGGGTCATGTTTGAGCTGCTCTGGTCGTGTTTGAGCTGCTCTGGTCATGTTTGAGCTGCTCTGGTCATGTTTGAGCTGCTCTGGTCATGTTTGAGCTGCTCTGGTCATGTTTCAGCTGCTCTGGTCAAGTTTGAGCTGCTCTGGTCAAGTTTGAGCTGCTCTGGTCATGTTTGAGCTGCTCTGGTCATGTTTGAGCTGCTCTGGTCATGTTTGAGCTGCTCTGGTCGTGTTTGTGCTGCTCTGGTCGTGTTTGAGCTGCTCTGGTCATGTTTGAGCTGCTCTGGTCGTGTTTGTGCTGCTCTGGTCATGTTTGAGCTGCTCTGGTCATGTTTGAGCTGCTCTGGTCATGTTTGAGCTGCTCTGGTCATGTTTGAGCTGCTCTGGTCATGTTTGAGCTGCTCTGGTCGTGTTTGTGCTGCTCTGGTCGTGTTTGAGCTGCTCTGGTCATGTTTGAGCTGCTCTGGTCATGTTTGAGCTGCTCTGGTCATGTTTCAGCTGCTCTGGTCAAGTTTGAGCTGCTCTGGTCAAGTTTGAGCTGCTCTGGTCATGTTTGAGCTGCTCTGGTCATGTTTCAGCTGCTCTGGTCAAGTTTGAGCTGCTCTGGTCATGTTTGAGCTGCTCTGGTCATGTTTGAGCTGCTCTGGTCATGTTTGAGCTGCTCTGGTCATGTTTGAGCTGCTCTGGTCATGTTTGAGCTGCTCTGGTCGTGTTTGTGCTGCTCTGGTCGTGTTTGAGCTGCTCTGGTCATGTTTGAGCTGCTCTGGTCATGTTTGAGCTGCTCTGGTCATGTTTCAGCTGCTCTGGTCATGTTTGAGCTGCTCTGGTCATGTTTCAGCTGCTCTGGTCAAGTTTGAGCTGCTCTGGTCAAGTTTGAGCTGCTCTGGTCAAGTTTGAGCTGCTCTGGTCGTGTTTGAGCTGCTCTGGTCATGTTTGAGCTGCTCTGGTCGTGTTTGAGCTGCTCTGGTCGTGTTTGAGCTGCTCTGGTCATGTTTGAGCTGCTCTGGTCATGTTTGAGCTGCTCTGGTCATGTTTGAGCTGCTCTGGTCGTGTTTGAGCTGCTCTGGTCATGTTTGAGCTGCTCTGGTCATGTTTGAGCTGCTCTGGTCATGTTTGAGCTGCTCTGGTCATGTTTGAGCTGCTCTGGTCATGTTTGTGCTGCTCTGGTCGTGTTTGAGCTGCTCTGGTCGTGTTCGAGCTGCTCTGGTCGTGTTTGAGCTGCTCGGGTCATGTTTGAGCTGCTCTGGTCATGTTTGTGCTGCTCTGGTCGTGTTCGAGCTGCTCTGGTCGTGTTTGTGCTGCTCTGGTCGTGTTCGAGCTGCTCTGGTCATGTTTGAGCTGCTCTGGTCGTGTTTGAGCTGCTCTGGTCGTGTTTGAGCTGCTCTGGTCGTGTTTGAGCTGCTCTGGTCATGTTTGAGCTGCTCTGGTCGTGTTTGTGCTGCTCGGGTCATGTTTGAGCTGCTCAGGTCGTGTTTGTGCTGCTCGGGTCATGTTTGAGCTGCTCTGGTCGTGTTTGAGCTGCTCTGGTCATGTTTGAGCTGCTCTGGTCATGTTTGAGCTGCTCTGGTCGTGTTTGAGCTGCTCTGGTCATGTTTGAGCTGCTCTGGTCATGTTTGTGCTGCTCTGGTCATGTTTGAGCTGCTCTGGTCGTGTTTGTGCTGCTCTGGTCATGTTTGAGCTGCTCTGGTCATGTTTGAGCTGCTCTGGTCATGTTTGAGCTGCTCTGGTCATGTTTGAGCTGCTCTGGTCATGTTTGAGCTGCTCTGGTCGTGTTTGTGCTGCTCGGGTCATGTTTGAGCTGCTCTGGTCATGTTTGTGCTGCTCTGGTCATGTTTGAGCTGCTCTGGTCATGTTTGAGCTGCTCTGGTCGTGTTTGAGCTGCTCTGGTCGTGTTTGAGCTGCTCTGGTCATGTTTGAGCTGCTCTGGTCATGTTTGAGCTGCTCTGGTCGTGTTTGAGCTGCTCTGGTCATGTTTGAGCTGCTCTGGTCATGTTTGTGCTGCTCTGGTCATGTTTGAGCTGCTCTGGTCGTGTTTGTGTTGCTCGGGTCATGTTTGAGCTGCTCTGGTCATGTTTGAGCTGCTCTGGTCATGTTTGAGCTGCTCTGGTCATGTTTGAGCTGCTCTGGTCATGTTTGAGCTGCTCTGGTCATGTTTGAGCTGCTCTGGTCGTGTTTGTGCTGCTCGGGTCATGTTTGAGCTGCTCTGGTCATGTTTGAGCTGCTCTGGTCGTGTTTGAGCTGCTCTGGTCGTGTTTGAGCTGCTCTGGTCATGTTTGAGCTGCTCTGGTCATGTTTGTGCTGCTCTGGTCGTGTTTGTGCTGCTCGGGTCATGTTTGAGCTGCTCTGGTCATGTTTGTGCTGCTCGGGTCATGTTCGAGCTGCTCTGGTCGTGTTTGAGCTGCTCTGACACTGGGACGTGACGGGCTTCACTCGTCACTGTCCTTAAATATGTTATGTTTTCGACACTGCTGCAGGCGCCTTATGAAGGCTCTGGCCTGTGATATTAGAGCTTTGCATGAAATGTTCCACAGCACGACATACAACATACAAATCTGAATATGATGCATTTTCTTCAAAATATTGGTCCAATGTCTTGAGACATTCACTCTCTGAACTTTGAACTCTTATCCTGTCGACCCCATTTGACCTTTAACTAAATCTCTTCGATATGTTGGAGAAAATGTATACCCCTATTTTTACAACTTTAAAAAAAACTTGAAAAATTGACTCTAATTCCATACTTAATTCATTGTAGAAATTCAATTTTTTGCCCAGATTTCTCTCTCTGTTCCAGGCGCTCCACCCCAGATCGTCTGTTTGATGAGTGGAATAAAACAATCTCTAGATTTGTATGGCAAGGCAAGAAACCTCCAATCCCTTTCAAAACTTTACAATTGTCAGAGAAAAAGGAGGCGGGGTTTAGCTTGTCTGAAAAATGACTTTATGTCAGATCAGATCAGAGCCAGAATGTGAAGCTCAATGGCCTTATACTGAGAGTCATGTGGTGCCGGGGGTTCCTGTACAGGTCTTATACTGAGAGTCATGTGGTGCCGGGGGTTCCTGTGCAGGTCTTATACTGAGAGTCATGTGGTGCCGGGGGTTCCTGTGCAGGTCTTATACTGAGAGTCATGTGGTGCCGGGGGTTCCTGTACAGGTCTAATACTGAGAGTCATGTGGTGCCGGGGGTTCCTGTGCAGGTCTTATACTGAGAGTCATGTGGTGCCGGGGGTTCCTGTACAGGTCTAATACTGAGAGTCATGTGGTGCCTGAGGTTCCTGTACAGGTCTTATACTGAGAGTCATGTGGTGCCTGGGGTTCCTGTACAGGTCTTATACTGAGAGTCATGTGGTGCTGGGGGTTCCTGTACAGGTCTTATACTGAGAGTCATGTGGTGCCGGGGGTTCCTGTACAGGTCTTATACTGAGAGTCATGTGGTGCCGGGGGTTCCTGTACAGGTCTTATACTGAGAGTCATGTGGTGCCGGGGGTTCCTGTACAGGTCTTATACTGAGAGTCATGTGGTGCCGGGGGTTCCTGTGCAGGTCTTATACTGAGAGTCATGTGGTGCCGGGGGTTCCTGTACAGGTCTTATACTGAGAGTCATGTGGTGCCGGGGGTTCCTGTACAGGTCTAATACTGAGAGTCATGTGGTGCCGGGGGTTCCTGTACAGGTCTTATACTGAGAGTCATGTGGTGCCGGGGGTTCCTGTACAGGTCTAATACTGAGAGTCATGTGGTGCCTGAGGTTCCTGTACAGGTCTTATACTGAGAGTCATGTGGTGCCTGAGGTTCCTGTACAGGTCTTATACTGAGAGTCATGTGGTGCCTGGGGTTCCTGTACAGGTCTTATACTGAGAGTCATGTGGTGCTGGGGGTTCCTGTACAGGTCTTATACTGAGAGTCATGTGGTGCCGGGGGTTCCTGTACAGGTCTTATACTGAGAGTCATGTGGTGCCGGGGGTTCCTGTACAGGTCTTATACTGAGAGTCATGTGGTGCCTGGGGTTCCTGTACAGGTCTTATACTGAGAGTAATGTGGTGCCGGGGGTTCCTGTACAGGTCTTATACTGAGAGTCATGTGGTGCCGGGGGTTCCTGTGCAGGTCTCATACTGAGAGTCATGTGGTGCCGGGGGTTCCAGTGCAGGTCTTATACTGAGAGTCATGTGGTGCCGGGGGTTCCTGTGCAGGTCTTATACTGAGAGTCATGTGGTGCCGGGGGTTCATGTACAGGTCTTATACTGAGAGTCATGTGGTGCCGGGGGTTCCTGTACAGGTCTTATACTGAGAGTAATGTGGTGCCGGGGGTTCCTGTACAGGTCTTATACTGAGAGTCATGTGGTGCCGGGGGTTCCTGTACAGGTCTTATACTGAGAGTCATGTGGTGCCGGGGGTTCCTGTACAGGTCTTATACTGAGAGTCATGTGGTGCCGGGGGTTCCTGTACAGGTCTTATACTGAGAGTCATGTGGTGCCGGGGGTTCCTGTACAGGTCTTATACTGAGAGTCATGTGGTGCCTGGGGTTCCTGTACAGGTCTTATACTGAGAGTAATGTGGTGCCGGGGGTTCCTGTACAGGTCTTATACTGAGAGTCATGTGGTGCCGGGGGTTCCTGTGCAGGTCTCATACTGAGAGTCATGTGGTGCCGGGGGTTCCAGTGCAGGTCTTATACTGAGAGTCATGTGGTGCCGGGGGTTCCTGTGCAGGTCTCATACTGAGAGTCATGTGGTGCCGGGGGTTCCAGTGCAGGTCTTATACTGAGAGTCATGTGGTGCCTGGGGTTCCTGTACAGGTCTTATACTGAGAGTCATGTGGTGCCGGGGGTTCCTGTACAGGTCTTATACTGAGAGTAATGTGGTGCCGGGGGTTCCTGTACAGGTCTTATACTGAGAGTCATGTGGTGCCGGGGGTTCCTGTACAGGTCTCATACTGAGAGTCATGTGGTGCTGGGGGTTCCTGTACAGGTCTTATACTGAGAGTCATGTGGTGCCTGGGGTTCCTGTACAGGTCTTATACTGAGAGTCATGTGGTGCCGGGGGTTCCTGTACAGGTCTCATACTGAGAGTCATGTGGTGCCTGGGGTTCCTGTACAGGTCTTATACTGAGAGTCATGTGGTGCCTGGGGTTCCTGTACAGGTCTTATACTGAGAGTCATGTGGTGCCGGGGGTTCCTGTACAGGTCTTATACTGAGAGTCATGTGGTGCCGGGGGTTCCTGTACAGGTCTAATACTGAGAGTCATGTGGTGCCTGAGGTTCCTGTACAGGTCTTATACTGAGAGTCATGTGGTGCCGGGGGTTCCTGTACAGGTCTTATACTGAGAGTCATGTGGTGCCGGGGGTTCCTGTACAGGTCTTATACTGAGAGTCATGTGGTGCCGGGGGTTCCTGTACAGGTCTTATACTGAGAGTCATGTGGTGCCGGGGGTTCCTGTACAGGTCTTACTGCAGATGACAGACGCTTGAGTCGGAGGAAGTGAAGAATCCCTGGGTCAAATCTGTTCTTACAACATGGAAGGAGCTGATCCAAACATACAAACTAAACAAAGATGTTACAATCTAAAACTGGTAAAACTTTATGACCATTTCACACGTAACAGCACAGATCAGAGTTTTAAAGTCTGGGCAACAAAAGATTATAAAAGAAAATCACATGAAAAGCTTTGGACTTTTACAAAGGTAATTATATACAAACATATATCCATGGAAGGTATGTTTTGACAAGGTATTCTTGAGCAGTAATAACTGATAAATTGATAAATGCACAAAACATAGGTTAAATACTGGCACTGCTGAACATTCAAGGGAAACTAATAACATCTCAAGGGAGAACAGCAGGGGGCAGCATTTTGAATATTCACTAAATTGAAGAACGTCTGTGTAATCCCTTAGCCGTCCAGGTTCCAGAGCTAACGTTGAATGATCAAATATTGAATGTTGACATATGTATTTCAGTATTTGTGTCTTTGTCTTGTCCAGGTTCATCTATGAGACTGAGCACTTCAACGGTGTGGCCGAGCTGCTGGAGATCCTGGGCAGGTACGGCCACTATTCGCTTAACCTTTACCTAAACCCTGATGTTAACTTATTCAAATACATATCTTTATATCTTGTTACTGATCTTATAATAAAGCTCCTGTTTCCTTCGACGTTTACCACATTTTTATTCATCGATTGTCAAAAATCCTGAGGAACCTTTCAGCCTCCAGAGTTGAGATGTTTTCTCTTGTGTGGCAGCATCATTAACGGCTTCGCCCTGCCCCTGAAGGCGGAGCATAAACAGTTCCTGGTGCGAGTGCTGATTCCTCTGCACACGGCCAAGTCGCTTTCCATCTTCCACGCACAGGTCAGTCTGGACCTTCTCACCACAAACACTCAAGGAGGGCTTGGTTGGAATAAGGATTTGTACTTCGAAGGATCATTTTATTATATACCATAGGTTTGATTTATTTTGAAGGTTTATTCTTTTAATATCCAAAATAAATTCTCATACCATTATTACAACAGATGATAATGACCTGGCTAGTGCTTGGGCGGGTGTCACACATTACCCACCGTGTCCTGTGTGAATGTGATGAGGGCCCAGGTCAGTCTGGCCCAGGTCAGTCTGGCCCAGGTCAGTCTGGCCCAGGTCAGTCTGGCCCAGGTCAGTCTGGCCCAGGTCAGTCTGGCCCAGGTCAGTCTGGCCCAGGTCAGTCTGGCTACAAATGCTTATCACCAAAAAGAGTGACTGAATAAAGCTGTGTAAAGAGCTTTGTGGGGTGAGAACGCTCCACATAGTACTACAATACCATAGTACTAAAATACTGTAGTACTACAATACCATAGTACTAAAATACTGTAGTACTACAATACCATAGTACTAAAATACTGTAGTACTACAATACCATAGTACTAAAATACTGTAGTACTACAATACCATAGTACTAAAATACTGTAGTACTACAATACCATAGTACTATCGTAGTACTAAAATACCAACCTCTGTTACTAAAGACACTCTCCCAGTTATGACAGGCTGCTTTGTGCGTGTGTGTCCAGCAGGGGTCAGCAGTGCTCCTTCTCTGAGCGTGTGTGTGTGTGTGTGTGTGTGTGTGTGTGTGTGTGCTCGTGTATGTGTGTGTGTGTGTGTGTGTGTGTGTGTGTGTGCTCGTGTGTGTGTGTGTGTGTGCATGTGTGTGTGTCTGTGTGTGTGTGTCTGTGTGTGTCTGTGCTCGTGTGTGTGTGTGTGTGTGTGCATGTGTGTGTGTGTGTGTGTGTGTACATGTGTGTGTGTGTGTGTGCATGTGTATGTGTGTGTGTGTGTGTGTGTGTGTACATGTGTGTGTGTGTGTGGGTGTGTGTGTATGTGTGTGTGTGTGTGTGTGTGTGCATGTGTGTGTTTGTGTGTGTGTGTTAGAACACGCCTCCTCGTCTCACTCTGGAGCCTGATGACCGGTCACTCTAATCCTGCCCTGTCTCTGTTCGCAGCTGGCCTACTGTGTGGTGCAGTTCATGGAGAAGGACGCCACAGTCACTGAATACGTGAGTGACCGCTGCTCATGACCTTTAGAGAGTCACACACGCAGAGGGTCAGAGACATATCAAAGTATTTACAAGTCCTGAGGAAATAAAATGCACTAGAACATGGGACCAATGCCGACGTACACAAGGAGCGTACGCACTACTGCCCCCCTGTGGCACCTGGAGTTCAAGCAGTGTCACGTCCATGTTCTGACCACGCCCGTCCCAGCGTCTGATGAGATGAGGCTGTGAACGGCCAAACGCGACCTCCTTTAACCATCCACATACTCAACATTTCATCACACAGTCTGAGCACAGCACGTTATATCATACTGGAGTCCACGGAGACGGAGGACACCACCAGGCCACGCTACGAGTCAGATCTGTGGCGAGGCGAGCTATATGTGATGTATCATATAAATCAGCAGTTATCAAGCTGCAGCACAGGACAAGACTATGACATATGTTAACACAGTGTAAATACTCTGTAACTATAACACTTCTGATGTAGAAAAGCAAACATTACACCATCGCCATCAATCCTCCCGAGCGGCTTATGACTGGACCATTAGGAGTTTACAGTCTGTTGGCTTCTGCAGCGAGGATCGAGCGGCCTCTTTTTGAATGAAACACATGTCAGAGCGAACAATGCGGCGACCCGGGGGCAGCCTCTGACTCATCAAAGCAGCAGTGACATGGGCCCACGGCACAGCTATAAATCATCTCTCATAAAAGCACAAGAAAATCATACGTGTCCATCCTCAGCTGCTCTGTTATTGTTTGGAGCAGACTCCTAGCAGCAGATACAAGAGCGAGGGTCAAACACAGAGCCATAGAGTGTGTGCCCCATGTGGCAAAAACACTGCATTTTATTCCAGACTATGTTATCATTTTGAAACGTACAATAGTTGCTTTATATCGCCTAAAGATACTTCTCCTGACGCAGTGTTTGTCGACACAACAATGTCTGTTTTCATTTATTGTCAGAACAGATGTTATGCATATGGAATTTCCCCATTGTGGGACAAACAAAAGTTATCTTATCTTATCTTATCTCGTCTTATCTTATCTCGTCTTATCTTAAAATCAGACTTGTTCCTTGGAGGAAAAAAAGTAAAAATCAGGACAAAATGTATTTGTATTTTGTATTTTAATATCTTTCACTGTTTTTCAAATCAAGATGTTTCGACTTTCATCCAAAAGTCTTTCTTAATCTGCGGAACTGAGAACGTTTATGGTTCTCTGAGCTGCGTAAGCTCTAGAACCATCTGTGCAGACTGGAACCATAGAACCATCTGTGCAGACTGGAACCATAGAACCATCTGTGCGGACTGGAACCATAGAACCATCTGTGCAGACTGGAACCATAGAACCATCTTTACAGACTGGAACCATAGAACCATCTGTGCGGACTGGAACCATAGAACCATCTGTGCAGACTGGAACCATAGAACCATCTGTGCGGACTGGAACCATAGAACCATCTGTGCAGACTGGAACCATAGAACCATCTGTGCAGACTGGAACCATAGAACCATCTGTACAGACTGGAACCATAGAACCATCTGTGCAGACTGGAACCAAAGAACCATCTGTGCGGACTGGAACCATAGAACCATCTGTGCAGACTGGAACCATAGAACCATCTGTGCAGACTGGAACCAAAGAACCATCTGTGCGGACTGGAACCATAGAACCATCTGTGCAGACTGGAACCATAGAACCATCTGTGCGGACTGGAACCATAGAACCATCTGTGCAGACTGGAACCGTAGAACCATCTGTGCAGACTGGAACCGTAGAACCATAGAGCCATCCGTGCAGACCGGAACCGTAGAACCATCCGTGCAGACTGGAACCGTAGAACCATCTGTGCAGACTGGAACCATAGAACTGTCTCTGTCAGGCTCATTCACACTTGAGTAAGATTGTGTGTTCTTCTGCAGATCATCAGAGGCCTGCTCAAGTACTGGCCCAAGACGTGCACGCAGAAAGAGGTGAGCTCCGTCCTCCAGGTCACAGGTCAGGTCACAGGTCAGATCACAGGTCAGGTCACAGGTCAGGTCACAGGTCAGATCACAGGTCAGGTCACAGGTCAGATCACAGGTCAGGTCACAGGTCAGATCACAGGTCAGGTCACAGGTCAGATCACTGGTCAGGTCACAGGTCAGATCACTGGTCAGATCACAGGTCAGATCACAGGTCAGGTCACAGGTCAGATCACAGGTCA
Organism: Eucyclogobius newberryi; assembly: GCF_026437365.1. Lineage (NCBI taxonomy): Eukaryota > Metazoa > Chordata > Actinopteri > Gobiiformes > Gobiidae > Eucyclogobius > Eucyclogobius newberryi. The sequence continues at coordinate 2,538,538 of NW_027315834.1, forward strand.
GGTCACAGGTCAGGTCACAGGTCAGGTCACAGGTCAGGTCACAGGTCAGATCACTGGTCAGATCACAGGTCAGATCACAGGTCAGGTCACAGGTCAGGTCACAGGTCAGGTCACAGGTCAGATCACTGGTCAGATCACAGGTCAGATCACAGGTCAGGTCACAGGTCAGATCACAGGTCAGGTCACAGATCCGATCACAGGTCAGATCACAGGTCAGGTCACAGGTCAGGTCACAGGTCAGATCACAGGTCAGGTCACAGGTCAGATCACTGGTCAGATCACAGGTCAGATCACAGGTCAGGTCACAGGTCAGATCACAGGTCAGGTCACAGGTCAGGTCACAGATCCGATCACAGGTCAGATCACAGGTCAGGTCACAGGTCAGGTCACAGGTCAGGTCACAGGTCAGGTCACAGGTCAGGTCACAGGTCAGATCACAGGTCAGGTCACAGGTCAGATCACAGGTCAGATCACAGGTCAGGTCACAGGTCAGGTCACAGATCCGATCACAGGTCAGGTCACAGGTCAGATCACAGGTCAGGTCACAGGTCAGGTCACAGGTCAGGTCACAGGTCAGATCACAGGTCAGGTCACAGGTCAGATCACAGGTCAGGTCACAGGTCAGGTCACAGGTCAGGTCACAGGTCAGATCACAGGTCAGGTCACAGGTCAGATCACAGGTCAGGTCACATAGGTCAAGCACGTGAACAGATAGAGAGACCACATACATGTTTCTGAAGGGTTCTTAGAGCCTTTAAAGCACCAATGGCTTTGACTGAAGGGTCCTGAGCGGCCTGAGGGCAGCAGAGCGGGTGGTCTCAGTCTCCTTCACTGTCAGAGGTCAGTGATGGGTTGGATAATGTAGGTTTGATCTTGAGACAGCTCACAAAACATGTCAACAGAAAAGCCTTAGTTGAGGTGTGAGGACACAACCCTGACCTCTGTAGTCATGGTCATTTATCTGTGTGCAGGTGACCTCTGTAGTCAGGTGACCTCTGTAGTCATGGTCATTTATCTGTGTGCAGGTGACCTCTGTAGTCAGGTGACCTCTGTAGTCAGGTGACCTCTGTAGTCATGGTCATTTGTCTGTGTGCGGGTGACCTCTGTAGTCAGGTGACCTCTGTAGTCATGGTCATTTGTCCGTGTGCAGGTGACCTCTGTAGTCAGGTGACCTCTGTAGTCATGGTCATTTGTCTGTGTGCAGGTGACCTCTGTAGTCAGGTGACCTCTGTAGTCATGGTCATTTGTCTGTGTGCGGGTGACCTCTGTAGTCAGGTGACCTCTGTAGTCATGGTCATTTGTCCGTGTGCGGGTGACCTCTGTAGTCAGGTGACCTCTGTAGTCATGGTCATTTGTCCGTGTGCAGGTGACCTCTGTAGTCAGGTGACCTCTGTAGTCATGGTCATTTGTCCGTGTGCAGGTGACCTCTGTAGTCAGGTGACCTCTGTAGTCAGGTGACCTCTGTAGTCATGGTCATTTGTCCGTGTGCAGGTGACCTCTGTAGTCAGGTGACCTCTGTAGTCATGGTCATTTGTCCGTGTGCAGGTGACCTCTGTAGTCAGGTGACCTCTGTAGTCATGGTCATTTGTCCGTGTGCAGGTGACCTCTGTAGTCAGGTGACCTCTGTAGTCAGGTGACCTCTGTAGTCAGGTGACCTCTGTAGTCAGGTGACCTCTGTAGTCATGGTCATTTGTCCGTGTGCAGGTGACCTCTGTAGTCAGGTGACCTCTGTAGTCACGTGACCTCTGTAGTCAGGTGACCTCTGTAGTCATGGTCATTTGTCCGTGTGCAGGTGACCTCTGTAGTCAGGTGACCTCTGTAGTCATGGTCATTTGTCTGTGTGCGGGTGACCTCTGTAGTCAGGTGACCTCTGTAGTCATGGTCATTTGTCTGTGTGCAGGTGACCTCTGTAGTCAGGTGACCTCTGTAGTCATGGTCATTTGTCTGTGTGCGGGTGACCTCTGTAGTCAGGTGACCTCTGTAGTCATGGTCATTTGTCCGTGTGCAGGTGACCTCTGTAGTCAGGTGACCTCTGTAGTCAGGTGACCTCTGTAGTCATGGTCATTTGTCCGTGTGCGGGTGACCTCTGTAGTCAGGTGACCTCTGTAGTCAGGTGACCTCTGTAGTCATGGTCATTTGTCCGTGTGCAGGTGACCTCTGTAGTCAGGTGACCTCTGTAGTCATGGTCATTTGTCCGTGTGCAGGTGACCTCTGTAGTCAGGTGACCTCTGTAGTCAGGTGACCTCTGTAGTCATGGTCATTTGTCCGTGTGCAGGTGACCTCTGTAGTCAGGTGACCTCTGTAGTCAGGTGACCTCTGTAGTCATGGTCATTTGTCCGTGTGCAGGTGACCTCTGTAGTCAGGTGACCTCTGTAGTCATGGTCATTTGTCCGTGTGCAGGTGACCTCTGTAGTCAGGTGACCTCTGTAGTCAGGTGACCTCTGTAGTCATGGTCATTTGTCCGTGTGCAGGTGACCTCTGTAGTCAGGTGACCTCTGTAGTCACGTGACCTCTGTAGTCAGGTGACCTCTGTAGTCATGGTCATTTGTCCGTGTGCAGGTGACCTCTGTAGTCAGGTGACCTCTGTAGTCAGGTGACCTCTGTAGTCAGGTGACCTCTGTAGTCATGGTCATTTGTCCGTATGCAGGTGACCTCTGTAGTCAGGTGACCTCTGTAGTCATGGTCATTTGTCCGTGTGCAGGTGACCTCTGTAGTCACGTGACCTCTGTAGTCAGGTGACCTCTGTAGTCATGGTCATTTGTCCGTGTGCAGGTGACCTCTGTAGTCAGGTGACCTCTGTAGTCATGGTCATTTGTCCGTGTGCAGGTGATGTTCCTGGGGGAGATCGAGGAGATCCTGGATGTCATTGAACCTTCTCAGTTCGTGAGGGTCCAGGAGCCGCTCTTCAGACAGATTGCTGGATGCATCTCCAGCCCTCACTTCCAGGTCCTTAAGCTCTCATACACTTAACATTCTGTTCCAAATAAAATACTGTTATAATCTGTTAGTTTCATACAATCTCTTATTCATCCACTCTTCATGAGCCTATGTGTGTGTACTATTGTTGTGTCCTTGTGCAAGACAATTCACCCACTTTTCCTCCAGTGTATGAGGCGTGTGAGAGTGTGTTTGTGACGCCCACTGACCAAATACACATCCTGACCTTACCCTGCCCTTACCTTGACCCTGACCTTACTCTAATCTTGACCCTGACCTTACCCTGACCTTACAGTGAGGAGGTCAAACGTGAGGAGCTGTGGGCCAGGCTCAGTGATGAGGTCAAACGTGAGGAGCTGTGGGCCAGGCTCAGTGAGGAGGTCAAACGTGAGGAGCTGTGGGCCAGGCTCAGTGAGGAGGTCAAACGTGAGGAGCTGTGGGCCAGGCTCAGTGAGGAGGTCAAACGTGAGGAGCTGTGGGCCAGGCTCAGTGAGGAGGTCAAACGTGAGGAGCTGTGGGCCAGGCTCAGTGAGGAGGTCAAACGTGAGGAGCTGTGGGCCAGGCTCAGTGATGAGGTCAAACGTGAGGAGCTGTGGGCCAGGCTCAGTGAGGAGGTCAAACGTGAGGAGCTGTGGGCCAGGCTCAGTGAGGAGGTCAAACGTGAGGAGCTGTGGGCCAGGCTCAGTGAGGAGGTCAAACGTGAGGAGCTGTGGGCCAGGCTCAGTGAGGAGGTCAAACGTGAGGAGCTGTGGGCCAGGCTCAGTGAGGAGGTCAAACGTGAGGAGCTGTGGGCCAGGCTCAGTGATGAGGTCAAACGTGAGGAGCTGTGGGCCAGGCTCAGTGAGGAGGTCAAACGTGAGGAGCTGTGGGCCAGGCTCAGTGAGGAGGTCAAACGTGAGGAGCTGTGGGCCAGGCTCAGTGAGGAGGTCAAACGTGAGGAGCTGTGGGCCAGGCTCAGTGAGGAGGTCAAACGTGAGGAGCTGTGGGCCAGGCTGGGGAGACCTCGCCTTTTCCTATCTTTAAATACGGATAATTACAGTCATTACTTTAAAGACGGCAGGAAGTGAGGAACAGCCAGGAAACAGACATGTTACAGTTTACACGCCTAAACAACCAAACATCCATTTGTCTGTTTCCATGTCGTCAGCTTCATTCTGGAACGTGCAGATGGACCAGGGGCTGGTCCACTGAAGATGACGTAACAGTTACAAAACATATTCTGAAACGCTTCACTAGAACTTATCAACACACAGAAGAAAAAGAACAGCAGGATGAAGGGTCTGGGAACAGCAGGAGGGAGGGTCTGGAGAACAGCAGGAGGGAGGGTCTGGAGAACAGCAGGATGGAGGGTCTGGAGAACAGCAGGATGAAGGGTCTGGAGAACAGCAGGAGGGAGGGTCTGGGAACAGCAGGAGGGAGGGTCTGGAGAACAGCAGGAGGGAGGGTCTGGAGAACAGCAGGATGGAGGGTCTGGAGAACAGCAGGATGAAGGGTCTGGGAACAGCAGGAGGGAGGGTCTGGAGAACAGCAGGAGGGAGGGTCTGGAGAACAGCAGGATGGAGGGTCTGGAGAACAGCAGGAGGGAGGGTCTGGAGAACAGCAGGATGGAGGGTCTGGAGAACAGCAGGATGGAGGGTCTGGGAACAGCAGGAGGGAGGGTCTGGAGAACAGCAGGAGGGAGGGTCTGGAGAACAGCAGGATGGAGGGTCTGGAGAACAGCAGGATGGAGGGTCTGGAGAACAGCAGGAGGGAGGGTCTGGAGAACAGCAGGATGGAGGGTCTGGAGAACAGCAGGATGGAGGGTCTGGGAACAGCAGGATGGAGGGTCTGGAGAACAGCAGGATGGAGGGTCTGGAGAACAGCAGGATGGAGGGTCTGGGAACAGCAGGAGGGAGGGTCTGGAGAACAGCAGGAGGGAGGGTCTGGAGAATATTGATTGCACATCTGCAGATATGAATGACCACAGCCAGACAAATATCGGATACCAGACCATCTCAAGGACTGTACTTTTTTATTGTCTAACGCGTGTGTGTGTGTGTGTTTATGTGTTTATGTGTGTGTGTGTGTGTTTATGTGTGTGTGTGTTTGTGTGTGTGTGTGTGTGTGTGTGTTTATGTGTGTGTTTATGTGTGTGTGTGTTTGTGTGTGTGTGTGTGTGTGTGTTTATGTGTGTGTGTGTGTGTTTATGTGTGTGTGTGTTTATGTGTGTGTGTGTTTATGTGTGTGTTTATGTGTGTGTGTGTGTGTGTGTGTGTGTGTGTGTGTGTTTGTGTGTGTGTGTGTGTGTGTGTGTGTTTATGTGTGTGTGTGTGTGTTTATGTGTGTGTGTGTTTATGTGTGTGTTTATGTGTGTGTGTGTGTGTGTGTGTGTTTATGTGTGTGTTTATGTGTGTGTGTGTGTGTGTGTGTGTGTGTGTGTGTGTGTGTGTGTGTGTCGCAGGTGGCAGAACGGGCCCTGTACTTCTGGAACAACGAGTACATCCTAAGTCTGATCGAGGAGAACTGTCAGGTCATCCTCCCTCTGGTGTTCGCTACACTCTACAGGGTCTCCAAGGAGCACTGGAATCAGTAAGACCACCACAAGACCACAAGACCACCACAAGACCACAAGACCACCACAAGACCACAAGACCACCACAAGACCACAAGACCACCACAAGACCACAAGACCACCACACAAGACCACCACAAGACCACAAGACCACCACAAGACCACAAGACCACCACAAGACCACAAGACCACCACAAGATCACAAGACCACCACAAGACCACAAGACCACCACAAGACCACAAGACCACCACAAGACTACCACAAGACCACAAGACCACCACAAGACCACAAGACCACCACAAGACCACAAGACCACCACAAGACCACAAGACCACCACACAAGACCACCACAAGACCACAAGACCACCACAAGACCACAAGACCACCACAAGACCACAAGACCACCACAAGATCACAAGACCACCACAAGACCACAAGACCACCACAAGACCACAAGACCACCACAAGATCACAAGACCACCACAAGACCACAAGACCACCACAAGACCACAAGACCACCACAAGACTACCACAAGACCACACGACTACCACAAGACCACAAGACCACCACAAGACCACAAGACCACCACAAGACCACAAGACCACCACAAGACCACAAGACTACCACAAGACCACAAGACCACCACAAGACCACAAGACCACCACAAGACCACAAGACTACCACAAGACCACAAGACCACCACAAGACCACAAGACCACCACAAGACCACAAGACTACCACAAGACCACAAGACCACCACAAGACCACAAGACTACCACAAGACCACAAGACCACCACAAGACCACAAGACCACCACAAGACCACAAGACTACCACAAGACCACAAGACCACCACAAGACCACAAGACCACCACAAGACCACAAGACTACCACAAGACCACAAGACCACCACAAGACCACAAGACCAACACAAGACTACCACAAGACTACCACAAGACCACAAGACCACAAGACCACCACAAGACCACAAGACCACCACAAGACCACAAGACCACCACACAAGACCACCACAAGACCACAAGACCACCACAAGACCACAAGACCACCACAAGACCACAAGACCACCACAAGACCACAAGACCACCACAAGATCACAAGACCACCACAAGACCACAAGACCACCACAAGACCACAAGACCACCACAAGACTACCACAAGACCACACGACTACCACAAGACCACAAGACCACCACAAGACCACAAGACCACCACAAGACCACAAGACCACCACAAGACCACAAGACCACCACACAAGACCACCACAAGACCACAAGACCACCACAAGACCACAAGACCACCACAAGACCACAAGACCACCACAAGATCACAAGACCACCACAAGACCACAAGACCACCACAAGACCACAAGACCACCACAAGATCACAAGACCACCACAAGACCACAAGACCACCACAAGACCACAAGACCACCACAAGACTACCACAAGACCACACGACTACCACAAGACCACAAGACCACCACAAGACCACAAGACCACCACAAGACCACAAGACCACCACAAGACCACAAGACTACCACAAGACCACAAGACCACCACAAGACCACAAGACCACCACAAGACCACAAGACCACCACAAGACCACAAGACTACCACAAGACCACAAGACCACCACAAGACCACAAGACCACCACAAGACCACAAGACTACCACAAGACCACAAGACCACCACAAGACCACAAGACCACCACAAGACCACAAGACTACCACAAGACCACAAGACCACCACAAGACCACAAGACCACCACAAGACCACAAGACTACCACAAGACCACAAGACCACCACAAGACCACAAGACCACCACAAGACCACAAGACCACCACAAGACCACAAGACTACCACAAGACCACAAGACCACCACAAGACCACAAGACCACCACAAGACCACAAGACTACCACAAGACCACAAGACCACCACAAGACCACAAGACCACCACAAGACCACAAGACTACCACAAGACCACAAGACCACCACAAGACCACAAGACCACCACAAGACCACAAGACTACCACAAGACCACAAGACCACCACAAGACCACAAGACCACCACAAGACCACAAGACTACCACAAGACCACAAGACCACCACAAGACCACAAGACCACCACAAGACCACAAGACTACCACAAGACCACAAGACCACCACAAGACCACAAGACCAACACAAGACTACCACAAGACTACCACAAGACCACAAGACCACAAGACCACCACAAGACCACAAGACCACCACAAGACCACAAGACCACCACAAGACCACAAGACTACCACAAAGTTTTGTTTTTTTCTGTTGTGCCACTTTTACTAATTGTTCACCTCTTATGACCCAAACTATTTGTATTATTATATATTGTTTGAAGTAAAAGGCTTTTATAAGACTAGATATTATAATATAACAGTGTCTTCAGGTCACTCAAGGCAAGCATGTGCAGAGGAGAAGTGCAGCTCTAACTGAGCATGTGCAGAGGAGAAGTGCAGCTCTAACTGAGCATGTGCAGAGGAGAAGTGCAGCTCTAACTGAGCATGTGCAGAGAAGAAGTGAAGCTCTAACTGAGCATGTGCAGAGAAGTGCAGCTCTAACTGAGCATGTGCAGAGGAGAGAAGCTCTAACTGAGCATGTGCAGAGGAGAAGTGCAGCTCTAACTGAGCATGTGCAGAGGAGAAGAGAAGCTCTAACTGAGCATGTGCAGAGAAGAGAAGCTCTAACTGAGCATGTGCAGAGGAGAAGTGCAGCTCTAACTGAGCATGTGCAGAGGAGAGAAGCTCTAACTGAGCATGTGCAGAGGAGAAGTGCAGCTCTAACTGAGCATGTGCAGAGGAGAAGAGAAGCTCTAACTGAGCATGTGCAGAGAAGAGAAGCTCTAACTGAGCATGTGCAGAGGAGAAGAGAAGCTCTAACTGAGCATGTGCAGAGGAGAAGTGAAGCTCTAACTGAGCATGTGCAGAGAAGAGAAGCTCTAACTGAGCATGTGCAGAGGAGAAGTGAAGCTTTAACTGAGCATGTGCAGAGAAGAGAAGAGAAGCTCTAACTGAGCATGTGCAGAGGAGAGAAGCTTCTGTGTTTGTAGCTCAGGCTCTTCATGTTTCTCATGATTAGACGTTCGTTAGAAACACAGGCAGGATTTTAATCACACGGAGCTAATTTGTGTCATGAATTGATCAGTGAGAATATTGAATCCAACAGAGGAAACACGTCATGTAGTTTGTGTCAGAAGGACAGACGCTCGACCTCTCAGTGTTCTAGCACAGTTCCTCTCAGTGTTCTACCACAGTTCCTCTCAGTGTTCTAGCACAGTTCCTCTCAGTGTTCTAGCACAGTTCCTCTCAGTGTTCTACCACAGTTCCTCTCAGTGTTCTACCACAGTTCCTCTCAGTGTTCTACCACAGTTCCTCTCAGTGTTCTACCACAGTTCTTCTCAGTGTTCTAGCACAGTTCCTCTCAGTGTTCTAGCACAGTTCCTCTCAGTGTTCTAGCACAGTTCCTCTCAGTGTTCTAGCACAGTTCCTCTCAGTGTTCTACCACAGTTCTTCTCAGTGTTCTAGCACAGTTCCTCTCAGTGTTCTAGCACAGTTCCTCTCAGTGTTCTAGCACAGTTCCTCTCAGTGTTCTAGCACAGTTCCTCTCAGTGTTCTACCACAGTTCTTCTCAGTGTTCTACCACAGTTCCTCTCAGTGTTCTACCACAGTTCCTCTCAGTGTTCTAGCACAGTTCCTCTCAGTGTTCTAGCACAGTTCCTCTCAGTGTTCTAGCACAGTTCCTCTCAGTGTTCTAGCACAGTTCCTCTCAGTGTTCTACCACAGTTCCTCTCAGTGTTCTAGCACAGTTCCTCTCAGTGTTCTACCACAGTTCGTCTCAGTGTTCTACCACAGTTCCTCTCAGTGTTCTAGCACAGTTCCTCTCAGTGTTCTAGCACAGTTCCTCTCAGTGTTCTAGCACAGTTCCTCTCAGTGTTCTACCACAGTTCCTCTCAGTGTTCTACCACAGTTCTTCTCAGTGTTCTAGCACAGTTCCTCTCAGTGTTCTACCACAGTTCCTCTCAGTGTTCTACCACAGTTCCTCTCAGTGTTCTACCACAGTTCCTCTCAGTGTTCTACCACAGTTCCTCTCAGTGTTCTACCACAGTTCCTCTCAGTGTTCTACCACAGTTCTTCTCAGTGTTCTAGCACAGTTCCTCTCAGTGTTCTACCACAGTTCCTCTCAGTGTTCTACCACAGTTCCTCTCAGTGTTCTACCACAGTTCCTCTCAGTGTTCTACCACAGTTCCTCTCAGTGTTCTACCACAGTTCTTCTCAGTGTTCTAGCACAGTTCCTCTCAGTGTTCTAGCACAGTTCCTCTCAGTGTTCTACCACAGTTCCTCTCAGTGTTCTACCACAGTTCCTCTCAGTGTTCTACCACAGTTCCTCTCAGTGTTCTACCACAGTTCCTCTCAGTGTTCTAGCACAGTTCCTCTCAGTGTTCTAGCACAGTTCCTCTCAGTGTTCTAGCACAGTTCCTCTCAGTGTTCTACCACAGTTCCTCTCAGTGTTCTAGCACAGTTCCTCTCAGTGTTCTAGCACAGTTCCTCTCAGTGTTCTAGCACAGTTCCTCTCAGTGTTCTAGCACAGTTCCTCTCAGTGTTCTACCACAGTTCCTCTCAGTGTTCTACCACAGTTCCTCTCAGTGTTCTACCACAGTTCCTCTCAGTGTTCTAGCACAGTTCCTCTCAGTGTTCTAGCACAGTTCCTCTCAGTGTTCTAGCACAGTTCCTCTCAGTGTTCTACCACAGTTCCTCTCAGTGTTCTACCACAGTTCCTCTCAGTGTTCTACCACAGTTCTTCTCAGTGTTCTAGCACAGTTCCTCTCAGTGTTCTAGCACAGTTCCTCTCAGTATTCTACCACAGTTCCTCTCAGTGTTCTACCACAGTTCCTCTCAGTGTTCTACCACAGTTCTTCTCAGTGTTCTAGCACAGTTCCTCTCAGTGTTCTAGCACAGTTCCTCTCAGTATTCTAGCACAGTTCCTCTCAGTGTTCTACCACAGTTCCTCTCAGTGTTCTAGCACAGTTCCTCTCAGTGTTCTACCACAGTTCCTCTCAGTGTTCTAGCACAGTTCCTCTCAGTGTTCTACCACAGTTCCTCTCAGTGTTCTGCCTGTTCTCTGTCTCAGGACCATCGTGTCTTTGATCTACAATGTGCTCAAGACTTTCATGGAGATGAACAGCAAACTGTTTGATGACCTCACTGCATCGTACAAGGTGGAGAAGCAGAAGTGAGTTTATGTCTCTCTCTCCTCTCTCCCCCAGTGTATGTTCTCTTAGGTTACACACAGAGTACACAGAGTTAACCACAGAGTACACAGAGACAGTTCTCTTAGGTTACACACAGAGTACACAGAGTTACACACAGAGTACACAGAGACAGATCTCTTAGGTTACACACAGAGTACACGGTGTTACACAGAGTACACAGAGTTACACACAGAGTACACAGAGACAGTTCTCTTAGGTTACACACAGAGTACACAGAGACAGATCTCTTAGGTTACACACAGAGTACACGGTGTTACACAGAGTACACAGAGTTACACACAGAGTACACAGAGACAGTTCTCTTAGTTTACACACAGAGTACACAGAGACAGATCTCTTAGGTTACACACAGAGGACACAGAGACAGTTCCCTTAGGTTACACACAGAGTACACAGAGACAGTTCTCTTAGGTTACACACAGAGTACACAGAGGCAGATCTCTTAGGTTACACACAGAGTACACAGAGTTACACACAGAGTTACACACAGAGTACACAGAGACAGATCTCTTTGGTTACACACAGAGTACACAGAGACAGATCTCTTAGGTTACACACAGAGTACACGGGGTTACACACAGAGTACACAGAGACAGTTCTCTTAGGTTACACACAGAGTACACAGAGTTACACACAGAGTACACAGAGACAGTTCCCTTAGGTTACACACAGAGTACACAGGGTTACACATAGAGTACACAGAGACCGTTCTCTTAGGTTACACACAGAGTACACAGAGACCGTTCTCTTAGGTTACACACAGAGTACACAGAGACAGATCTCTTAGGTTACACACAGAGTACACAGAGACAGATCTCTTAGGTTACACACAGAGTACACAGAGTTACACACAGAGTACACAGAGACAGTTCCCTTAGGTTACACACAGAGTACACAGAGTTACACACAGAGTACACAGAGTTACACACAGAGTACACAGAGACAGATCTCTTAGGTTACACACAGAGTACACAGAGACAGTTCCCTTAGGTTACACACAGAGTACACAGAGTTACACACAGAGTACACAGAGTTACACACAGAGTACACAGAGACAGTTCTCTTAGGTTACACACAGAGTACACAGAGACCATGTAGTCCCACACAGTTAAGGCTAAGGCTAAGATGTTAGCAGAGGCTAACGGTAGCGTTGTGTGTGCAGAGAGCTGAAGCGGGAGCGGGAGCGCGCTGACCTGTGGCGTGGGCTGGAGGAGCACCAGGAGCGCCGGCTGCAGATGCTCACTGAAGCCGCTCGGAACCAGCGCAACCTCCAGGAGCGAGCCGACAGAGGGGACCCACCCACAACCTGCAGCCCACAGAAGGGCCTCCCCGAGCAGCCCCAGCACAAGCCCAGCGGGGGGTCCAGTGCGGCCGGGGAGAGCACCACCTAGAAGGGCAGGGGGTCGCAGAGAGGGGGAGGTGTGGAGGGCAGGAGGAGGCGTGGCCTGCTGTCTGACCACAACAGACCAGGACACGTTTCTCCTGACACTTGTGTGAAAGTGGTTCACTTTGAGTCTGACATCGAGGAGCCAGAGAAGTGTTCAAACCAGTCCAACCCTGTCCATAGTACACGAATACTATGTTCTATATCTACTAGTACTAATCCAGACCGGATCAAACTGGTCCAGACCTGATCAAACTGGTCCAGACCTGATCAAACTGGTCCAGACCGGATCAAACTGCTCCAGACCTGATCAAACTGGTCCAGACCTGATCAAACTGGTCCAGACCTGATCAAACTGGTCCAGACCGGATCAAACTGGTCCAGACCTGATCAAACTGGTCCAGACTTGAAGAAACTGGTCCAGACCGGATCAGACCAGTTCAGGGTTCAGTCCACCACATGGTCCTCGCCAGCAGCCAGTGTCTTCATTTGAAGAGACGTTCCAAATAAAGGTTTGTAGCTTTATTCACCATCTCAGAAGATGAGGCTTCACGCTGCCTCCTCAGAGGAGCAGCCTTAGTCCTGGTGTAAAAGGATCTAAATATATCAGAGCTCGTGTCCTTCCAAGGGCTCCAGCTTCTTTCACTACAACTACAGAAGGATTGTTTTAAAGGGACAGAAGAGTGAACTCGTCTGGGGGAGACTCGCTCACTCTGACCCTCAGCACAAACCTCCAGTGGAACCACTTTCACACAAGCGCCCGACACAAGAGGCAGGTGCAAGAGGCAGGTGCACCGGCTGTAAATATCAAATATGAAATACAACATGCACCAGAACTGTTGGACACGCGGGTACGGGCTAGCTCCTCCCACTGTGGGCTCCACCAATCGGACGAGACAGAAAGTACAATAATGTTCTTCTTACTTGTTACTCTACTACTACTCTACTCTAAGTACCATGATGTTTTTATATACATATATATACATATATATATATATATATATATATATATATATAAACATAATTATGTCTGGATATTTCTGTAGTGTCTATTGGGAGAAAACTGTAGCAGAGCTTTTAAAGGGGCGCACCACTGGACTCTGAGGCATGATGACCACGCCCAGGACCACGCCCAGGACCCCTCCCTTTAAGATGCACGAATGAACAGGGATTAGTGAGTGTTTCTTTACTCATGGATGGAACAGAGCAAAACTATTTCAACGTTTGGGTTCGAGAAAACGATACGAGATTTTGAACTATGATATCAACTCTTCACGATCTACAAAGTGAGCTACGTCTGGATGAGCGACGAGAGATACCGGTCATTTTGGTCTCGATCTGATGGTTTTTCACAGTGTCGGACCCATCGACGTCCAGAGTTTCCCAGCCACACATTTACCTCCAAATATTTGACATTTTAGAAACTTAAATAAATAAAAAATATAAATATAAGTGTGGACCTTTCTTTGGGGCTCCATCCTCACATGCCACGCCCTGTCAGCTAAAAGAAGCACTCCCTAATCTCTGTCTCTAGGCTCAACAGACCATACATGGACTTCCTCAGTGTCCACCTCCACCCTCGGTTTGACCTTATATGGGCGCGACACAGGGACACTTCTGTTAGCAATATTTCCTTCTTTCAGGATCCACTGGGGTTTCATTTACATCCTGGATATTCACATTGTCTTAAAGGTACTCTTTGTGTATCATTTGATGATGATTTTTGCTTTGTAATTATGTCGTAGATTTCTTGTATGAACATGTGAATACTATTTATTTTGTCCTGCAGAGGGCGCTGTGCAGGAGGCCGTGTGAGACGAATGTAAAGTTAGCAGACCGATTGTGTTTTTTTAATGCCAGACATTCAGAGCTACCTGTGGAACCCAAATGTCCAACACTCCTGTCCAGACCAAGTCCAGACCAAGTCCAGTCCAAATCCAGTCCAAATCCAGTCCAAGTCCAGTCCAAGTCCAGTCCAAATCCAGACCAAGTCCAGTCCAAGTCCAGTCCAAATCCAGACCAAATCCAGTCCAAATCCAGTCCAAATCCAGTCCAAGTCCAGTCCAAGTCCAGTCCAAATCCAGTCCAAATCCAGACCAAATCCAGACCAAATCCAGTCCAAGTCCAGTCCAAGTCCAGTCCAAGTCCAGTCCAAGTCCAGTCCAAGTCCAGTCCAAATCCAGTCCAAGTCCAGTCCAAGTCCAGTCCAAATCCAGACCAAGTCCAGTCCAAGTCCAGTCCAAATCCAGACCAAATCCAGACCAAATCCAGACCAAGTCCAGTCCAAGTCCAGTCCAAGTCCAGTCCAAGTCCAGTCCAAATCCAGACCAAATCCAGACCAAGTCCAGTCCAAGTCCAGTCCAAGTCCAGTCCAAGTCCAGTCCAAGTCCAGTCCAAGTCCAGTCCAAATCCAGACCAAGTCCAGTCCAAGTCCAGTCCAAATCCAGACCAAATCCAGTCCAAGTCCAGTCCAAGTCCAGTCCAAGTCCAGTCCAAATCCAGACCAAGTCCAGTCCAAGTCCAGTCCAAATCCAGACCAAGTCCAGTCCAAGTCCAGTCCAAGTCCAGTCCAAGTCCAGTCCAAGTCCAGTCCAAATCCAGACCAAATCCAGACCAAATCCAGACCAAGTCCAGTCCAAGTCCAGTCCAAGTCCAGTCCAAGTCCAGTCCAAATCCAGACCAAATCCAGACCAAGTCCAGTCCAAGTCCAGTCCAAGTCCAGTCCAAGTCCAGTCCAAGTCCAGTCCAAATCCAGACCAAGTCCAGTCCAAGTCCAGTCCAAGTCCAGTCCAAATCCAGACCAAATCCAGACCAAGTCCAGTCCAAGTCCAGTCCAAATCCAGACCAAGTCCAGTCCAAGTCCAGTCCAAGTCCAGACCAAATCCAGTCCAAGTCCAGTCCAAATCCAGACCAAGTCCAGTCCAAGTCCAGTCCAAGTCCAGTCCAAATCCAGACCAAATCCAGACCAAATCCAGACCAAGTCCAGTCCAAGTCCAGTCCAAGTCCAGTCCAAATCCAGACCAAATCCAGACCAAATCCAGACCAGGTCCAGTCCAAATCCCCATAGTCCACAGAGCAGAAGAGCAGAGCAGTTTGTCCCTGCAATTTGAGACGGGTTTTCTGCTTCTAGTCTAATCAAACCCGTGTAAAGTTGGACCTCAGACGTCCACAAATGTCCTGATATGTGTTGAGACGCATTATTCAGAACACTTTCACAGACTGATCCGGGGACTGATCCGGGGACTGATCCGGGGACTGATCCTTGGACTGATCCTTGGACTGATCCGGGGACTGATCCGGGGACTGATCCGGGGACTGATCCTTGGACTGATCCTTGGACTGATCCTTGGACTGATCCGGGGACTGATCCTTGGACTGATCCTTGGACTGATCCTTGGACTGATCCTTGGACTGATCCGGGGACTGATCCTTGGACTGATCCTTGGACTGATCCGGGGACTGATCCGGGGACTGATCCGGAGACTGATCCGGAGACTGATCCGGGGACTGATCCTTGGACTGATCCTTGGACTGATCCGGAGACTGATCCGGGGACTGATCCTTGGACTGATCCTTGAACTGATCCGGGGACTGATCCTTGGACTGATCCGGAGACTGATCCGGGGACTGATCCTTGGACTGATCCTTGGACTGATCCGGGGACTGATCCTTGGACTGATCCTTGAACTGATCCGGGGACTGATCCTTGGACTGATCCGGGGACTGATCCGGGGACTGATCCTTGGACTGATCCTTGGACTGATCCTTGGACTGATCCTTGGACTGATCCTTGGACTGATCCGGGGACTGATCCGGAGACTGATCCGGAGACTGATCCGGGGACTGATCCTTGGACTGATCCGGGGACTGATCCTTGAACTGATCCGGGGACTGATCCTTGAACTGATCCGGGGACTGATCCTTGGACTGATCCGGAGACTGATCCGGGGACTGATCCTTGGACTGATCCTTGGACTGATCCGGGGACTGATCCTTGGACTGATCCTTGAACTGATCCGGGGACTGATCCTTGGACTGATCCGGGGACTGATCCGGGGACTGATCCTTGGACTGATCCTTGGACTGATCCTTGGACTGATCCTTGGACTGATCCTTGGACTGATCCGGGGACTGATCCGGAGACTGATCCGGAGACTGATCCGGGGACTGATCCTTGGACTGATCCGGGGACTGATCCTTGAACTGATCCGGGGACTGATCCTTGAACTGATCCGGGGACTGATCCTTGGACTGATCCGGAGACTGATCCGGGGACTGGACTGACTGCAGGACCTTTTAAATCTCTGGTAGAATCCATTTCTGTTCCTGCTCTTCTCAAAACCTCCCACCACATAAACCCTTCTCTGTGGATCTCACCCTCTGTGGACAACGTAAAGGACCGTGTGCAGTGGACAGGCCGGGGCCGGGCCGGGGCCGGGCCGAGGCCGGGGCCAGGCCGGGGACAGGAGCCAGGCCGGAGCCGGTCCGGGGGCCAGTCCGGGGCCAGACTGGGGGCCATTAACCTGTACTGAGGACATGTCCATTGGCATCACGTAGCATCTCTCTCACTTAGATTTGCACTGTCTGTTGTGTTAGAAGAAGACGTATATTTTGGGGACCAACACTTCTGGGGTGAAACTGTGTGTGACATGACAGAGGTTCCTATGTCAATGAAATCACTTTGAGAAAACACGTCTGCTGACTTTTCTGTTCCTACGTCTTTGCTGTCAGTAAGAAAGAGCTCTAAAGACACACCTCAGAGCAGTATAAAGCTCTAAAGACACACCTCAGAGTGTATAAAGCTCTAAAGACACACCTCAGAGTGTATAAAGCTCTAAAGACACACCTCAGAGTGTTATAAAGCTCTAAAGACACACCTCAGAGTGTATAAAGCTCTAAAGACACACCTCAGAGTATTATAAAGCTCTAAAGACACACCTCAGAGTGTTATAAAGCTCTAAAGACACACCTCAGAGTGTATAAAGCTCTAAAGACACACCTCAGAGTGTTATAAAGCTCTAAAGACACACCTCAGACTGTATAAAGCTCTATAGACACACCTCAGACTGTATAAAGCTCTAAAGACACACCTCAGAGTGTATAAAGCTCTAAAGACACACCTCAGAGTGTATAAAGCTCTAAAGACACACCTCAGAGTGTTATAAAGCTCTAAAGACACACCTCAGAGTGTATAAAGCTCTAAAGACACACCTCAGAGTGTATAAAGCTCTAAAGACACACCTCAGAGTGTATAAAGCTCTAAAGACACACCTCAGAGCAGTATAAAGCTCTAAAGACAAACCTCAGAGTGTATAAAGCTCTAAAGACACACCTCAGAGTATTATAAAGCTCTAAAGACACACCTCAGAGTGTATAAAGCTCTAAAGACACACCTCAGAGTGTTATAAAGCTCTAAAGACACACCTCAGAGTGTTATAAAGCTCTAAAGACACACCTCAGAGTGTTATAAAGCTCTAAAGACACACCTCAGAGTGTTATAAAGCTCTAAAGACACATTTGACAGACTCTGGAAAGAGGGGTGAGACAAGGCTGTGCTTGGTCGCCCTTCCTGTTTGCTTTGTGCTTTTGTACCCTTGGCCCAATATATTAGACAATTAAAAACAATTAATGGTGTTACAATTTATGGGAGAGAAAATCTCATTTCCTGCTACGCAGTGATGTTCTATCATTCTTTAACAAACAAGAAGATTCCATTTCCTTCATAATATTGGTCCAGAACAGAATCTCTGAAATATTTAGGTGTTAAAAGAAAAATGTGTTTTTGAAAAGTGTCTTTAATTCTGCTGCTGTGCTGGGATTCTGGACCCCAATCTGGAGGTTCTGTCTCAGCAGAGGACAAACTGCCTTAAGACCAACAGCTCTGACCCTCTGGAAAACAAACCCTATAAAGGCTTTTCCACAGATTGTAAACGAAACATACAGTCCCATCACTCTCCAGGGGAACGTCTATGGGAACATGTACATACTATGTACAGAGAAGCACAACATCTAATGTTTGGGAAGAATTCAGTAGGAAAAACACCATGTCAAAGTCTGCATTATTCACAGTATTCACAGTATTCACAGTATTCACAGTATTCACAGTATTCACAGTATCCACAGTATCCACAGTATTCACATTATCCACATTATCCACAGTATCCACAGTATTCACAGTATTCACATTATCCACAGTATTCACAGTATTCACAGTATTCACAGTATCCACAGTATCCACAGTATTCACATTATCCACATTATCCACAGTATTCACAGTATTCACAGTATCCACAGTATCCACAGTATTCACAGTATTCACATTATCCACAGTATTCACAGTATTCACAGTATTCACATTATCCACAGTATTCACAGTATTCACATTATCCACAGTATTCACATTATCCACAGTATTCACAGTATTCACAGTATTCACAGTATTCACATTATCCACAGTATTCACAGTATTCACAGTATTCACATTATCCACAGTATTCACATTATCCACAGTATTCACAGTATTCACAGTATTCACAGTATTCACATTATCCACAGTATTCACAGTATTCACAGTATTCACAGTATTCACAGTATTCACAGTATTCACATTATCCACAGTATTCACAGTATTCACAGTATTCACAGTATTCACAGTATTCACAGTATTCACATTATCCACAGTATTCACAGTATTCACAGGGAAATACTGGGTTGTGGATGAACTGTGACTCGTGGGGTTTGGAGAGAGCGCTTTTATTTCACTTTATACAGATTTTCATTTGATTTCAAAACAATGTATCTTGGCTGTAAATCTCCCAGAATCCCTTGCTGGATATGTGGACTATACTTTGTGCTGCAGCAACAAACAAAAGAAATAACAGGGACAAAGCCAAAAGATGGGTCAGAAATGACTTTAGGCATTTACAAAATGGAAAATGTGACTTTTGAACTTAGTGGCACCGGTGGACACACGGGGGACATTTTTCTTTGGAGTTCTCTATTTCCTTTTCACTTAATGAAAATGAATCGTGGCAGTTGAAGTTGTGATCTCGGGCCGTTACAAAAGTAAATTGAGTTGAATTGAGTTTGACAAAGCGTGTGAAGTGGCCCCTGGAGCCTCTTTCCCACTGCAGCCGACCTCGTCTCCGACCTCGCATGCACGGCCCGCGCACAGGTTCCCCAAACACACGGGGGCCCCGGGCCTTTCCAGCACTTTTCCATGTAATTGCCATGATGTCAGAGAGAGTCCGCTCCAGAACAAGAGGAGCGCGGAGCCGCGGCTGCGCCCGGTACAGAGCGCACCGAGCCCGGCACAGAGCGCACCCAGCCCGGCACACAGCGCACCCAGCCCGGCACACAGCGCACCCAGCGCACCCAGCCCGGCACAGAGCGCACCCAGCCCGGCACACAGCGCACCCAGCCCGGCACACAGCGCACCCAGCCCGGCACACAGCGCACCCAGCCCGGCACACAGCGCACCCAGCGCACCCAGCCCGGCACAGAGCGCACCCAGCCCGGCACACAGCGCACCCAGCGCACCCAGCCCGGCACACAGCGCACCCAGCCCGGCACACAGCGCACCCAGCCCGGCACACAGCGCACCCAGCGCACCCAGCCCGGCACAGAGCGCACCCAGCCCGGCACACAGCGCACCCAGCCCGGCACACAGCGCACCCAGCGCACCCAGCCCGGCACAGAGCGCACCCAGCCCGGCACACAGCGCACCCAGCCCGGCACAGAGCGCACCCAGCCCGGCACACAGCGCACCCAGCCCGGCACACAGCGCACCCAGCCCGGCACACAGCGCACCCAGCCCGGCACACAGCGCACCCAGCCCGGCACACAGCGCACCCAGCCCGGCACAGAGCGCACCCAGCCCGGCACACAGCGCACCCAGCCCGGCACACAGCGCACCCAGCCCGGCACAGGCGGACACGCACGGACAGCTCCCGGTCCCGTCCACCGCCATCAAGGTGAGTCCAGCACGCGCACACACACACGCACGCGCACGCGCAATCCTGTAGGCTACTTTTAGAACTTCAAACTTGAAAGGTTCAAATTGTTTACAGAAAAAAACATTGTTATGCTAAATCCGTTTTTCATTTAAAGTAGTTTGCATAAGATAAGATAAGATAAGATATGCCTTTATTGTCCACACATGGGGACATTTTGGTGTTACACTGCAGTAGATAAAGGAGAAAAGGACAGAAAACTTATAGGAAGTTTAAAAAACACTCTTAATAGAAGAACTCTTATAAACAAAAACTTATTAACAAAACTGTAAACAGGTCCTCTCATCTCTTAATAATGGAATGGAGGGAAGAAAGATATAAATAAAGATGAAAATAATCTAAATAAAAATACAGATAAAAATAATAATAAAAATAGCTGGCATAAGACAAATAATACTAATAATAATAATGGCAAAGTAAACACTCTTACATTTGGAGTCATGAGGACTTGAACTTTCCTTCTGTTGTTTCATAAAAATGTTTTTCGGGTTATGGATGAGTGCAGTAGCCGCAGTGAACGGTAGAGGGAGCTCTTACAAAGATGAGCAGAACCAAGAGGCCAGGAAGAGAGAGAGGGCAGCTCTGCCCAGGAGGAATCTGACCGCAGGTGCCAGTGTGGCAGATTGGCAGCCTCACGTCAGCCAGGGCAGATGTGGCTACAGAAATAGTTTATAATATCACATTATTTGAGGTGTAACTTGAGGAAAAGATGATGGCAAGAAAAGGGAGGATATAAGGCTTCATCACCTGCTTGTGAATCTCTCCCAGCATGCACCTCTCTCCCGTCCTCCTGCTGCTGGTTTCTGTGGCAGCTGTGGAATGTGTTGTCATGACAACAACGTTACATGGCTTCCGAGGATGTGCTGTGAGGGAATTCTCCTTTGTGGCCCAAAAACCTGGATGTAAAAGCCTGCGCATCATCACCGAGGCCTGCTGGGGGCGCTGCCACACCTGGGAGGTACTCTTCTTACACACGCACACATGCTCATGGAGGGCCCTCAGGAGCTCAGTAATAGGCATTTATCATTCGGAGAACATGTAATAAGGGCCCCTAAGACGGGTCATACTTGGAGCCTGCAAAATGTAATCATCAAGAGTATGAAGCCTGAAATGATTTAGATGAAGCTTATTTCTGCCTCATGGTGGCGCTCTCTGTGGTTCTTCTCTGCTCTTACAGAGGCCGGTGCTGGAGCCGCCGTACGTCCACCGGCACCACCGCGTCTGCATGTACAGCCGCAGCCGCCCCATGACGGCCCGGCTGCCTGGCTGCCTGCCCCATGTGTCGCCGCTCTACCACTATCCTCTGGCCCTGTCCTGCCACTGCGCCATCTGCTCCACGCTGGACACCGAGTGCGAGACCTTCTGACCTTCTCACCTTCTGACCTTCTGACCTTCTCACCTTCTGACCTTCTGACCTTCTCACCTTCTGACCTTCTGACCTTCTCACCTTCTGACCTTCTCACCTTCTGACCTTCTCACCTTCTCACCTTCTGACCTTCTCACCTTCTGACCTTCTGACCTTCTGACCTTCTCACCTTCTGACCTTCTCACCTTCTGACCTTCTCACCTTCTGACCTTCTGACCTTCTCACCTTCTCACCTTCTGACCTTCTGACCTTCTCACCTTCTGACCTTCTCACCTTCTCACCTTCTGACCTTCTGACCTTCTGACCTTCTCACCTTCTGACCTTCTCACCTTCTCACCTTCTGACCTTCTCACCTTCTGACCTTCTGACCTTCTCACCTTCTGACCTTCTCACCTTCTGACCTTCTCACCTTCTGACCTTCTCACCTTCTCACCTTCTCACCTTCTGACCTTCTCACCTTCTGACCTTCTGACCTTCTCACCTTCTGACCTTCTCACCTTCTGACCTTCTGACCTTCTGACCTTCTCACCTTCTGACCTTCTGACCTTCTCACCTTCTGACCTTCTCACCTTCTGACCTTCTCACCTTCTGACCTTCTCACCTTCTCACCTTCTCACCTTCTGACCTTCTCACCTTCTGACCTTCTGACCTTCTCACCTTCTGACCTTCTCACCTTCTGACCTTCTGACCTTCTGACTTTCTCACCTTCTCACCTTCTGACCTTCTGACCTTCTCACCTTCTCACCTTCTGACCTTCTCACCTTCTGACCTTCTCACCTTCTGACCTTCTCACCTTCTCACCTTCTGACCTTCTCACCTTCTGACCTTCTCACCTTCTCACCTTCTGACCTTCTGACCTTCTGACCTTCTCACCTTCTCACCTTCTGACCTTCTGACCTTCTCACCTTCTGACCTTCTCACCTTCTGACCTTCTCACCTTCTGACCTTCTGACCTTCTGACCTTCTCACCTTCTGACCTTCTGACCTTCTCACCTGCTGACCTTCTGACCTTCTCACCTTCTGACCTTCTCACCTTCTGACCTGCTGACCTTCTCACCTTCTGACCTTCTCACCTTCTGACCTTCTCACCTTCTCACCTTCTGACCTTCTCACCTTCTGACCTGCTGACCTTCTGACCTTCTCACCTTCTGACCTTCTCACCTTCTCACCTTCTGACCTGCTGACCTTCTCACCTTCTGACCTTCTGACCTTCTCACCTTCTGACCTGCTGACCTTCTCACCTTCTCACCTTCTGACCTTCTCACCTTCTGACCTTCTGACCTCCTCACCTTCTGACCTTCTCACCTTCTGACCTTCTCACCTTCTGACCCTCTGACCTTCTCACCTTCTGACCTCCTCAACTTCTGACCTTCTCACCTTCTGACCTTCTGACCTTCTCACCTTCTGACCTTCTCACCTTCTGACCTTCTCACCTTCTGACCTTCTCACCTTCTGACCTTCTGACCTTCTCACCTTCTCACCTTCTGACCTTCTCACCTTCTGACCTTCTCACCTTCTCACCTTCTCACCTTCTGACCTTCTGACCTTCTGACCTTCTCACCTTCTGACCTTCTGACCTTCTCACCTTCTGACCTTCTCACCTTCTCACCTTCTGACCTTCTGACCTTCTCACCTTCTCACCTTCTGACCTTCTCAACTTCTGACCTTCTCACCTTCTGACCTTCTCACCTTCTGACCTTCTGACCTTCTGACCTTCTCACCTTCTGACCTTCTCACCTTCTGACCTTCTGACTGCCTGCGCACACAAAATCGAATGTTCTGCAGTTTGATGATGCCACGGTCCAGATGCAGCCGAGCAAAAGACTTGATCTCAATCATCGAAAAACCAAAACATGTGGAAATGTATAAGAACTGACATTTTGGAATTCTATTATTTTCTCCTCTGACCCTCTCCTCTGACCTCTGACCCTCTCCTCTTCTCCACTGACCTCTGACCCTCTTCTCCTCTGACCTCTGACCCTCTCATCTGACCTCTGACCCTCTCCTCTGACCTCTGACCCTCTCCTCTGACCCTCTCCTCTTCTCCTCTGACCTCTGACCCTCTCCTCTTCTCCTCTGACCTCTGACCCTCTCCTCTGTACATGTGGATGTGGCTGAATAATAAACACAATGTGCTTTTATAACAATGACACATGAAGTCTGTGTAATACCTGAGTCCTGTGTGTCAGATGTCAGAATATATGTGACCCCCAGAATATATGTGACCCCTCAGAATATATGTGACCCCCAGAATATATGTGACCCTCAGAATATATGTGACCCCCAGAATATATGTGACCCCCAGAATATATGTGACCCTCAGAATATATGTGACCCCCAGAATATATGTGACCCTCAGAATATATGTGACCCCCAGAATATATGTGACCCCTCAGAATATATGTGACCCTCAGAATATATGTGACCCCCAGAATATATGTGACCCCCAGAATATATGTGACCCCTCAGAATATATGTGACCCCCAGAATATATGTGACCCTCAGAATATATGTGACCCCCAGAATATATGTGACCCCTCAGAATATATGTGACCCCCAAAATATATATGTGACCCTCAGAATATATGTGACCCCCAGAATATTTGTGACCCCTCAGAATATATGTGACCCCCAGAATAGATGTGACCCCCAGAATATTTGTGAACCCTCAGAATATATGTGACCCCCAGAATATTTGTGACCGCTCAGAATATATGTGGCCCCCAGAATATATGTGACCCCCAAAATATATATGTGACCCTCAGAATATATGTGACCCCCAGAATATATGTGACCCCCAGAATATTTGTGACCCCTCAGAATATATGTGACCCCCAGAATATATGTGACCCCCATAATATATATGTGACCCCTCAGAATATATGTGACCGCTCAGAATATATGTGGCCCCCAGAATATATGTGACCCCCAAAATATATATGTGACCCTCAGAATATATGTGACCCCTCAGAATATATGTGACCCCCAGAATATATGTGACCCCCATAATATATATGTGACCCCTCAGAATATATGTGACCGCTCAGAATATATGTGGCCCCCAGAATATATGTGACCCCCAAAATATATATGTGACCCTCAGAATATATGTGACCCCCAGAATATATGTGACCCCCATAATATATATGTGACCCCTCAGAATATATGTGACCGCTCAGAATATATGTGGCCCCCAGAATATATGTGACCCCCAAAATATATATGTGACCCTCAGAATATATGTGACCCCCAGAATATATGTGACCCCCAGAATATGTGTGAACCCTCAGAATATATGTGACCCCCAGAATATATGTGACCCCTCAGAATATATGTGACCCCCAGAATATATGTGACCCCCAGAATATATGTGACCCCCAAAATATATATGTGACCCCCAGAATATATGTGACCCTCAGAATATATGTGACCCCCAGAATATATGTGACCCTCAGAATATGTGACCCCCAGAATATATGTGACCCCCAAAATATATGTGACCCCTCAGAATATATGTGACCCCCAGAATATATGTGACCCCAAAATATATGTGACCCCTCAGAATATATGTGACCCCCAGAATATATATGACCCCTCAGAATATATGTGACCCCCAGAATATATGTGACCCTCAGAATATAAGTGACCCCCAAAATATAAGTGACCCCTCAGAATATATGTGGCCCCCAGAATATATGTGACCCCCAGAATATATGTGACCCCCAGAATATGTGTGAACCCTCAGAATATATGTGACCCTCAGAATATATGTGACCCCCAGAATATATGTGACCCCCAAAATATATGTGACCCCTCAGAATATATGTGACCCCCAGAATATATGTGACCCCTCAGAATATATGTGACCCTCAGAATATATGTGACCCTCAGAATATATGTGACCCCAAAATATATGTGACCCCTCAGAATATATGTGACCCCCAGAATATATATGACCCCTCAGAATATATGTGACCCCCAGAATATATGTGACCCTCAGAATATAAGTGACCCCCAAAATATAAGTGACCCCTCAGAATATATGTGGCCCCCAGAATATATGTGACCCCCAGAATATATGTGACCCCCAGAATATGTGTGAACCCTCAGAATATATGTGACCCCCAGAATATATGTGACCAGAAGCCCTCTATGATGACAACAAGAACAAGGCAGTTTACATCGCCCGGATCGGCGTCACCGGGGCCCCATCCTCAAATCAAATCAAATTAATTTATTTTTGTAAGGCCCAAAATCACAACAACAGTTGCCTCTGAGGGCCACAGGGAGAAATGAATCAACAATGTCTGTGGTGGCGATGAAGTCAGACAATGTCTGTGGTGGCGAGGGACGATGTCCCAGGGTCCTCTGTCCTTAGACTCTCCTTCTCGGCCAGGAAAAACTACAAAAAAAACTCTTTGGGGAAAAAGCGTAGAAACCTGGAGGAGTTCCAGTGAAGGAGAGATCCCACTCTCACAGACGGACACGAGGAGACTGGAGCTGGACCCACTCTTCAGGCAGAAGAGGGACCGTCTGAGTCGAGCTGGACCCACTCTTCAGGCAGATGAGGGACCGTCTGAGTCGAGCTGGACCCACTCTTCAGGCAGATGAGGGACCGACTGAGGCGAGCTGGACCCACTCTTCAGGCAGATGAGGGACCGACTGAGGCGAGCTGGACCCACTCTTCAGGCAGATGAGGGACCGACTGAGGCGAGCTGGACCCACTCTTCAGGCAGATGAGGGACCGTCGGAGGCGAGCTGGACCCACTCTTCAGGCAGATGAGGGACCGTCCACACAGGGCAGGGACCACTTCACCAGGGGAGGGGCATCTGGGTCCACAGGTCCTCAGGAGTGAGAAAAAGAAAAGAAGGCGGTGAACAGTTTGCAAGTGGAATCAAAAAATAAATATTGTTTGATAGCATAAGTAGTCAGAAGAAGAAGAGGATAGTGCTCAAGCTGTCATACTTCCCCCAGCATAGTTACTCCTAGGGCAGTGTAGCTAAAGCTGTGGGTTTATGTTTCTGTTCCTAACTACTCTGACCATAAGCGATTTCGAAGAGGAACGTTTTAAGCCTGGACTTAAATGAAGAGACTGTGTCAGCATATTTAACATGGGTCGGGAGCTGATTCCATAACACAGGAGCTTGGTAGCTAAACGCTCTACCTCCTACAGTACTTTTAGAGACTCTTGGCACCACCAGAAGGCCGGCATTCTGAGAGCGAAGAGCTCTGTTTGGATGATATGGTTCTATAGCATCTTTGAGGTAGGATGGGGCCATGTCATTTATGGCTTTGTAAGTCAGGAGTAGAATTTTAAATTTGATTCTAAACTTGACAAGGAGCCAGTGAAGAGACTTCAGCACTGGCGTAATGTGCTCTCTTCTTTTTGTTCCTGTTAGTAATCTTGCTGCTGCATTTTGAACCAGTTGAAAGCTTTTTATGGAGCTTTTAGGACACGCTGCAAGCAGGGAGTTACAGTAGTCTAATCTAGTCGTTACAAATGCATGGATAAGTTTTTCAGCATCACTTTTAGGCAGGATTCTTCTGATTTTGGCGATGTTGCGCAAATGGAAATAGGCTGTTTTACAAGCTTGATTTATATGAGCTTTAAATGAGAGCTCCTGGTCAAATAAGACTCCAAGGTTTCTTACAGTAGAACTGGAGGCTACACTGACATTGTCCAGTGTGACTATCTGCTCAGATAGAGCGTCTCGTAGATGCTTAGGGCCAAGCACAATGACCTCGGTTTTTTCAGGGTTAAGAAGCAGGTAGTTTAGTGTCATCCAGGTTTTTATCTCCTTCACACAAGTACTAAGTCTGTCTACTTGATCGCTCTGATCAGGTTTCATTGATAAATACAGCTGAGTGTCGTCTGCATAGCAGTGGAAGTTAATGCCATGCTTTCTAATAATGTTGCCTAATGGTAGCATATAAAGAGTAAACAGAATTGGACCGAGTACTGAACCCTGTGGCACACCGTGAATTACTTTAGAGCTTGGTGAGGAGCTCTGGTTTACATTAACAAATTGGAACCTATCAGATAGATAGGATTTAAACCAGCTGAGGGCTGTTCCTCCAACACCTACATCACATTCTAACCTCTGCAGTAGAATGTTGTGGTCGATGGTGTCAAACGCTGCGCTGAGGTCCAACAGAACCAGGATTGAGACCAGTCCATCGTCAGCGGCTAATAACAAATCATTTGTGACTTTAACTAGTGCAGTTTCAGTGCTGTGGTGGGCTCTGAACCCTGACTGGAAAACTTCAAATAAGTTATTGTCCTGCAGGTGGCGACAAAGCTGTTTTACTACAACTTTTTCAAGGATTTTAGAGACGAAGGGAAGATTTGAAATAGGTCTGTATGTAGCATATGTGAGAATATGCCACTGGGCTAGATCAGAAGGTTCGACTCAGGGAGGTGCATGTAAGCAATAATACAAAAACCAGCGAATCAAAGTGCGGCTGTGCCTTATATATTTACAGTGACCAACATACCAATATTTACAATATATACAATCTGCAGATTTCTAATGGTATACTGAAACGTATTACAATTTCTGGTGCTATCAATAACAATCCAAGGTTCAATAATGTTCAGTGCAAGACATCCACGGTAGAAAGCACACACACTCATAGTAACACTTGCAAATCTCAATGAAAATAGTACAAATGTCCATAAAAGAAGCAACCGAGTTCATTGTATGTATTGTCCAAAAATATAGCGCTGTGACTGAGGGGAGAGTTCGCAAGGTGTGTGGTGTCTTTCGGGTGGGAGTGGACGGCTGAATCAGCCCCTACCACACCGCAGGTGGCTCATGTTGGAAAGTTTGTAGTTTTGTAATGTTCAGTGTTCAGTTCTGGTTCTGGGTCCAGGCTGGTCTCAGCTCGCCATCAAGTTAATCCTTCGTTCTGGTACCCCACTGGGCACACCTGGTACCCCACTGGGCACACCTGGCCTGCGATCAATAAACAGGTCCATCAGTGTAATACCCAACATTTAGCTAGCTTCTAGGTTCTTTGGTTCATCTCTTTAAATTACAAGTAATGCAGTAAATACTTATTACATTCAGTTGTACAAATACATTTAAATAAACACTTGAATAAATACCTGTTTAGATAAATAATCTGTTGTCACGGCAATGAATATAATATATATATATATATATATATATATATATATATATATATATATATATAATCTCAATAATCAAAGCAATATGCATCACAACAAGAAGACTCAGACAGACTCACCAAATTCCACGTTTTCCTGCGCGCTACGAGTCCAGCATCAGCGGCGGTTGATAAAGCGTCTATTAACATACACGAGTTTAAAACCGGCGACATTTAAGATGATTAAAAAGCGGATGTTTGTTGCAAAGCGTACCTGGTTCAGCCGTCCTGTCGCCTCTCCCCACCCCGTGCCCGGAGAGGCACACAGGAAGCTGATATTGAACCGGCAAGCGTGTGATTGGCTAAAGTGACGCAGTGCGTGCGTGACGCGCAACATACGTAAACCACGTGACAAGAAGTATTGGGAGTTGTAGTTTTTTTTCCTATTTGCAACAAAAGTACGTGGGTTACATCCTCCCCGCCTAAATTCGTGCACGTCCCGGTGCATGTTCGACAACGAGGAACGGTTATTTACTACTGACAGCCAACACATCAGAAAGACTATGCAACAATGTTTGGACTACTGAGATCAATGGATTACCACGAGCGTAATATTGGAGTCTGTTAGGTGGTACTCTACGTCGTTCTGAACGTTTAACAGTAGTGTCAGGCAAGTCAGTGTCAGGCAAGTCAGTGTCAGGCAAGTCAGTGTCAGGCAAGTCAGTGTCAGGCAAGTCAGTGTCAGGCAAGTCAGTGTCAGGCTTTGGTGGCTCTACTAGAGTGACTACATCTGGAGGACCTTCATCGGTGGAATCGATTGAACTTCCTTCAGAATCAGGTAAGCTAGTGCTTTCAGGTAGATGCTCTTCATTTACAGGTTCAGTTCCAATGGGTTCTGGTAAAGTTTCTTCTACTTCCAAATCCAAAGTTGGGTGACAGCACTTAGAGGGACTTGATCCGTGTTGGGTGTCAACCTCAACGGGCAGTGTCCTTTGGTCATCAATGAGTAAAACAGGAGCGTGATGTTTGTCTACGGTGAAGTGCATAGTTGGTGGACTGACATAGGGGATCCAATTATCATGGCCTTCATCCTCAGCAGCGGAGTTTGCGAGATTGTCAATGTTTTTATGCTGTCGAGTTATGGGTCTACGGACCGGTGAGTGCTCCAGTGATGAGTTATCACTGTCTGTGAGAAGACTGCATGGAAGAAGCAGGTCTCTATGTAAAGTCCGTGCAGGTCCATCATTACTTTCAGGTTTGACTTTGTACACTGGAAGTTCTCCAGCTCGATGGACAACAACATAAACTCCTTGTTCCCATTTATCAGACAGTTTGTGCTTTCCTCTAAGGCGTACATTTCTCACCAGGACTCGGACCCCTGGCACCAGTGCAGATGGAATCACACGACGATCAAACCGTGCTTTGTTTCTGCCTGCAGATTTTGAAGCGTTGTCAGAGGCAATTTTGAAACTTTCTTCCAATCTTGATTTCAGTGATTTGACACACTGCAAGTGAGTTTTGTGCTTGGTCTCACGCACAGGAAGATTGAATGCCAAGTCCACAGGAAGGCGAGGTGTTCTCCCGAACATCAGCTCGTACGGGGTAAAACCGGTAACCTCGTTCCTGGTGCAGTTGTATGCGTGAACCAGTGGTTTTACATATTCCTTCCATTTTGTTTTCTGTTTTGTTTCCAGTGTTCCCAACATTGCAAGTAGTGTTCGGTTGAATCGTTCAACTGGGTTTCCTCGTGGCTGGTACGGCGTTGTTCTACTCTTGAGGATACCAGCAACTTCACATCATTCTTTAATTAGTTTAGACTCAAAATCTGCCCCCTGGTCTGTGTGGATTCGCTCGGGGATGCCATAATGAATAATGAAATTCTCCCACAAACATTTGGCTACAGTCTTTGCTTTTTGGTTAGGTGTGGGGATGGCAAATGCAAATTTTGTGAAATGATCAGTCAAGACCAAAATGTCACGGGTGTTGCTGGTGTCAGGCTCAAGACTCAGGAAATCCATACACAAAAGTTCAAGCGGACGTGTTGCTTTAATGTTGACAAGTGGAGCAGCTCTTTCAGGCAGTGCTTTCCGACGGACACAACGACCGCAATTTTTGATCTTTTGCTCCACATCTGCTGCCATTTTCGGCCAATAAAATCTTGTTGGTACTAGGTCAAGGGTACGTTCAATCCCCATGTGACCCATGTCATCATGAAGATTTTTCAGAACCACTGGACGCAGTTCTTCAGGGAGAATAAGTTGATACGCAATATTTTCATTATCTGGCCTCTTCCTGTACAACACTCCGTCCATCAGCTCCATCCTTGACCATTCTCTTAACAAGAGTGGCAGTTCAGGGAGTTCAGTCCTTGCGGTTGGCGGAGGCTTTTCACCCGTTTCGAGCTGATGGATTAACTCTCGGATGCATGGGTCAGCGTGTTGCTTTTCTTTAACATCGAAGGCAGGAATGACTGTGTGTATACCTCCAGAGCAATAATCGTCCGGAATAGTGTCAGCTGTGACGGACATTGACTCCACGTAAGTGAACCCTTGGTCATGTGTAGAGCGGACATAATGACCTTGGCATATGGCATTCACAATGTCTTCTGAAATCACTTCAAAGTCAGCGGCATGCCGAGTTATGAATTGATTTACAATCTCATGGTCTTGCAGGATGTCGTCACTTGAAGAACAATGAGGACGTCTGGAGAGAGCATCTGCGTCTTTGTTCTGTGTTCCAGCCCGGTATTGGATTTTGAAAGAATAGGTAGACAAAGCAGCCAACCAACGATGTCCTGTAGCGTCCAGTTTAGCAGTGGTGAGGAGGTAGGTGAGGGGGTTGCTGTCAGTAACCACTGTAAAGTTTGATCCATAAAGATAATCCTGAAATTTTTCCGTTACACTCCACTTGAGGGCAAGAAATTCTAGTTTATGTGCGGGGTAACGGCTTTCACTTTGCAACAGTCCACGGCTGGCGTAGGCTATGGCCCGAAGCTTCCCCTCCTGCTCCTGGTACAACGCTGCTCCCAGTCCCGTCACACTAGCGTCCGTATGGAGAATGTACGGATGAGTTGGATTTGCAAAACCAAGCACTGGAGCAGTGGTCAGCTTTACAATGAGTGCGTCGAAAGCGTCGTGACATTGGCTAGTCCACCTTTCTCCGAATGGCTGGTTCGGACTATACAGTGATGATTGTGGTCTAGAGTTCTTTGACCTGCGAGCCGGTGGGTATCCACGAGTCAGGTCATTTAGTGGTTTGGCAATGACGGCGTAGTCTCGTATGAATCGGCGATAGTATCCAGCAAAACCCAGAAATGATCTTAATTGCTTAAGTGTCGTGGGAATTGGCCAGGTTTTTATGGCTTTGATCTTTTCTGGGTCTGATTCCACACCATTTTCAGATACTATATGTCCCAGATATCGGACAGATGTCTGGAAAAAAACGACATTTCTCTGGTGATAATTTTAGTCCATATTCCCCCAATCGCTTAAGAACTCTAAGAAGCCTTCGCTCATGCTCCTCCAAAGTGTCAGAAAAAATGATCAAATCGTCTATAAACACCAGCACCTCTTTCAGGTGGAGATCTCCCATGCATCGCTCCATCAAGCGCTGAAAGGTGCTGGGTGCATTTGTAATCCCTTGTGGCATGCGATTAAACTCCCAAAACCCAAGGGGGGGTCACAAATGCAGTTTTCTGTTTGTCCTCCTCATCCATCTCTATCTGGTAGTATCCACTCTTTAGATCCAGCACGGAGAACCATTTTGACCCAGTGAGGGCAGAAAATGATTCTTCGAGATTTGGTAAAGCATATGCATCTTTAATGGTTTGAAGGTTCAATTTGCGATAGTCTATGCATAACCGCACATCACCATTTTTCTTCCTCACCACCACTACAGGAGACGAGAAAGGAGAAGTAGATTCCTGTATGACTCCGGCCTCAAGAAGGTCACGTAGATGGCGTCTGACTGCTTCGATATCCTGTGGGTGAATTGGCCGAGCACGCTGCTTCACCGGTGTGGAGTCGTGAAGTGGGATCTTATGCTTTACAGTAGTGGTACATCCAAAATCTAAGTCATGTTGAGAAAATACCTTCGAAACAGTGTTTAGTCTCTCTGTGATCCTCTCTACTACTATCTGTAGTTTACCAATAGGTCGGGATCTAGATTAGGCTTTTTCAGAAGAGGTTTAATGACTGCATGTTTGAAGGACTGTGGAACATAGCCACTTTGGAGTGAAGTATTTATTATATTAAGAATAGGGTCTATAATTAGGGGAAGAATGTCTTTGAGGAGTCTGCTTGGAATGGGGTCTAGGACACAAGTTGAGCTTTTAGAGGACATAATGGCTGAAGTTATCTCTGCTTGATAAACAGCTGTGAACCTTTCTAAGTTTACAGGTGGATTTATATGGGACGTTAGATTTACAGCTTGGGCTAGTTCAGGGCTAATAGCGGGGGTAATTTCATCTTATTTATCTCTGATTGTTTTTATTTTATTATTAAAAAATAGGAGGAAATCATCAGAGCTAAGTGTAGCTGGGATTGAGGGCTCTACTGCACTGTGACAGTTTGTTAGCCTAGCTACAGTGCTGAAAAGGAATTTAGTGTTACTTTTGTTGACTTCTATTAGATTTGAATAATATCTGGTTTGGGCCTTACGCAGAGCCTGCTTATAGGACAGCAGGCAACTTTTCCATGCTTTTAGGGATTCTTCTGTGTGAGAGCGACGAAATAATCCCTCTAACTTTCTAACTTTTTGTTTATGTGAACGCAGTTCTTGGTTGTACCAGGAGGAGGCGCTTTGGCCTAATGACCTTCTGTTTTAACGGCGCTGCAACATCAAGAGCAGACTTCAGAGAATTCATGGTCAAGTCGACAAATTGATCACTTAAACTGGGACTAAAGCTGTTCTCAGCAGGATCACATGACATGATCACATGACATGATCACATGACAGGATCACATGACATGTCACTGAATATTGGCTCTATTATTTCTTTGAATTTTGAGATAGATTTTTCAGATATTGTCCTTTTCATTATAACTTTATTTTGTGGGACTGGATGATCTTTAAGAATAAACTGAAAGGTAATTAGGAAATGATCTGACAATATAGGGTTTTGAGGGAGGACAATGAGGTCACTAATCTCTGTTCCATACGTTAGGACAAGATCCAGAGTGTTCTTATGAGTGTGAGTCGGTTTATTTACATTCTGAGTGAAACCAATGCTGTCTAACAAGGCGCTGAAGGCATTACTGAGAGAGTCATCACTCATGTTCACGTGGATATTAAAGTCTCCAACTATAACTATTTTATCCCAGGCTAACACTAAGTTTGTATATAAAGTCAGAAAACTCTGTTAAAAACTCTGAATAGGGACCAGGAGGTCGGTAGATAACTATGAACAAAACTCCTTTTTGGTTTTTCATATTTGGACATGTGATTGACACATGAGGCTTTAAATGAGTGAAATGCATTGTTAGTTTTAGGGCTCATGAGTAGGCTTGAGTGTGAGATCACTGCCACACCACCACCTCGGCCTGTGCTCCTGGCGGTCTGAAAGTTAACATGGGTGGGTGGGGTTAACATGAGTGGGTGGGGTTAACATGGGTGGGTGGGGTTAACATGGGTGGGTGGGGTTAACATGGGTGGGTGGGGTTTACATGGGTGGGTGGGGTGGACTCATTTAGTCTGACGTAGTCGTCTTGTTGAAGCCACGTTTCAGTTAGAGCTGAAGATCTATGTTATAGTCACTAATTAATTCATTAACTAAGAGCGATTTGGAGGAAATTGCTCTAATGTTGATCAGTCCACATTTTACGTGTTTATTCATTTGTATATTTGTGTCATTTGTGATTGTTATTTTCCTTAAGTTATTTG
Organism: Eucyclogobius newberryi; assembly: GCF_026437365.1. NCBI lineage: Eukaryota > Metazoa > Chordata > Actinopteri > Gobiiformes > Gobiidae > Eucyclogobius > Eucyclogobius newberryi. Next base: position 2,573,110 of record NW_027315834.1, read on the forward strand.
GTCTGACGCCTGAAATATTTTTTCTGAGATGTGACTTTTTGGCATTATTTGTACGAGGGACACGAGGGACACGAGGGACACGAGGGACACGAGGGACACGAGACACACACACAGTCTCTATCTGTCTTGAATCTGAACACTTCACATGTAACAGAGCGGGCGAGAGTTCAGCGACAGAGGAGCGTCTTAAACTGCTGCTCTGCACCTGGGGCTCATCCCTAGATGGTCACTTAACACGACTAAGACTATCGGTCAAATTCCGAACTAATAGGGATGTACCCTCCGAAGTCGGATGGATGCCATCCCTGCGTATGAGCCCGGGCTTTCCCCAAAATGCACTCCAGTTATCAATAAAGACAACGTTGTTTTGAGGGCACCATCTGGATAACCAGTTGTTGATGCTGAAAGAGGCTGTACAATTCAGCATTGATCCGATTGGGCAGGGGACCAGAAAATATTACAGTGTCCGACATCGACTTCGCTAGGTCACACACCGCGGCTACTTGAACTTTGAGCACCTCTGATTGTCTCCGCCGGGCGTCGTTACCGCCTGCGTGAATCACGACTCGCCGGAAACGGGTCCTACTCTGCTTTAAGATCCTAAGGTTTCCTTCGATGTCACCCATTCTGGCCCCCGGGTAACACCTAACGCTAGCAGCTGGCAGCTTCACGTCTCTAACAATAGAACTCCCGATTACAAGAGTTTCTCTAGTGTGTTCAGCGGGCGTGTGATCGCTGAGGGGAGAAAACCTATTATAGACGTGAAGCTCACGGCGCTCTAAGGTTCGGCGTTTAGCGCCTTGTCCCCATCCTGGAGCCAGGCCTGGGATGGGTGCTCCATGGCGAGCGCCTGGTGGCCGGGTCTTACCCCACGGGGCCCGGCCGGGCACAGCCCGAAAAAGCGACGTGGGGCCACCGTCCCGTGGGCCCACCACCCGCAGGAGGATCCATAAGGGGCCGGTGCAGAGAGATCTGGGTGGCAGTCGACGGCAGGGGCCTCGGCGACCAGATCTCCAGACACAGAGACTAACTTTGGGGACATGGAACGTCACCTCGCTGGGGGGAGGAGCCTGAGCTCGTGCGGGAGGTTGAGCGATATCGACTAGATATAGTCGGCCTCACCTCCACGCACAGTTTGGGCTCTGGAACCCATCTCCTCGAGAGGGGCTGGACGCTCCACTTCTCTGGTGTTGCCCGCGAGGAGAGGCGGGGCTGGTGTGGGTTTGTAGGTGAGGGTTTATAGCCCCTCAACTCAGCCGCCACGTGTTGGAGTTCACCCCAGTGAACGAGAGGGTCGCGTCCCTCCGCCTTCGGGTGGGGGACAGGTCTCTCACTGTTGTGGCGGCCTACGGGCCGAACAGCAGTGCAGAGTACCCGGCCTTCTTGGAGTCCTTGGGAGGGGTACTGGACAGTGCACCGACCGGGGACTCCGTTGTTCTACTGGGGGACTTCAACGCCCACGTGGGCAATGACAGTGACACCTGGAGAGGGGTGATCGGGAAGAACGGCTTCCCCGATCTGAACCCGAGCGGTGTTCAGTTATTGGACTTCTGTGCTAGCCACGGATTGTCCATAACGAACACCATGTTCAAGCACAAGGGTGTTCATCAGTGCACATGGCACCAGGACACCCTAGGCCGGAGGTCAATGATTGACTTTGTTGTCGTGTCATCTGACCTCCGGCCGCGTGTCTTGGACACTCGGGTGAAGAGAGGGGCAGAGTTGTCAACCAATCACCACCTGGTGGTGAGTTGGATCCGCTGGCGGAGGAGGAAGCCGGACAGACTTGGCAGACCCAAGCGCATTGTGAGGGTCTGTTGGGAACGTCTTGCTGAGCCCTCTGTCAGTAGGGTATTCAACTCGCACCTCCGGGAGAGCTTCTCCCATATCCCGGGGGAGGCTGGAGACATTGAGTCCGAGTGGACCATGTTCTCCGCCTCCATTGTTGATGCGGCTGCTCGGAGCTGTGGTCGCAAGGTCTCAGGTGCCTGTCGAGGCGGCAACCCCCGAACCCGGTGGTGGACACCGGAAGTAAGGGATGCCGTCAGACTGAAGAAGGAGGCCTATCAGGCCACTCTGGCTTGTAGGTCTCCGGAGGTCATCGACGGGTATTGGCAAGCCAAGCGAGCCGCGGCTCGTGCTGTCGCAGAGGCAAAAACCCGGGCCTAGGAGGAGTTCGGGGAGGCCATGGAGGAGGACTATCGGTCGGCACCAAAGAAATTCTGGCAAACCGTCCGGCGCCTCAGGAGGGGGAAGCAGTGTCTCACCAACACCGTTTACGGTGCGGGTGGAGGCCTGCTGACCTCGACTGGGGGAGTCGTCGGACGGTGGAAGGAATACTTTGAGGATCTCCTTAATCCCTCAGTCACGTCTTCCGAAGAGGAAGTAGAGACCGGGGACTCGGAGGCTGGCTGAATCCGACCGATAGTCGAACCTCGTATTCAGGAGGAGCAGAGTGGTTTTCGTCCCGGTCGTGGAACACTGGACCAGCTCTATACCCTCCATCGGGTGCTCGAGGGTTCATGGGAGTTTACCCAACCAGTCCACATGTGCTTTGTGGATCTGGAGAAGGCTTTCGACCGTGTCCCTCGGGGTGTCCTCTGGGGGGTGGTCCGGGGGTACGGGGTCCGGGGCTCTTTGCTCAGGGCTTTCCGGTCCCTGTATGTGTCTAGTGCTTAGTGTGTGACTAGTGCTTAGTGTGTGTGTCTAGTGCTTAGTGTGTGTGTCTAGTGCTTAGTGTGTGTGTCTAGTGCTTAGTGTGTGACTAGTGCTTAGTGTGTGTCTAGTGCTTAGTGTGTGTGTCTAGTGCTTAGTGTGTGACTAGTGCTTAGTGTGTGTGTCTAGTGCTTAGTGTGTGTGTCTAGTGCTTAGTGTGTGTGTCTAGTGCTTAGTGTGTGTCTAGTGCTTAGTGTGTGTCTAGTGCTTAGTGTGTGTCTAGTGCTTAGTGTGTGTGTCTAGTGCTTAGTGTGTGTCTAGTGCTTAGTGTGTGACTAGTGCTTAGTGTGTGTCTAGTGCTTAGTGTGTGTCTAGTGCTTAGTGTGTGTCTAGTGCTTAGTGTGTGACTAGTGGTTTGTGTGTGTCTAGTGCTTAGTGTGTGTCTAGTGCTTAGTGTGTGTCTAGTGCTTAGTGTGTGTGTCTAGTGCTTAGTGTGTGTCTAGTGCTTAGTGTGTGTGTCTAGTGCTTAGTGTGTGACTAGTGCTTAGTGTGTGTCTAGTGCTTAGTGTGTGTGTCTAGTGCTTAGTGTGTGTCTAGTGCTTAGTGTGTGTGTCTAGTGCTTAGTGTGTGTCTAGTGCTTAGTGTGTGTCTAGTGCTTAGTGTGTGTGTCTAGTGCTTAGTGTGTGTCTAGTGCTTAGTGTGTGTCTAGTGCTTAGTGTGTGTGTCTAGTGCTTAGTGTGTGACTAGTGGTTTGTGGAGAATGTGTTGTTTACTGCTCAAGTCTTCATGTGCGAATATATGTGACCCTCAGAATATATGTGACCCCCAAAATATATGTGACCCCCAGAATATATGTGACCCTCAGAATATATGTGACCCCCAGAATATATGTGACCCTCAGAATATATGTGACCCCCAGAATATATGTGACCCCCAAAATATATATGTGACCCCCAGAATATATGTGACCCTCAGAATATATGTGACCCCCAAAATATATATGTGACCCTCAGAATGAGCCGCAGACACAAATGGTTTTGCAGAAGAAACATTTATTTCAAATGAAAACAGTGCATTTTAAGTTTCATTTCATTAAAACTTTGAACATTTTTAACAAAAAATACATCTGCAAAAGTTTCTTTTTTCAAATTCATAAATATAAATATTCTTACATTTCTCTAGTGCTTAGTGTGTGTGTCTAGTGCTTAGTGCGTGTGTCTAGTGCTTAGTGTGTGTGTCTAGTGCTTAGTGTGTGTGTCTAGTGCTTAGTGTGTGTCTAGTGCTTAGTGTGTGTGTCTAGTGCTTAGTGCGTGTGTCTAGTGCTTAGTGTGTGTGTCTAGTGCTTAGTGTGTGTGTCTAGTGCTTAGTGTGTGTGTCTAGTGCTTAGTGTGTGTGTCTAGTGCTTAGTGTGTGTCTAGTGCTTAGTGTGTGTGTCTAGTGCTTAGTGTGTGTTTAGTGCTTAGTATGTGTCTAGTGCTTAGTGTGTGTGTTTAGTGCTTAGTGTGTGTCTAGTGCTTAGTGTGTGTGTTTAGTGCTTAGTGTGTGTCTAGTGCTTAGTGTGTGTGTCTAGTGCTTAGTGTGTGTGTCTAGTGCTTAGTGTGTGTCTAGTGCTTAGTGTGTGTATCTAGTGCTTAGTGTGTGTCTAGTGCTTAGTGTGTGTGTTTAGTGCTTAGTGTGTGTCTAGTGCTTAGTGTGTGTGTTTAGTGCTTAGTGTGTGTTTAGTGCTTAGTGTGTGTCTAGTGCTTAGTGTGTGTCTAGTGCTTAGTGTGTGTGTCTAGTGCTTAGTGTGTGTGTCTAGTGCTTAGTGTGTGTGTTTAGTGCTTAGTGTGTGTCTAGTGCTTAGTGTGTGTGTCTAGT
>NW_027315834.1:2585121-2597621 GCF_026437365.1 Eucyclogobius newberryi
AGACCTTAAGACTTCAGACCCTTAGACTTCAGACCTATAGACTTCAGACCCTTAGACTTCAGACCTTTAGACTTCAGACCTTAAGACTTCAGACCTTTAGACTTCAGACCTTTAGACTTCAGACCTTAAGACTTCAGACCCTTAGACTTCAGACCCTTAGACTTCACTGAGCCTGTTTTCTAGAGGATGTGGTGGCACTCACGGTAAAGGTGGCAGCCCGGGGAGAGGCCTTCATGACTCCAGCCCAGAGGAGCGAGCAGCAGCAGGGGCACAAGCAGCAGCACCAGCAGGCACAGGGAGCCTGAGCAGCCTGAGCAGCCTGAGCAGCCTGAGCAGCCTGAGCAGCGGGACATCTGAACACTCCTGTAGCACAAAACAAGGACTTTGTATGGAACCTTCTTTGATATTTAGTGCTCCTCTAAACAATGTCTTCAGGTGGATCTGCTCTGATGAGACACGGCCTCAGGCTGAGGACGTTTGGATGTGGTGAAGTGTCCACTGCTCATCTTCCTGTGGTAAATGTGAAGGGTTAAATGGCCCTGAGCGGCCCCTGCACCAGAGCTGCGGTGCTTTCCCCTGCTGTCATTCAGATGTGTAGCAGCTCCTGTGGGCACAGACAAAGCTCTCACTATACTGCACTTGTATATATATAAGATAAGATAAGATAATCCTTTATTGTCCCACATATATATATGTATATATATATATACATATATATATATATATATTTCCTGTTCATCCTCATACACGTGTGTAAACAGAGTCAGCTTTTCCTCAAAATGTGGGGATCCCGACCCTTGGCCCCAGAATGGCAGCTATTTCCAGCAGCTCCACACAGCGGTGTAGGGCCGCGGGGTGATGGCAGGGCCCCGGGGACTTCATTACGCTGGGGCAGGAGTGTGCACATTTACAGGAGAAATGCCCGTTTTTTTCCTCCCCTCAGGGTCGGCTTTGTCCTGGAGGAAATGGGCTGCTAATGTGGTCTGCTTTGTCTGCGGGACCACCTCCACAGAACAGGGGCCACACGGGACCCCGGCAGGTCCCGCGTTCTCTATGTCCAACATCTACTCAACTCGTTTAAGTCCAGTGTGTGGTGTTCAGGAGCCTCACAGCGGCTCCTGGGCTTTATAGTACCCTGGAGTTTGTTTGTCTTTTGGACAGTAAATATCTAAATCTTATGACTTCTCATTCAGAAATGAACTTGACTAATAAAAAGTCTAATCCCAATCGAATGGATGAAAAAGTTATGTTTTTATACAGTAATTAAATAATGTCATAAAAACAAATGACTATTGAAGAAATAATTAAATGCTTGCTAAAATCTTGAAATGTTATTTTCTTTTTCTTCCATTATTATTAAAATCAAATTGTAAATGAGTCCACACTTCAAGAGAATGAGAACTGTTCAATGCAAAACACAACTGCTGAGGCATTCCAAACTCTGGACACATGCAGAGATGTCCTACCTGAGCGCAGAGAGGAGCCGTGAGGAGCCGTGAGGAGCCGTGAGGAGCCGTGAGGAGCCGTGAGGAGCCGTGAGGAGCCGTGAGGAGCCGTGAGGAGCCGCGAGGAGCCGCGAGGAGCCGTGAGGAACCAGAGAAGCACCAGACAGCAGGTATGTTCTGACAAGCGAGCCGGAGTCAGTTCTGACAGGTGAGCTCCTGCAGCAGCCCTTATACCTGGGACACACCCACAGCGTGCAGACTCACAGCTGGGCTGGGTGGTGCTGGGCCGGGTGGTGCTGGGCCGGGTGGTGCTGGGCCGGGTGGTGCTGGGGACTCCTCACACATGCAGTGAAGGGCTCTCTCCCTGGGTCCTCCTCAGCCTCCTGCCCTCCTGCCCCTGAACCCTCCTCCTCTCAGGGGCACTGCTGCTGTGACACAAAGGAAAAGTCGAGAGCTTTTCCACCATCATAACACAAAGGACTTTACCACACAAGTCCTAATGTCCCTCTGGAATCTATACACTCCATATGATCCGTTTCAAAGTATTCCACGCTGATTAAGCAGAAAACTGCACAATTACGTTTAGACTTTAGAACATTAACCACTGCATAGTTTTGATGTAAAGTGCAACAGACGATGTGTTCGTCTGTTGAGGCTGAGAGGGTCTGAGAGAGGGCAGAGAGAGGGCAGAGAGGGGCTGAGAGGGTCTGAGAGAGGGCAGAGAGAGGGCAGAGAGGGTCTGAGAGAGGGCAGAGAGAGGGCAGAGAGGGGCGGAGAGGGGCGGAGAGGGGCTGAGAGGGTCTGAGAGAGGGCAGAGAGGGGCTGAGAGGGTCTGAGAGAGGGCAGAGAGAGGGCAGAGAGGGGCTGAGAGGGTCTGAGAGAGGGCAGAGAGAGGGCAGAGAGAGGGCAGAGAGGGGCTGAGAGGGTCTGAGAGAGGGCAGAGAGAGGGCAGAGAGAGGGCAGAGAGGGGCTGAGAGGGGCTGAGAGGGTCTGAGAGAGGGCAGAGAGAGGGCAGAGAGAGGGCAGAGAGGGGCTGAGAGGGGCTGAGAGGGTCTGAGAGAGGGCAGAGAGGGGCGGAGAGGGGCTGAGAGGGTCTGAGAGAGGGCAGAGAGAGGGCAGAGAGAGGGCAGAGAGGGGCTGAGAGGGTCTGAGAGAGGGCAGAGAGAGGGCAGAGAGAGGGCAGAGAGGGGCTGAGAGGGGCTGAGAGGGTCTGAGAGAGGGCAGAGAGGGGCGGAGAGGGGCTGAGAGGGTCTGAGAGAGGGCAGAGAGAGGGCAGAGAGAGGGCAGAGAGGGGCTGAGAGGGTCTGAGAGAGGGCAGAGAGAGGGCAGAGAGAGGGCAGAGAGGGGCTGAGAGGGGCTGAGAGGGTCTGAGAGAGGGCAGAGAGAGGGCAGAGAGAGGGCAGAGAGGGGCTGAGAGGGGCTGAGAGGGTCTGAGAGAGGGCAGAGAGGGGCGGAGAGGGGCTGAGAGGGTCTGAGAGAGGGCAGAGAGAGGGCAGAGAGAGGGCAGAGAGGGGCTGAGAGGGTCTGAGAGAGGGCAGAGAGAGGGCAGAGAGAGGGCAGAGAGGGTCTGAGAGAGGGCAGAGAGAGGGCAGAGAGGGTCTGAGAGAGGGCAGAGAGAGGGCAGAGAGAGGGCAGAGAGAGGGCAGAGAGGGGCTGAGAGGGGCTGAGAGGGTCTGAGAGAGGGCAGAGAGAGGGCTGAGAGGGGCTGAGAGGGTCTGAGAGAGGGCAGAGAGAGGGCAGAGAGAGGGCAGAGAGGGGCTGAGAGGGGCTGAGAGGGTCTGAGAGAGGGCAGAGAGAGGGCAGAGAGAGGGCAGAGAGGGGCTGAGAGGGTCTGAGAGAGGGCAGAGAGGGGCGGAGAGGGGCTGAGAGGGTCTGAGAGAGGGCAGAGAGAGGGCAGAGAGAGGGCAGAGAGGGGCTGAGAGGGTCTGAGAGAGGGCAGAGAGAGGGCAGAGAGAGGGCAGAGAGGGTCTGAGAGAGGGCAGAGAGAGGGCAGAGAGGGTCTGAGAGAGGGCAGAGAGAGGGCAGAGAGAGGGCAGAGAGAGAGACCCTAACCCTTAGTTATGGGTTTGGACCCACTTTAGTCCCATTTTTCAGGTCAGGTGAACGTGAATACAGCTTAATCTAATCACAAATGCTGTTTTGAATTGAACATGAGGCTGAACGATGTTGATAACAAGGTCTTAACTATAAATGACAATATTTTTGAAATCCATCAAAAATGTGCTGTCTGTGTTGGGATTCAAGTGTTTTGCAAAAATTGACAGTCAAAATTTAAAACTTGTGCTGTTTTATGATATGAAATACACCCATATTATATAGTAAACAATATACTACCTCCTCCATTTCACAAGTACAGCATTTATTTTTCAGTGGATACTTGGATACTTGCGGTTGCTATTGCGCTTACTACAGTGTAATCCAATGTATTCACGCATGAACATGGAAAAATGAATGTGTGAGCATCAATCACTGCACTGCACCTCAGAGACATGACCCAATCTCCATGTAAGGACCTGCTCAGGAAAACAATCAAAGTGGTTACTTCCTAAAAGTATGAGTCAAGCTGCTCATTGTGTCCGGGCTTAAGTGAATAAAAGTGCAGTGAGGAGTTTGGGCTTTCCATGTGGAGAAGGTCACAGAGTGTGCCATGAGCATGGGCCATGAGCAGGGCCGGCCCTTCCACTAGGCTGGATAGGCGGGTGCCTGGGGCGGCACTGCGGGGGGGGGGCGCCCCCTCTGGATTTTTTTTTTCTTTTTTTTTTGCTTGGCGGAGTTTTTTGCGCCCCCTTCTATGTATCCAAACACTATTATGTATACTAGCAAGTCAGGGGCATCACCTCTGGACAGACAGAACAGGCTAGAATATCGAATGCCAACAGCGCCCAGGGAACAGGGATTTTTTTTTAAAAATAGTTATATTTTTGTTGTTGCTTGGCAGAATTTTTTTTGGGGGGGGGAGTAGCTCGCCTAGGGCACCAAATGTGCATGGGCCATGATGAGCATGGGCCATGAGCATGGGCCATGATGAGCATGGGCCATGAGCATGGGCCATGATGAGCATGGGCCATGATGAGCATGGGCCATGATGAGCATGGGCCATGATGAGCATGGGCCATGAGCATGGGCCATGATGAGCATGGGCCATGATGAGCATGGGCCATGATGAGCATGGGCCATGATGAGCATGGGCCATGATGAGCATGGGCCATGATGAGCATGGGCCATGATGAGCATATATATATATATATACAAATCCCTGGCCTGTGGCGATTTCGCGGTTGGACCTGTGGCCGCTGATGAATCATAAGCCAAGTAATAAGCCAGTAATTCAATTGTGGTTAAAGTGTTCATGAGTCCAACAGCAGAGGGAAAGAAACTGTTCTTGTGGAGGGAGGTTCTAGTCCTGATGGACCCTAGCCTCCTGCCTGAGGGGAGTGGCCTCCTGCCTGAGGGGAGTGGCTCAAATAGTCCGTGTCCAGGGTGTGATCCGACCTGCTCGTCCCAGAGTCCTGGAGACGTCCAGGTCCTGCAGAGATGGAAGTCTGCAGCCGATCACCTTCTCAGCAGAGGGCGCTGTAGTCTCTGTTTGTCCCTGGCTGTGGCTCCAGCGTACCACACGGTGATGGAGGAGGTGATGGAGGAGGTGAGGATGGACTCAATGATGGCCGTGTAGAACTGAACCATCATCTCCGCCGGCTTTCCTCAGCTGCCACAGGAAGTACATCCTCTGCCTTCTTGATGAGGAGCTGATGGTGGCCCCCACTTGAGGTCCTGCTGATGGTGGCCCCCACTTGAGGTCCTGCTGATGGTGGCCCCCACTTGAGGTCCTGGTGATGATGATGCAGAGGAAGTGGAGGGAGTCCACAGTGTAGATGGGGAAGTCTGAGATGGTGACTGGGGGGCTGTGACTTTCCTGAAGTCCACAATCATCTCCACTGTCTTCTGGGCATTGAACTCCAGGTTGTTACAGCTGCACCAGGACACCAGCCGCTCCACCTCCTGTGGTCAGACTCCTCCCCCCGAGATGAGCCCGATGAGGGTGGTGTCGTCTGCAAACTTGATCAGTTTTACGGAGTCATGGCTGGAGGTGCACCAGTTTGTGTACAGGGAGAAGAGCAGAGGAGAAAGTACACAGCCCTGTGGAGCTCCTGCACTGATCCCAGTCCCAATGTTTGAGACAGTCTTCCCCAGCCGCACACACTGCCTCTGATCCGTCAGGAAGTCAGTGATCCACCTGCAGGAGGAGTCAGTGCTCCCCCTGCAGGAGGAGTCAGGCACGCTGAGCTGGGAGAGCTTGTCCTGGAGCAGAGCAGGAGGTGGTGTTGATGCAGAGCTGAAGTCCACAAACAGGATCCTGCCGTAGGCTCCCGGGGAGTCCAGGTGCTGCAGGTGAAGTGGAGTGCCAGGTTGATGGTGTCATCCACAGACCTGTTGGCTCTGTAGGTGATCTGCAGGGGGTCCAGCAGGGGGTCCAGCAGGGTGTCCAGCAGGGTGTCCAGCAGGGTGTCCAGCAGGGGGGAGGTGAAGGACTTGAGGTGGGGCAAGACCAGGTGTTCAAATGAGGTGAGTGTGCTTAATACTTTCACAGGACGTTTTTTGTGTGTTATAGTGTGAGTAAATGTCTGCATGTGTTATACAGTGCGTTGTACTAGAAATTAATTATACAATTTATGCAAATGAGAAGAGCAGCTACAAGAGATTATGGTGTCTAATGTCCGTGGAAGTCAGGCCCCGGTGCTCTGACAGGGACTGTGGCCTGGAGCAAGCACGTCGTGGACAGTGCCCAGTCATTATCATGTTGTCTTATTATGTTATATCTAAGTCAGTGCAGCGCTCCAGGGGAAGGTCTCCACTCATATAATGGATAAACAACATCAGAATACAAGGACACATGTTCATTGATAAGAGGACTAGTTGTTCCATTTTAAGCAGAATGAATTTGTACATTTAGCTCATTTTGAAGTTTGGTTTGTTTAAAATGTGTTCAAAATAAATACAATGATGCAGTGCTCGTGCTCTTACACCACACTCCATAATTCAATCATTAACATCTTTCGACGTGATAGTCCAGATCCCACGTGGAAGCAGGGCGCAGGAAGACTTCTTAAAACAGGTGTAATCAGAAAAGCAGCAGGGGTTGAGCTGGACGCCCGGTGGACTCAGGCAACGTTATCAATTTGAGGGCTTTACACTGGACACGCCCTGTGGACAGTGAAGGAACACCCAGCTGTGCCATGAGGCGCTCCCCGAGCCAACAGCGGCACTACTACATGGAGTAAAAGCATGAAACACACGCCGAGCGACCAGCACCCGGAAGTACAGACGGCCTGAGGACCAAGAACACAACAATTTATAGTTTAATGTCTGGCGCCCCCGCAGGCGGGGCGGAAGAATGCACACACACACACAGCTACATAAGCATACTCTGGGACCAGCAGGTCGGATCACAGCCAACTCTTTCATCAGACCAGAACCTCCCACCAACATTTTTTAAAATTGTGATTATAAAGTTTTCATGACATTTTATAATAACCTGTCGCTGAACTGAGTAATGGGTGAAGCACTGGGGTTCATTTATTGACCTTTGTTTAACCAGGAAAGTCCCACTTTTGTGTGAAGTGAACCACTGCAGAGCTCGATACGTCTGTTCATGGAAATTATAAACTTAACCTGATCTTTTTTCACCGAGCTGTTTGCCTATTGCCCTGTAGCTCTTTCCAAACAATCTAGCCTCTGGGGTCTTCTGACTGTTCTTTGGTCTTGTGCATGGCAGTGGGCGGAGTCTGACTGACTGGGCTGGACAGGGCTCAAACAGGTGATACTCATTTAGATGAATAAGTGGAGCAGAGGTGGACTTTATAAAGGCAGACTAACAGGTCTGATTGACAGCTGTTCAAATACTTATTTACAGCAATAACATACATATAAAGTATTCAAAAATCAATCAATGTGATTTCCGGATTTTGTGAATTTTTAGATTCTGTCTCTCACAGTGGAACTGCACCTACGATGAACATTTCAGACCCCTCCATCATTTGTAAGTGGGAGAACGTGCAAAATCCCAGGGTGTTCAAAAGGCTGGCTCAGACTGATGGCTTTACTGACAAATGTGCAAAAGCGGCTGAGGACAGGAGACACTACAGCGCACGACCATAACAGAGGAGGATGTTGAGGTCCAATTTCCCCTCTGCATGTTTCTCCAATTTGGAGCCTGTGGTTGTTGTTGAGGATTTCTGCTGGTCATGGGTGTCTGGGTCAGCGCTGCCAAAGCCGCAGAGACAGTGTGTGCAGTAGCTTTGTGAATGAAGACATGTGCACTTATAGTCATAATCACATGTTGTATAATATTTAGTGACTTTATAGGATCATAAATCATGAATTAAGTTTCTATGACAGACGCGGCCACTAGGTCTAACCTGCTGTATGCCTCTCTCTGCAGACACTGATACCTTTATTGGTCTCTACGGGGAGATAGAGTTGCAGAAAGTTTACGAGCGACAGCATGCAAACATGACAAAATACTGAACACTCTGGGACATATTTAGCATGGAGGACTTCACCAGAAGTTACAACTGTTTTAGCCATTTAATCATCTACAAGTCAATTTGAGGTTAATCTTTTTAGTTTAATCTAAAACAGAGACAGACCTGCAATGAAGCAATAGAATTACTAACCCTCTTGTTGAAGCACTACCCTAACATGGATGAGGACCTAAAGTCTCTGGATGTTGTAGGACTGTCTTGGCTGACACGTCTCTGCAACATCGCGTGGCGGTCGGGGACAGTGTCTCTGGAGAATCCGACCGATAGTTGAACCTCGGATTCAGGAGGAGCAGAGTGGTTTTCGTCCCGGTCGTGGAACACTGGACCAGCTCTATACCCTCCATTGGGTGCTCGAGGGTTCATGGGAGTTTGCCCAACCAGTCCACATGTGCTTTGTGGATCTGGAGAAGGCTTTCGACCGTGTCCCTCGGGGTGTCCTTTGGGGGGTACGGGGTCTGGGGCCCTTTTCTCAGGGGTGTCCAGTCCCTGTATGACCGGAGCAGGAGCTGTGTTCACTGTAGTAAGTCAGACCTGTTCCCAGTGCATGTTGGACTCCCGCAGGGCTGCCCTTTGTCACTGGTTCTGTTCAGGGAGGGTGTGGTCAGGGGTCGGAGGGTGTGGTCAGAGGGTGTGGTCAGGGGTCGGAGGGTGTGGTCAGGGGTCTGAGAGTGTCCGGTTTGGGGACCACAGGATTCCATCTCTGCTGTTTGCAGACGATGTTGTCCTGATGGCTCCATCAAACCCGGACCTGCAGCTGCACTGGGACGGTTTGAGCCGAGTGTGAAGCGTCTGGGATGAGAATCAGCTCCAAATCAGAGGCCATGGTTCTCGACCGGAAAAAGATGGCTTGATCCCCTCCAGGTAGGTGGAGGGATCACCTCCACCTACCTGGTCAAAAAATTGACCAGTTCTACAGGAAAATACTACTTTATTTATCGCAAGAACAAGAGTGCAAAATGTAAAAAAAAATTCTGCCAAGCAAAAACAAATATGTAACAATTTATTTTTATTTATTTTCCCCGAGGGAGGCGCTGTTAGCATTCAATATTCTAGCCTGTTCTGTCTATCCAGAGGTGATGCCCCTGACTTGCTAGAATACGTAACAAACTGCTTTCGATTTTTTCCTTTCGTTAGATTTATTTGTCAATTCCAAAATAGTGTTTGGATACATAGAAGGGGCGCAAAAAACTCCGCCTTACAGTGGGAGTCTTGTAACTTCAATATGAATGTCACATACGAATGATATGGTGATGGAAAACAACTCTTATGAAGAAGTTACTATTATGGCCTTGTCCACACCGCCGCGGCCGAAGCGTCCGGTTTACATTCAAAGTCTATAGTAAACGCGTGTCGAGCACGTAGTGCGTTATCTGCGGCGCGATTTCTTCGTTTTTGCGGCGCGATTGGTGCGTTTATTTACGCTCTCGACGCTTAGAGAGCGCGTGTATGAGCCGGCCGAGGCGACGAAAACGGCTTACGCAACGCATTCAGATATGTTGAGGTCTCTGGCAGCTGAAGCGTAGCAACCGCCGCAGCAGCCAATCAGAGCTGACGCTCCAGTGACGTACGTACGTATTGCCACTCGCATTTCCGGTATTCCCCGTGGAATTCCCCAAGAAGCGCCACTTTTTCCTTACTCGTCAACCATGGCAGAAGAACGATTGATTGTGGCTGTTTGTGGGAGAAAGGAGCTGTACGATGTATTCACGGTGGAATACAGAGACCGGCGCCTCCGTGTGAGGGTTTTGAAAACCAAATATGTGAAAACAACACTCTCGATATCCATTTTACACAATGAAAGGCCACGACTACAACTCCACTGCTCATGTGACAACACCTGTACTGCACATGCGCAGAGAGCTCAAGCGCGCCGTACGCGCGCCTGTGTACAGTGGCTGGAGCGTCGATAGCGCGCGTCCACTGCGTAAACCTTTTAAATGTACACGCGCTCAAATTCTGCGTGGGGCGCGATTAGGACGCGGCGGTCTGTACGTAGCTTTAGTAAGTAAATGTGACAGTCCAACCCGCCTCTGCTGCCAATGCACACCTCAGTGCTGCTGTTACTGCACAAGGCCGGGCTCTAAATGTAGGCTGTGTACTTTTTCTTTGCACTAGTGGGAAATTACTTTTATTTTTATGGTAGAAAGATAAGAATTGAAATGTAGAGGGTAGCTAGCATATCTACAGAAGGTTTCTTATGGAAAGTCATCAGTTTTCTGATAGCTTTTTACACTACAGCCCGAAGAATGTTCCGGAGGTATCCATTTCTTGTGTCCTAAGGCCCAGGAACGTAGCTCTGAAATTGAGTGGGCTGATGTCAAACATAGTCTGCGATGCCTTTTTAATTTCAGACAGGACAGTACCAGAATACAGGGTCATGGTTTGTCTGCTGGCTTCTACAGTTTCTTCAACAGTTCGAGTCTCCTTGTGAATAATGTGCACTTTGACATAGCATGATGAAAAAAACGTGACACATTCTTTAGTAAGGCCTGTACAGGAACCCCCGGCACAACACAACTCTCAAAATGTTTCTATTAAGCTTCATATTCTTGGTCACACAAGTGCAGCAGTGGCTTTTTGCCTTACCAAACAAATCTTGAGATGTTTTAATCCCACTCATCAAACAGCCGGATGGGACTGGGAGAATCTGGAACAGGTAAAGAAATCTGGGGAAAACGTTCATTTTTATGGTTTCAATCCTTTAACCTGTACTTAAGTATTGGATAAGATTCAATCTTTTTATATTAGGAAAAAGAGGGATATAATTTTACTCCAAATGATAGATCTTTATTTAGGACCACACCCAAATAGCTCAGTGAAACCGTTTACCATTTAAATGGGTAGGTTTTTCTGAATGGTAAAGGGGGTCCCCAAAAAGATAGAATTGAAGTATTTTTGTATATCTAGTTTGTACCAGACATCAGGCCCATTTTTTGAAGGAATTGCATCACTTTGGGGATAGAAATGTCTGGTTTGGTATAATGTAATAAAACATCGTCTGTGTCTATTTTATGTTCCATCCCATTAATTGTTACAAAATGAATTGTTTCTGATTGTCTAATACATTGGACCAGTGGTTCCAGATACTAAAGCAAACAGGAGGGGAGACCAGGCACAGCCCTGTCTCACCCCTCTTCCCAGAGTCAGCGGGTCTGTCAGGTGACTGTTCATTTTAATTATTGTTGTTGGACCATCGTAATGTTAAGGAATTTCTGAAAACAATTACCAAGAAAAGATGAAACAGAGTTTGTCTTTCTCAAAAAGTGGATCTTTATTTACTCGTGCAGGGTAAATAACCACTGTCCCTAACAAAGTTCTCTGTCCCCACCTCCAGAACAATGACAACACACAATGACATAAACTGACACGTACGCACATCATCACAATCAAATCAGCTCCAAAAGAGATAAAACAATCATCACAGATGCAAAAATTCGAGCTGACCCAGCAGAGGTGACCTGACCCTCGATCCATGTCCTGACCCAAGACTCCACGACACAGAGTCTGGACCACATCTATCAGTGACTCATATTCTTATATTCACATCTATCAGTGACTCATATTCTTATATTCACATCTATCAGTGACTCATATTCTTATATTCACATCTATCAGTGACTCATATTCTTATATTCACATCTATCAGTGACTCATATTCTTATATTCACATCTATCAGTGACTCATATTCTTATATTCACATCTATCAGTGACTCATATTCTTATATTCACATCTATCAGTGACTCATATTCTTATATTCACATCTATCAGTGACTGTGACTCTTTCTCAGCATCCAAACTAATTATCACAGCTTTGTTTTGTTGTGTTTGTATTTGGTTCATTATGTGTAAGGATAAATCCTGTCTGATCTTTGTGGATTAAGTTTGGGAGGATTTGTTCCATTCTTTTGGACATAATTTAGGTGTATAAACGATATATAAACGATAGTCCACATTCAGGATAGAAATGGGTCTATGTGAGGCACAGTCGCTCCTTCCCCACTTTAGATATCAGGGACATGACGGCCTCTTTCTAAATAGGAGGAGTCTGAGCTTTCTTAAGGGCCCAGTTAAAAGTTGATAAAAGCAGAAGGATAAGTGTGTCTTTAGAGCTTTATACACTCTGAGGTGTGTCTTTAGAGCTTTATACTGCTCTGAGGTGTGTCTTTAGAGCTTTATACACTCTGAGGTGTGTCTTTAGAGCTTTATACACTCTGAGGTGTGTCTTTAGAGCTTTATACTGCTCTGAGGTGTGTCTTTAGAGCTTTATACACTCTGAGGTGTGTCTTTAGAGCTTTATAATACTCTGAGGTGTGTCTTTAGAGCTTTATACCGCTCTGAGGTGTGTCTTTAGAGCTTTATAACACTCTGAGGTGTGTCTTTAGAGCTTGATACACTCTGAGGTGTGTCTTTAGAGCTTGATACACTCTGAGGTGTGTCTTTAGAGCTTTATAACACTCTGAGGTGTGTCTTTAGAGCTTTATACACTCTGAGGTGTGTCTTTAGAGCTTTAT